>NW_006777649.1:292925-299246 GCF_000442215.2 Lipotes vexillifer | reverse complement strand
TCCACTCTTTCACGACACAGCAGGCTCAGCATCCTTTCTGTGAAGTCTGTACACATCACTCAGAGTAAGGGGCCTACGGGAACTGGTGAGCACACGCTGAGGCCTCCACACTCTGCACGTTGCCACCCTCCACCCCACTGCCTCCAGGACTCCTGCCTCTGGGCCTTTACATTTGCTGTTCCCCATGCTTGGAAAGCCTTTCCCCCAGATACCACTGAGGTGCCTTCATTTCCTTCAGGCTTCTGCTCCAATGCCACCTTCTCAGGTGAACACTTGACTACTCACCCGGTATAAAATAATACTCCCACTCCCTTTTTCCATGTTTTTTTTTCTCTATATTTTTATCACCATCTAAACTATCTTATATACTTACTTGGTTATACGGTCTCTTCCCCAACACTAGGGGGAAAGCACCCCAGGGGTATTCTGTTCACGGGTCTCTCCCAACCGCATAGCAGGCACTCAATAAATATTTGTCGAATAAAAGGCTGAATGAACGGTGTCCTCTAAATCAGCTTAGAAAATGGGACTCTCCCGCTTAATGGGCCCTGCTCTATGCCACCATCTACGTAAGCAAGTTTCTTTAATCCACACTAGCCGTGTAAGCAGCTCACCAACTCATCTTAATGTGCCGAGGCTGAAAAGGGCCACACCTGGGTGCAGATCTGAGCCCATCTGATTCAAGCCACATTTACACTGAAAATTACCAGCTCACATCCAAAGAGGAGCTTCACACAGAGAAATCATTTTTAAAAATAATAACACCCTCTTAATGTGTCCTCCCCCCCAACCAGGTTCACGACTACCTCCGCAGCAAGCTGTGCTCCCTCTACGAAAATGACTGCATTTTTGATAAATTTGAATGTGTGTGGAATGGGTCAGACAGGTAAGAAAGGTCTGTGTGGCTGGGAACTTTCCAAAGGTGGCCCCTCTCCTTGCGAAGGCCCTGGGCTGTGTATCCTAAGCGGGATGCAACCAAAGGGAGATCAAAGTCGGCCCCGAGGCCTGGCAGAGACGCACTGTGTGGACCACTGGATGACCCTTGAGGCAGGCCTGGAAAGGAGGGGGGGGATGAGTGACACCCTTGAGTCCTCTTTCAGGACTGGCTCGGGTGACCACCTAACCTCAAGAAAATCCTACCTTGTACACACAAGACACTCCCAGAGCTGGGTCAACGTGCCTAAAATGAAGCTCCACCAGCAAATTTCCAGCATGAATAGTTCAGATGACCGCACAGTGTGCTTTCTAGATGGAAAATTATTCCTTGAAGCTGCCAGTACAGACCTGGCCAAAGGCCCTGGTGGTTCAGTAACCGGATTCTACTTGGCCTCATTTATCACATGTCCTGAAAGTGATTCATGACTGTTTTAAGGCCTTTGATTTCAACAATACTTCCTATTACCTCCCCATAGTTTCCTTTTGGTTTGACAAATATTACAGATGACCCTCTGATTTCCAAGAGAAGTAAGCACAGGCTACCAGGGGCTGTTCCTCAATGAAAGCGGCACCAGCAGTAGTGCTTGGAAGCAGGGAAATTCTATCACGGCAAAGCACTCGGAGAGTCAAGCTCTTAGTGAGCGCACTAAGCCTTGTTGGGCTTTTTTTTGTCAGTGATCCAAAATCAGCCTTCCACTTAGGCCTGGAAGGAATCACCACGTGGCAGAGGACGCATGTCACACTGCCCAGTTGGTAGAGGGCAGAGGGCAGAGCAGCTGTGACATAGTAACAAAGGCCCTCGAGGGGAAAAGAAGCTAGCCCAGCCCTATTATTTTATTTATTTTCATTTACAGCTGTCATTTATTCACTGTTTATTAAGAATAGGGTTTTTTTTAGATATTTGTGGTTGTTTGTTATTATTGTTCCAGTGTCCCTCCTATCTTAACCGAGATTCAAAAACTGTACTTACTAGGTACTTTCACACACATCATGTTTTTTTAATCCCGACCACAATCCATCGAGATCGTTTTCACCATCCCCATTTTCCAGCTGAGGAAACGGAGGCTCCGCCAGATAAAGTAATCTGCCCAAGCTCATGAACTAGTAAGCAGTAGAGACAAGAGGAAGAGTTTGAATCCTGAAATCAGCATGCTTTCCACCACATTACAATTTCTTTCCATAACTGAGAAAATGTTATTCTTGGTCCAGATAAGGTTGAGATTATTTTCCCAGAAAAGACTTTCTCTTACTGTTTAAAAACAAGCCGAGTCGGGCTTCCCTGGTGGCGCAGTGGTTGAGAGTCCGCCTGCCGATGCGGGGGACGCGGGTTCGTGCCCCGGTCCGGGAAGATCCCACATGCCGCGGAGCGGCTGGGCCCGTGAGCCATGGCCGCTGAGCCTGCGCGTCCGGAGCCTGTGTTCCGCAACGGGAGAGGCCACAACAGTGAGAGGCCCACGTACTGCAAAAAAAAAAACAAAAACAAAAACAGAAAACAAGTCGGGTCATGGTGAGGGAAGCAAAGGTCAGTGCATGGGAAGCAGTGAGGCCAAGTGGCTGAATGCTTGTGCCCCAGAGTCAGGCAGATATGGGCTGGAGACCTGACTTGGCCACTTATTAGATGTGTGACACCGTACAAGTCACTCACTTTTCCTCCTGTGTAAATCCCTTACATGGGATGAAGGAAGAGTAAATGAAGTCCGGGGTAAAGCACTCAGCACCCTGCCTGATGAGGTAATAATAGCTCGCTCTGTGTTCTCCCATCCTAACCAGCCAGTCAGAGCCTCACCCACAAACAAGGCCATGCCCACCTCTCCAGGGGGCAGCCACAATGGGACGCTACTTGATATCTTTCCCTCAGCCTGTCATCTTGTCCAAACTGTCACCATTAAAGAGTCAGTCCATTGCTTCTGGAAGGCTCTGGCATTCACTGCTCTCTTAATCAATTGTAGATATGCCTGAGCATGGATAACTCTTGTAGAAAGGTAGAAACCATCTGTCAGTCCCCTCAAAGGCTTACTTCCTTATCCTACATCCTTTCAGAATTGAATTTTTGTTTACTCCCTTCCCGAGTGAGACCATGATGGCATCTAATTTTCTGGAAAAGGCTGAATTTAGATCTAGTTCTTCGCAGGGGGAGGAAACATGCTGGTATGTGTGCTGTACTGCCAGCATCCCTCCTGCAGTGCTGATGCAAGAAAGCCTTAGCGGTCGGGCAACACAGAATCCCTCCTACTGTAACTGTGCTTTAAATGTACACAATACAATGACGGTTGTTTTCAGTGTTCCTACTCTCATAACTTCACTCCAGCCTCAGAATCCTGATGTGAGGGAGGTGGGCTGGGATCATTAAAACCACTGGACTCATTTATGGAGCCCAAGAACCAAAAGGAATCTATTGGTAAATAACAAGGAGGGTTATCACGATCCTTCACCCAGCCAAAGAGTTTGTTGCTCTTAGTGATTCCAAAGAAACTCAACAGTCACACTACAACGCCTGTTGCAGTTTTTGGTCTCTTGTTTGTTTCTTGTGTGGTGCCATAAGCTGGCCACATTGTGGTGCTGTTTGCTCTAGAAAGCCTTTGTCTGTAGCACTCAGTCACTCCCTTTTTCCTCTCTGCCTTGCAGTGTCATCATGACGGGCTCCTACAACAACTTCTTCAGGATGTTTGACCGAAACACCAAGCGTGATGTTACCCTTGAGGCCTCGAGGGAAAACAGCAAACCCCGAGCTATCCTAAAACCGCGCAAAGTGTGCGTGGGGGGCAAGCGGAGAAAAGACGAGATCAGTGTCGACAGTCTGGACTTTAGCAAAAAGATCTTGCATACAGCTTGGCATCCTTCAGAAAATATTATAGCAGTGGCGGCTACAAATAACCTATATATATTCCAGGACAAGGTTAACTAGGAGGACAAGTTATTACTTAATAATCTCACATACTGAGTACTAGTCAAACACGTTTTTAAATGTTTCTTTGGGTGTTCATTTGATGCATCGACTCTATAATTAATTTCCCTCTGCAGGAAACAAATGGAATAGAAGTCCATGGAGTCCAACCTTCCCAAGTCCCCAGTTCTAAGAAATTTTGTCAAACCCAACAGGTTCTGGGACACTTCTGTTTAGAATTGAGAGCTGCCAGCTAACGGTAATTCTTCCATAGCTGACTTGAATTTCTGATGCTTTTATTGCCCCGTTTTCTCTGGTGGGTCCAGTGTTTTGTTTCTAGGTGTCTGCTGAGATAAAATGAGGTTGTCTGTAGTATTTAAAGAGAAAAGAAAGAGATACTTTTTTTTTTTAAATTAAGCAACTCCATTTGCTGATTGAAAAAAAATTCAACGAAAAATAAACACCGTTTACTCTACTCTTAGAGAAATTCTCCTTGTTTTGTGAAAAATCAGAACCAGTCAGCATCTCCTGCCCCTACAGCACTTTTTTTTTTTTTTCCATTTTCCATTTTCTTTTTCACAATTTCATTTGAACCAGAGATTTATTTCACAAGCCTGCAAAGAGGATGCAGAATGGGAAGGGAAAGGGGCCACATCAACACTGCTATATTCTTTTCTTGTAAGCGCCATAGAACCAGCCTGAGAATTTGGCGAGGAAACACCATGAATGCTTCAGGGGACATAAAGAGAACACTTCGCTTCTCAGAGTTAACTTGGCAAGGCCATGTGCGGCCAGATTCCATCTGCAGCTTTGTTACTCTTGCTTTTTGTTGTTTTAAATGGCCCCATATAATCCCCTACTTACATGTTCCTTGGCTTTTTCCCTTCAACCTTTTCCAGCTTATTTATTCCACTGACTTCTTTCTAAAGGCCGAGTCCTGGTTGTTTATTATCTGGCATTCTAAATGCAACAGTAAGTTGGAGGCCATGGCAGCACCCCTGGCTCCCCGAGAAAGTGTCTCCAAAGCAGCCCCCTCCCCTCTTCCTGGGTTTTGTAACCAAAAGTAACAATCCATCAATCTCCACTGTAGCTAGAACAAAAATGGCCAATAAAAAAATGCTGCTCTGTAAAGGCTAATCAAGTGCTTCTAATCCACCCTAAGCTCACCATCTAGAACAGACCAGAGGGTCCTCCTCCTACAGAAATGGAATATGGGGGAATCGAGAAGCTTTGACATCAAAGTAGAGTCTGCTTGAAACTGGGGAGGCTGGTTCATCCCCCCTGGGCTCTCCCCCCCCCCCCCCCCCCCCCCCGTTGAGGATTCAGACATATAACTTCCAGAAGGTCTCCTATGACGCACCTCTGGGAAGGAGACTAAATGAATTCAAAAGACAGAGAAATTTGAAACAGAGGCTCAGGGAGGAGGTGGGAGGTACTCAAAGCCGGGCCTGGGCTCAGTGTCTCCATTCCTGTCACCGTGACTCATTTCCCCAGACTCGCATTTAGTGAAATGTCTTGACATGAGAATTTTCCTCTTAAAGAGAAATTTTCTTCCGCTTTGTATATTTGTAAGAAGTCCCAACGTTCGAGTGTGATTTGTTTTGGAAGAGGGAAAAATAGTGAAAGAACCGTCTTTCAATTCTAAGCTACTATCCATTATAATGACAGCTTTTCGGCAAGGAAATAACTACTTAAATGAACAATTTCGTAAGATGCGGCTCAATTTCAGAAACATTAAAATATGAACAAGTACATCTGAAAATTGGGGAAGCATGTGGATGAAGGCGTGCCTCCCTTCTCCGTATTTATCTTTCCTGCGATGAAAGCCCCAGTGGAAACTCTTGGGGCAGGATGCCTGGCCTGAGGGGGACAATGTTCTCAGAGGAGACCAAGAGAGCATCAGAAACTTGTCCAACTCACACAGAACTGTGGTTTCAAGATAGATAGAAGGGCCAGCCGGTTCCTGTCCTGAGTTGACCATCAACTTCCTGACAGCCTTTTCTCTGCTTCCCCAACACTCAGCCCTTCTGTCTGTACCAGCTGACAGGACAGATCATTGTTCCTCAGACTTAAGCATCGACCCACCTCTGTACTGTTGTTACTCATTTCACATTTATTAAGTCACCTTTTCTAAAAGCAAGACTTAGCCTCCTCCCTACAAAGAATACTCGTGAAATGTCAGTTTTAATGTTTTGTTCTAACATTAAAATGATCACATAACCATTCATGTAACAAACATGTACCCATTCACTACCTACAGGCATTTTGTGAACCCCAGGGCGCATGCTTACCGAACTTCGGGACACTGAGCTCTGATGCCACAGAACGTTTAAGCCTTGGGAGCCATCAGAGACTTGCCATGGGCAACGGTTCTTCACAGACTGGAGTCAAGAGTGCTCCCCAGAGCACATTTGTGAACAATTTTGGTCATGGCTTTAAGGGGTTCCCAGGCCCCCCCCACCATAGCCTACCTGTGGCCTCCATCTCAAAGCCCCTACACG
>NW_006777649.1:286560-292827 GCF_000442215.2 Lipotes vexillifer | reverse complement strand
CTACACGAATCCAATACCCTCACCACATAGGTGTACAGTCTGAGATCTACAGCGTGGGAGGAACTTGCAAAAGACGTCAGAGCTGAGAACAGAGGGCCGCCATCCTCCCCTTCCCCCTGAACGAAGGATGCACCAGAGCAAACATCGAAGACTCCTAAATGGAAGCAGCAGGAGAAGGCCCTAGAGATCAAGTCTAGGTGGGTGGTCTCCCACCGCCATGCTTCAGCAAATGACCTGCTCCGCGCCGGGTACAGAACTAGGTGTTTACACTTGCCATCTCCTTCCGCCCCAGGGCTGGTGATTTTCTTGGTTGGTGGCACCTAGAAGTCAGTCCCTTTTCCAGCTGACACTCAAAGCTATGTGAAAGCTGACTTGCCACCTTTTCGACGGTTTGTTGTGCTCTCAGAATCCTGCCCTACCTTAAATCTACCCCACAAGGCCTGCTGCTTGGTAGCAGCCCTCAGGTTGTACTGGAGGATGTCTGTTGACTTCTGGGAAATGGGAGCTGCAGCTTCCCGGGCTTTGATTAAAATCATGCTAATGCAACAGTCCATTCCTGACATTTTAACAAGCAGTTCAAAAGCTCAACGTTGGCAGACATCCATGCTTTCACCTCCAGAGGACGAAGGTGAGCTGGAAGAAACAGAGAAGGAAGACACAGGGCAGCATGCGGCAGTGGGATGTCCAGAGGTGAACGGGCAACACGAACCAACATGCTTCTCAACTCTTTAATCTCTGGCGCCTGCCTTTACTCTTGGGGGGTGGGGAAGCATCTCTAAACCTCACGGTGACCTTGTAATTAACTCAACCATATCAACATGCATTAGGCAACCAGCATGTGGAAGGCGGAACAATTGTCAGGTGGAGCAAAGATGAAGCTACGATTCTTTTAGCTCAGTGACCCGATGAAGTAAGTCAGCTGTCTCCAAGGTATTTCTTTTGAACCTCCAGGGTCCATTATAATAAAAGTTAGACCCTCTAACGCTTCATCGCTGACAACGTGGGAGACCATTTCTCTTCCTTCAAACCTGCAGAGTAACTACCCAAAGCTTCCCTCCTACCCCCCACCCTGGGCCCCATTCCTTTTTCAGCCCCTCTGCTGGCTGCCTGCAGGGCTCAAGAAGGCCCTAGTAGGCCTAATAACAAAGTTTTGTGGGGACACTATTGTCCACAGACTGAACGAAGGAACCATTCCTAATTTGTCCTCTTCCGTCATGGCCATGAGAAAAAGTTTCTCATACAATAAGTGTGACATAAGTGAATAAGTGACATCTGAGCCGAGTGCTAAAGCAGTTTCCTCAACAAAGAATGATACGCATTTCCAAGAGAGAGAACAACACATGTGAGGTACCGAAGCAAGAATGGATTTGGCATGGAAGCGTGAAGTCAGTGTTTCTCTAATTCTATTAAAAACACATTTTCAATTTGCCAGAACTGGCCTACCCCTTCTTTCTTTCATTCATCCAATAATAAATATTTGTTAAGAACCCCCATACAAGTACTGTATTTAAATGTAAAATAGATAGAAAGAATAAAAGGAAACCAATAATTATGAGCACTTATTATGCAGCAAGTGTTGTGCTAGGCACTTTTTAAAATCATTACAATCACCTGACAGGTAAATACATTATTCCATTTTTATAGTCGATGAACAGATTCATAAGGGTTAAGTGGCACAATCACTGTGACACAGCCAGACATTTTATCTAGATCTGTCCTGATGCAGGTCCTATACTTCTTTCCAGGTAATGCATAGCTACCTTGTCTTATTTTTTTCCACTAGTGACGATATTCACAAACCATCTCTCTGTGACCAAACATTGCCTGACAGCTGACCAGGAAAACAAATTTGGTCTGTCACCAAAGCAGAGAGTGAAGTCAAGTGGCTCACAGAGGTCTCCAGCCACTGACCCTGACCTTACTCTTACCGTTTAAGCATCCCCCAATTTAGATCTTCCACACCCCATTGGTTTAACTGCTGATGGCAGAACCAAGGTGATCTGCTGTCTCTGCTGATTCCTACCTCGGACGCTGTCAAAACAATGATCACTGTAGGGCCAGAAACAGGGGTTTAGTGATGGTTTCCAGATTCTCAATCCACTCCCTACCCCCAATTTCCTGAAGAGTCAAGCTTGGTCTCTTGGATGGACAGTTTCCCACCAGAGCCCCTCCTACTCACCTGTCTCAACTTCCAGTTGCAACCCCAGTCATTTGGTAGCTGCATTTGGTTTGAGCAAAGAGACCGCTTCTCCTGAACTCATCCTTGTGTGGAAACCCTGAGAACACAGCGAAGTGGGACCAGCCACGTGCACTGGGATTCTTGCTGTGGTTGGCTCGTGATACACATCCCCCCAGCCAAAACAGTAAATTCTTGTGGAGGTCAAAGAGAGCCCCACGAAGCCTGGAGTAGCAGTGAGGGGAGGAGGCTGCCTCGCTGGCAGAAGAAAAAGCAGTATCTGGGCACTCTATGAAACAGTCACTCAGCTGGGTGATATTCATGCATTCATTCATTCATTCCTCAATAAACATTTAAAGATTCATCATGTACTACCTGCCAAGCCCTGTGCCAGGGTGGTCTGGGGAAGCAGCAGTGACAGTCCCTGTCTTCATAGGGCTTATAGTGTCATGGGAGATGCAGGCAAACTCCCAGGCGATGATAGCAGTAGAATATCAAGGGTAAGAACCCAGGATGCTTGCCTGGGTTGAAATCGAAGCTCCACCACTCATAAGCTAAATGACCCTTAACAAATTAACCTCTGTGTCTCAAGTTTCCTTACTGATGAAATAAGGATAAAAATGGCACCTGTCTCATAAAATTGCCGTGAACATTCCTAGGCAGCAATAAGGAGTCGATGCACATTGCTTGCTCTTGTTCTTCTAGTGCTGAAAACTGGTCTTATGCATGCCCTCATGGGTATCTCCTGTGCCAGGAGAAGACAAAATAACAGCACCTCACCCGGACCACGAGTTCCCCAGACAGCTGGCGACTACAGTAAAACCTGAGAGATAAGCAGGAAATTAGTTATCCAGGGGATGAGAGAGGAAAATAGTGCTCCAGGCATCAATATGGTATATGTAAAGGCAAAGGAGCACATGGTGTAATTAAGGAACTTATAATAGTCTGGTATGACTGACTAGTAAAAAAAAAAAAAAGCAGGGATGCAAACCAAGAAAAGTAAAGGGACATAAGATCAGGGGACAGTAATGCATGATATGAGAAAGAAAATTCCATGGCCTTAGTGAAGTTCACACATCAGGGGTTCTCCAATAGCTAGGCTATGAGCCGCTCAACTGAGGAATTTTAGGTTTCCATAACGTAACAAATATGAATGGTCCTGGCACAGGGGATATACTGAGAAACTCAGCTCAAGTGTCAACTCCTTGGAGAAGCCTTTCCTGACCACCCTAACGTCCATGAAGACCAAGGTATTCTTGATTTCCCCCTCTGGTATCCCCAAAGCATAGAGAAGAGGCTGGCTCATAGTAGGTGCTCAATAAATGTTGGATGAATGAATGAATGAATGAACAAATAAATGAGTGAGGAAGACAGGTACAGACTCTGCCCTCAGGAAGCTTACAAGCTGAGCAATGTCCCACTGGGAGTTTGAGTTAAGGGGAGCTTGGTGTAGGGCATCACAGGACTGCTCAGAGGAGTCAAGGAATGAAAAAGAAAAAATGGAGAGTCAGTGAGCCAAGATGTGTTTAGGGCAAGCGACCGAACTCAGAGAGCAGCGTTAGTTAATAGAGCACATGTGTGCCCGCCTGATGCATTACCTCCCAGCAGTAGTTAGTCTTCTGGGACCTCGCACAGTATGCAAAAAGGTTGACAGCTTACAATCAATACCATGCTCACCGATGCAGGGAGCGGCATTATCACATCCGAGATATTACCCCCACATCCCGGCTCGAACACTAAATATTCCCCATAACAAGGCTAAGGGAAGTGACAGCTATTATTTTCAACCCTCCTGCTTGGAAGCAAGAGGTGAGGCAAAGCTTCCCCTGGGTGTTCTTAGCCAGTTCCCCAAAGAAATTGCTCAGAGCTGAGCCCATGCCTCATGTGGCAAGACAGGGATGGGAGCAGATTGGCATTTTCATTTGCCTGGGTGTCCACGATATAGAAGTGGAGGTTTTGTGGGCAACTGAGAAGCACAATAAATGAGAAGGGGGAGGATGGTCGGGTTGGCGGGGATGTGTGAGGTGTGAATGCTGGATTTCATCCTACATGCCCAGATCACTCTAATAAAAAAAACAACTTGACTCCCCCCGCCCACCCCGTTGGGCTTTCTTATTTCAGCTTCTCTGACTGTGGCATAATTGAAAGTCATATTTCATCTAGGCCAATGATTTCCAACTCCAAGTGCAGGTGCCTTATGAACAGTCAGCCTGAATTGATCAAAGAGAACAGCAAACAACTGCATGTTAAACAGCACCTATTTCTCAGCGGGGGAAGGTGGAACGGGTCATGTTACATCCTAGCCACGACACAATACTGCTGTGCAGTCCTCTACAGCACGATTCCTTAGCCTCTGATGGGACTCTAACTGGAAGAAGCCCGGGGCTAGGACACCAGGGTTGTTTTCTTAATTCTGAGGTGCATTTATTTAATGGCAGGCTCCACTTTTCAGCCCCTCATTTCCTCTCTGACAAGATGAAGGATACCACTCTTAGTTTTCATACTCTTTTTGCAAAGGCAGAAAGGTTAATTAGTTATATTTGAAATGGTTCTCGACAGAATCACCTGAAACTCAAAGATGGGTATATTCAGTGAAGATGTGGCAAACGTCATAGAAGCTTGTAAAGTGTCTGTCATGGAACAAGAACTCTCAGTTCAAAAGCTAACTTTCCAAAGTACAGAAAGAAGACCACTTCAGGAATGGAATGTGGCTCAAAGCAGCTCTTCACTCTGACCAGCATAGGAACAGTTAAGTAACTCCACTGGTGTCAGATGATGTCCCAAGAGGGACATTGGGGAGGCTCCTGCAAGAGCGGTGATTACAGCTCTTCCCTCTCCTCTGGCACTAAACACATGATGGATTCTTCTTAACATAACATCACACACACACAGCCGCAACGCCCCACTAACAGACCCCCCTCTCAGAGCATCATCTACGAATTTGTGATCCTTCCTTTAGGAATGGAGGATGTTTCCCAGCTGATTAATGACATAACCTGGAGACAAAGGCTATAAATATGTTTTGTGGTATTTTATACCAGGACTGGAGATCCATTTACAAATGAAAACCCCACTGGCTTAGTGGATAGTAAATTTTACATTGTAAGAACTTTCTTTTTCACCTGCTCGTGATATTGTTCACTTTGGGTGGAATAACTGTCCTGGTGTTGAGCAATAATTGAACATTATCGTTTGTGGATACATTTCAATTTACTGAGGCACTTTCACAACCAGAGAAGTTGTGCAAACTGCCCAAGGTTACACAGAGTCACTCCAAGACCAACACTGAAACCAGGTCTTTTGAATCTCTGAGATCAGCCTTACTTCATGGTTGTCTTTCATGTTTCCATGTGTCTAAAAACAATGGGTGGACTCAGACCTAGATCGAAGGTCTTGATAAGATATTTTAATTCCTACTCAGGAGCATTCAGTATTTCTGCCTGTGGTACCAAAGACAGTTTCCTCAGTGGTGCTCAGAGGACTGCCTCACACCCAGGCTCACTGGTGTCCACACTGGCACAGGTTCACAGAGGTGGACCCACTGCCTTTATTCATCACATTACATATTACCTACCTAAAAGATTAAATGCTATCAATTATTTGCCTTCCTACAGATCTCTTTACCAAACAATAATTTATACCTGATAATGTGCTGCAGAGTAAGCTACGTAGATAATCAAGGCACAATTCCTGTCCTCAAGGAATATAGTCCAATAGGAAATGAAATTCCAACAGGTGACTTCAATATAACATGGCTAAGGTAATGGCAGAGATGTGTGTAAGTTATTAGGGGTGTACAGAGTTAAAGAATCTGATCTTCTGGAGGAGATGAAATGGAGTTCAATCCTAAAGGAGGACAGAGCAACCAGGTGACCATGAACATGAGCAAAGGCACATGGTTGAGAAGCCCCATCTGTCTCTGAGTACTACCAGCAGGTTGATTTTGCTGAAAGGAAAGACTCTTGGCTAGGACTGGCTGGAGTGCTTATGAGTGAACAGGGCCCAGACTGCAGAGGGCCATTTAGAGAGCTTGGACGTCCCTCAGCAGCCAATGGAGCATCACTGGAAGATTTTTTTTTTTTTTTTTTTTT
>NW_006777649.1:248862-286418 GCF_000442215.2 Lipotes vexillifer | reverse complement strand
TTGCGGTACGCGGGCCTCTTACTGTTGCGGCCTCTCCCGTCGCGGAGCACAGGCTCCGGACGCGCAGGCTCAGCGGCCATGGCTCACGGGCCCAGCCGCTCCGCGGCATGTGGGATCCTCCCAGACTGGGACACGAACCCGCGTCCCCTGCATCGGCAGGCGGACCCTCAACCACTGCGCCACCAGGCAAGCCCACTGGAAGATTTTTAAGGAGAGAATTGACATAGTTGGAATTACATTTCCAAAGATCCCTCTGGTAACTGTGTAAACGACATATTTGAAGCAGACAAGATTGAAAACAGGAAACGGTTGAAGTGGCCCAGAAAAGTGATGATGAGAGCCTGAACTGGGGATGGAGGAAAGACCGGGGAGGTAAGATCAACATAACTTAGAGAATGACTTGATGAGAGCAAAGAGAGAAGTTAACAAAGATGCCCAGGTGGAGAGCTAAGACGTTAAGCAATGGCATGAACAGAGTTGGGGACTAAAGGAATGGGAGAGAGGGTTTAACGGGAAGAGACGAGAAAGATAAATCTAACTTGGGACAGAGTGAGTGAGGAGCTAGTGGGGCAGCCAGGTGAAGGGAGAATCCCAGCAGGTATCAAGACAAAAAGATCTATGAGCAAGATGTCATTGATAAGATGGAGAGTTAGTCACTAGTGTGTCCTGGCCTTTCTAGAGAGGATGACACAGGGACAAAGTACAGTGAGACTATGTTAGCTGAGGAGTAGGCCCTGGGGAGCAGTATGTTAAGGAACAGACAGAGGGGGTGGCCACCCAAAGCAATAGAGAAGGAAGCATCGGAGTCACAAAAAGAACCGGGGGCAAAGGATATCATGGAGATAAGGGCGTAGAGTTCCCTCATTGAAAAATGCAGCTCCTATAAATCTATATTAAAAAACAAAAAAACAGACAGAAATCCAGTATAAAAGTGGGTAACGGACTTGAAGGCAATTCACATAAGATAGCCGGAAAATCAATGAACATAAGAAACGTGCTCTACTTAGGAATCAGAGAAATGTAAATAGTACTGTACAGCCACAGAATGAATGCAAATAGAAGGGCTGACACTAACAAGTGTTGGCAAAGCTTTGGCACAACTGGAACACTCATACACTGCTGGTGAGATTATAAAGCCATCACTTTGAAAATCAATGTGGGGACTTCCCTGGTGGCACAGTGGTTAAGAATCCACCTGCCAAGGCAGGGGACACAGGTTTGAGCCCTGGGCTGGGAAGATCTCACATGCCATGAAGCAACTAAGCCCATGCACCACAACTACTGAGCCTGTGCTCTAGAGCCCACGAGCCACAGCTACTGAAGCCCGCACGCCGCAACTACTGAGGCCTGCACGCCTAGAGCCCGTACTCTGCAACAAGAGAAGCCACTGCAATGAGAAGCCCGCGCACTGCAATGAAGAGAAGCCCCCGCTCACTGCAACTAGAGAAAGCCCGCACCCAGCAGCGAAGACCCAACGCAGCCAAAGATAAAAAATTAATTAATTAATTTTTTTAAAAAAGAAAGAAAAACAATGTGACACTATCTAATAGCATTGAAGATATTCATTCCCTATGACCCAGCAACACATTCCACTTCTAAGGATATACCCAGAAAATTTATGCACATGTACACCAAGAGGCAAGTTCACAGCAACGCTATTTGTAAATGCTAAAATTAGACAAGAACACAAACGACCACCAATAGAACGAAACAGTATGTTCCTCTCACAAAATGGAATTCGATAAAAAATGAAGGAACTACAACTCTGGACAACAACATGGATGAATTTTTCAAATATGAGATTGAGTAAAAGAAACCAAACAAAAAATATGTGCTTTGTGATTACAATTACATAAAATTCAAAAGCAATTTAAAAACTTCACAAACAGGCAAAACTGAACTATAATGTTTAGGATGAATATTTAGGTGGTAAGACCATAAAGCAAAACAAGCAGTTATTATATAATTAAGGACAATGATTATCTTTGGGCAAAAGAAGATGTCACTAGGAGGAGGCATTCAGAAGAATTCTGAGAAGCGGACACAAAACCAATTGACCGTTTCAAAGGCTTTCCATTTATAATTGTTCACTAAGTTTTCCATCTGAGCTATTCAATTTTCTCTGTGTTATATTTCACATTATAAAAGATTTTTTTTTTTAATGCTAGAGAGGGGACTCAAACACTCGAACAGTATGAGACTGTTTTATGTTGGGGAAAGAGCCCTGGAGGGCACCAGTGAATCACAACACAAGACAGCATGTTTATAATGATGACTGAGTCATCAAGAAAATATCAGGCTAATTCTGTGTTTGCTGCTGGACAAGGCAAGAAGCGTGAAATTCACAACAGAGAAAAGGAAAGTTACAGAGCTATAGCTGAAAGAGAACCAGTGCTCAACCTGGGAGTTGGGTGTAAATTCAAATTCTCTCCTCTCCTTTCAGAATTCTTCCTCATTCCTCTATCTTCAATGATCGTTTTCTTAACCGTCCCAAGAAAGAATAGCCACTCTTAGTGTCCAGCTTCTTGTGGGGATTAAGCATACCATCAAGAAACTAGGGGGTGGAGACATTACCTTCCCAAAATATCTTGGTACATTACTGGAATATTTCCATCCAATATTTTCATTTACCTCATTAAATAGGAAAATGTACTGAACAGACCATTATTAATGCAGCCAACATTTGTTTTCACTACCCAGAATTCTGCCCTCTGTTTTTACAACAAAATCCCTAGATATCTCTTAGGGTAGACCACACTCTCCCAACAACTGGCCACATACCTTGAATGAAGCTGACCTCACTCCTAGCTCCAAGGATGGAGCATGGGACCTGAGCCAAGCCAATGAGCCCTGGCCACCATTCATAATAGATGACCTAAGTCAGGCCTGTCAGGGCCAGCAAGGCTCAATTCTAGGGCTTCGTTTGAGCAATGAGAGAATTGAACATGTTCTTTCTTGATGAATATGAACAGAAAGGGATTTTAGGAACAGGAAAAGCTGCAGCCGTCTTGCCACCATATGAAGCCTGAGAATGGTAAAATCCAATAGAGCAGAGGCGGGGTTTAGAGCAGGAGTCAGTCAACTCTCCCTATAAAGGGCCAGACAGAAATATTTTAGGCTTCACAAGCTGTACAGTCTGTGTTGTAACTACTCAGCTCTGTCATTGTAGCGTGAAAACATCTATTTATAATACATAAATAAATGAGGGTGGCTGTGTTCCAATAAAGCTTTATTTACAAAAGTGGGTGGAGGTGGAATTTGGCCTGTAGGCCAGTTTGCCAACCCCTGATTTAATGCATGGGTTCTAGAAATAGCACATAGACTCAAATCCTGGCTCTGTTATTTGCTCAGTCCTAAACAAGTTACTTCATCTCTCTATGCCTCACTTGCTTCATCTGTAAATGGAAATAATAATACCACCTACCTCCTAGACTCATTATGAGGATTAAATGAATTAGTAAGTATAAAGTGCTTACAAGAGTGCCTGGCACACTGAAGTGCTGCATGTGTTAGCAGCTATCACCTTTATCATCATGATCACTGTCAACAGTGCCAGAAAAAAGGAACCCAGTCTTGTATCATTGGAGCCCAAGATCAATATGGGCCAAAGTTCTTAGCCCAGGCTATTCAGTTACATAAGGTAATAAATTCATTTTTTGCTTAAAACAGTTTGAGCTGTTTTTCCATCTTATAAGTGAAATTATTCCATGTGAATAAATGAATGAAATCTGGATAGGAATGACAATTACCTAACAGCTGTGATGTAACCTCCCTCATTTCTGTGCCCACCACAGACATCACCAATGGAACACAGCTTTTTCTCTCACTAAACCCAGGTAGGGCCTCACACGTGGCTGTGAACTGAATTGCATCCCCCCCACCTCCAAATTCATATGTTGAAGCCCTAACCTCCCAGTTAATGGTATTCGGAGATGGGGCCTTTGGGAGGCAATGAGGGTTAGTTGAGATCATGAGTGTGGGGTTCTCATTATGGGATTAGCGTCTTTATAAGAAGAAACATCGCAGAGATTGCTTCCTCCCTTTCTCTCCACCTGCACACACTGAGGAAAGGACATGTGACAACGCAGTGAGAAGACAGCCATCTGCAAACTTAGGAGAGGGTTTTCACCAGATACCGACCCTGCTGGCACCTTGATCTCAGACTTCCAGTCCCCAGAATGATGAGAAATAAATTCCTATTGTTTAAGCCACCTGGTCTATGGTATTTTGCTACAGCAGCCCGGGTCGATTAAGCCAGGCATGTTTTCCCCCTCAAAACAGGACCTAAGCAGTCTCTCTCAATCAATCAAAGTCAGTATGTGAAATGAAACCTCTTTATCCCCACGTTAGGTCATGAATTCTAGGGGCTGATCCCAAATAATATTAATGAGCTTTGTAAATGTTCTCTTAGTGTATGCTTGTGAGAGAGAAAGAAATTGGCTAAAAGAGCTATAAATTTTTAGATGTGTGGTCTCCATTTCTAACTTCTCATTTATGAGCCTTTATTCCATTTCAAACCCATATACTTTAAACTGCCTGCAGAAAAAAACTGGAAATCATCCTACATTTCTTGTTTCTTTACCAAGTACATTTTCTCTTAGAAGGTTCAACAAATGCTGTTTGCATGAATGAGGTCAGCAAAGGCTTCGAAAGAACAAGTTTCTCCTCTAACTCAGGAAGTGATAAAATTAATAGTCCTGAAAATGTAAAGTGTCACTGATGAATGTAATGTCCTTAATCTACAGCAGAAAAAAACAATTGCATGATTAACTTGATTTGTTTTACATTCATAGAAAGAGGGGCTTTTGAATTCAGAATGCAAATGAGCCAAGAACCTGGATACTTTTTTTTTTCTTTAAAATTTAATTAGCTATTGCTAGGAATATACTATCCTTCCCAAATTCTTAACCCACATGGTGGGACTACCACTACCACCTCCCTGAAAACTTACTCAGATGCATTTCTTCTTCTCAAATCAACAGAGATACCATGTATTCGTTAAAAATGGATTCCTAGTAATTCTACAGCTATCTATGAACTGTGCAGAGCAGCGGTTCTCAAACATGAATGTGCATCAAGATCACCCTGAGGGCTCGTTAACACACACACTGCTGGACCCATCCTCAGAGGTTCTGATTCAGCAGGTCTGGGGTGGGGCCTGAGAATCTGGATCTCTAACTGGTTCCCAGGTGACGTGGGTACTTGTGTATAAGTGATACCTCTGTATTAGTTGTCTATTCCACAACACAAATTACCACCAACTTAGTGCCTTTAAAAAACACAAATGTATTATGTCACAGTTTCTCTAGGTCAGGAGTCTGGGCATGGGTTAGCTGGGCCTTCTGCTCAGGGCCTCCAAGGTGCCAGAGCTGGGGCTGGGGTCCTCGTCCGTAATTACATGGGTGCTGGCAGAACTCATTTTCTTGCAACTGTGAAACTCACGGAAGCTGTATCTTCCAGGCCAGCACGAGGGCGTCTCTCACACTGTGAATCTATTCTGACCTCAGGAAGACCCAGTCCCTTTTAAGGGCTCGCCTGATTAGGTCAGGCCCACCCAGGATAATTTCTCTTTGGATTAACTCAAAGTCAGCTGACGAGTAACCCAATCTCAGGAGTGCTAGCCCATCATATTCACAGGCTCCACCTAAAGTCAAAATGAGAGGATTATATCAGGGCGAAGGGGAGGGTTGTACACCAAGGAGTTCAGAATCATGGGAGCTGTCTCAGAATTCTGTCTACCCCAACTCCTATCACAGTACTTAACCTCACAATATGGAATTATAAATTTGCTTATCTATCTCTCTATTGAAAAGTGCCCATTTTGCGTCAATGTCCTCATCACCAAACACTGAGTGCCCAAAGATATTCCATAAATACCAAATGGCCAAACTAACTGATGAATTCTGTACTCCTAATGAAGACCTCCTAGTGAAGACCTTTTCTTCCTTACTCATTTCAACATTCTTAAGTTGAAAGATTCTAGACATACAAATGGCCAGTAGGCACATGAAAATATGCTCAACAACACTAATTATTAGAGAAGTGCAAATCAAAACTACAATGAGGTATCACCTCACACTGGTCAAAATGGTCATCATTAAAAAGTCTACAAATAACAAATGCTGGAGAGGGTGTGGAGAAAAGGGAACCCTCCTGCACTGTTGGTGGCAATGTAAATTGGTGCAGCCACTATGGAGAACAGGAGGGAGGTTCCTCAGAAAACTAAAAATAGAGCTACCATATGACCTAGCAATCTCACTCCTGGGAATACACTTGGACAAAACTATAATTTAAAGAGATACATGCACCCCAATGTTCATAGCAGCACTATTCACAATAGCCCAAACATGGAAACAACCTAAATGTCCATCAGCAGATGAATGGATAAAGATGTGGTACGTATATGCAATGGAATACTACTCAGCCATAAAAGAGAATGAAATAATGCCATTTGCAGCAACATGGATGCAACTAGAGATTATCATACTAAGTGAAATCAGAAAGAGAATGACATATACCACATGATATCATTTATATATGGAATCTAAAATATGACACATATGACATATGTGTCATACGAAACCTAGCTATGAAACAGAAAGAGAATCATGGACATAGAGAATAGACTGGTAGCTGCCAAGGAGGAGGGGAGGTGCGGGAGGGATGGATTGGGAGTTTGGGATTAGCAGATGAGAACTGGTATATATAGAACGGATAAACAACAAGGTCCTACTGTACAGCACAAGGAACTATATTCAATATCCTGTGATAAACTATAATGGAAAAGAATATGAAAAAGAATATATATATGTGTGTATAACTGAGTCTCTTTGCTGTACAGCAATAGTTAACACAACATTGTAAATCAAATATACTTCAATTAAAAATAAAATAAAAATAAATTTAAAAATATAACTGTCATCATTATTATTCATACTGATCATTTGAACACTGACTATATGCCAGGCATTGTGTTAAATGGTTTGCAAGCAAACACTCTCCTATAAAGTCCCATGAGAGGCAGAGATTATTTCTCTTGTTCACTACTTTACCAGTGTTAACCAGCGTCTGGCCACTTAGCTGCTCTCAGTGAAATGGCTGTCAAATGAGTGACCAACAACCCTTGGAAGAAGCTACTGTGCCCATTCAAAGATGAGGAAACTGATGCTGAGAAATTAAGTATCTTGACTAAAGACACAGAGAGACAGGATTCAAACACAGCTGCTTCCCTCCAAAGTCCACACCCTTAAATACTCATCTGTTATGCTTCACTTCTCATCTGTGTAATTCCCATATCACAGTAATTTTTGGCAGTTTAAATACTGGACTTAAATTGGCCTAAGTCTCTTAAACCAAAGTCTTTCTTTGAGCGTACCAGTCCCAGTTCTTACAGGTATCTGCCTGCTAAGCAAGCCTGTTTCAAGAGAAGAAGATGGGAGAGGGGACCACCCATTATAACCAAGGCCTACACTCATGTAAGTTTATATTCCACACCCTTTTCTTAGGTAAAGCAAGGAAGAGCACTGACAAATTCATTTAGGATGTACCCTATGCCTCTCCCCTACATGGTAATGGTTTTTGAAGTCGTCACCATCCTGGAAATATCTCGACATTTGCTTGACTAAACCCCAAGTGGACATTTAAAACCCTTCCCATGAAATAGAAAATTAACCCACAAAACATTTGTGTGGAAAGCACACAATGGCTTTAAGAGTTAGTGCCATCTGGGAAATTGTATGCTCAAAAAATATTGGGGTATAGGAATAGAAATAGGCTGGCAGGAAGTATAAACATGATGGTAACTCCCCCAAAAGACTCTGGTGAGGACAATCGTGACACAAGCTTATGACTTTTCTCCTCTGTGCTGTCACACAGTCAAGAGTCACCTTCCAGAGTCCCTGGAAACCAGGAAATCCAAAACTCCTTATGACATGTTTTCAAGAGAAATAGAAGTCAAAAGTGCTGGAGACCTCCCTTGTGGACACATTCTGGGGTATTGTTGGGCTCCCCCCTTAACTCTGTTCCCACCCACATGGCCACACCCCTGGCTGCCATGTTTTTACCCTGTGCTGCCACCTAGTGGCCATAACTGCACAGAACAGAGTATTGTGCAAGACCTTTAAAGCAAAGCCTGACCCACACTGGGGTGGGTTGGGGAGCTAAGATCACAGGGCACTTTGGTCTGGTTTCATATAGAGGGGTGTAAACTTGAGAACTGAGGGGAGCTGCTTTACAGTTGCTATGTGCACTACAGCCATGCCTACCCACAAGCTCTTTGTTAACAGCCCATGAGGAATTAAGTACAGAAATTGAAAATAAGCATTTAGAAACCCTTATAGAACTTTTGACAGAAGTAATTTTATGAGTATGGTATCTAAGAATAAAAATTAGGGTGTATTTCATTTTGGCATAAATAATTTTTACTGTGTTTTGGCACAGACAGTTTGGGAAACCCTGGATTTCAGAGAAACAAACATAGATCTGCAGACAGTGGGGGAAAAAAAAGGCAGAGGCAGATGTTTGTGAAGGAGGCCTTAGTTCCAGTCCATTCCTGAGGCTTGATGACACCCATGTCATTAGATTAAAAAACATTCCTGAGTCCTTGTGATGAACATTCCTTTTCTGCTGAAGCTTGCTCATGTGATTTTATGGGCCTTGAAACTAGAGTCCTAATGAATATATTCACAACAGTCTCTGAGGAGAAAAAAAAAAAGCTGTACTGGTCTTTATCCTAGTTTTCTAAGAACTTCTCCTAACCTGAGACTCCATCAAAAGCAAGTCAAAGCAACAATCATATTTTCATTCTCATCCTTGGCTAGACCATTAATTCTAAAATAAAATGGTTCTTTATGTAGGAATCATGGAGAAGAGAATAAAAATGGTTGAAACAGAGGAGTGTTAGTCAACAAATATGTAGAGAGAGTCTACTAGGTGCTCTCACTGAGTGAACAGGTGTGAGCAGGTGCATGCAGGTTGCCATATGGAGTTCACGTCAGAGTGGGAGGAGAGAGACAGCCAACAACTAAACAAATAAATCAATAAACGAGATCATTTCAGAGAGCAATACATACAAGGAAGGAAATTATATATGACAAGGAAAACAGACCAGCCCCTCAAAACTACCAGCTAAGACAAGGAAGAAGCTGAAGCAGAGAAGAAAGACCAATAATTATAATACCATTTATCAAAAACTAACTCTGTGCCAGGCCTGCTACATATTTTAGTACCCTCACAACTCTAGGAAATGCTGTTGTTATCCCCCCTTTACAGATGGGGGAAAAGTTCAGAGAGATCCCGTAACTTGTCCAAGATAGCAGTTGGGAAGACATGAAGGCAGGGCATGAACCTGAATATATCTTACCCCAAAGCCCATACCATTAACCACCCATGGAGAGTAACAGAACAAAAAGGTGTGCCTCGGCAACATGACTACTATTTTTTCTTTTTTTTTTTTGGGGGGGGGGTCATCAGAACAGTTAGGCTCAGCCATTCTTGCTTCTTGGCAAACCAGGAAGTCCCTTCACATACACATTCCTTTCTGAAACCCAAATGCAAAGGCCTCCTGCTCAGTGAGACTGGCTGGTATCAGTTAGTAGAAACCAACAGTAGCCAAATGCTTTGGGCCACATAAAAGCTTTTTCTTGTAACTGAAGTATAGTTGGTTTACAACACTCTGTTAGTTTCAGGTATACAGTGCAGAAATTCATTTATATATACATATATATGTATAAATATATATATAACATAAAAGCTATTTTTGCAGGAAGCATCTCACAAAACTAAACAAGAAATAAAGTTGGATCTTAGGACACTATTTCTCCAAGCAGTGGCGGGGAATTGCTGTAAGATGTCTCTGAAAATCCATCAAATATACAAATGGCATGGACTTGAGTTGAACAACGCTTCAGTCAGTCATTGAACATCTGGACTGGATTTCCAACAGCCAGAAGAGCCCTGGCCTCAGATATTTGTTTATAAATGCTAGCCAATCCATCACAACCCCACCACCACCATTTAAGCCATGTCCGCCTGCTCTCCAGGGCTTACCTCTCTCTCCATCTCTCTCATTCTCTTGATAGGTTAGTGCATGTGTTTTCTAATAACAGTTTTAGGTGATTGAAGTCATCCATCTTTCTGGACCTTATTGGTAGGCAGATTCTGAATTTAGGTCCCGATAACCAGCTCCAGGCAGATCGCCTGACATTTTTTTTTTTTTTTTTTTTTGGGGGGGGGGGTCATCAGAACAGTTAGGCTCAGCCATTCTTGCTTCTTGGCAAACCAGGAAGTCCCTTCACATACACATTCCTTTCTGAAACCCAAATGCAAAGGCCTCCTGCTCAGTGAGACTGGCTGGTATCAGTTAGTAGAAACCAACAGTAGCCAAATGCTTTGGGCCACATAAAAGCTTTTTCTTGTAACTGAAGTATAGTTGGTTTACAACACTCTGTTAGTTTCAGGTATACAGTGCAGAAATTCATTTATATATACATATATATGTATAAATATATATATAACATAAAAGCTATTTTTGCAGGAAGCATCTCACAAAACTAAACAAGAAATAAAGTTGGATCTTAGGACACTATTTCTCCAAGCAGTGGCGGGGAATTGCTGTAAGATGTCTCTGAAAATCCATCAAATATACAAATGGCATGGACTTGAGTTGAACAACGCTTCAGTCAGTCATTGAACATCTGGACTGGATTTCCAACAGCCAGAAGAGCCCTGGCCTCAGATATTTGTTTATAAATGCTAGCCAATCCATCACAACCCCACCACCACCATTTAAGCCATGTCCGCCTGCTCTCCAGGGCTTACCTCTCTCTCCATCTCTCTCATTCTCTTGATAGGTTAGTGCATGTGTTTTCTAATAACAGTTTTAGGTGATTGAAGTCATCCATCTTTCTGGACCTTATTGGTAGGCAGATTCTGAATTTAGGTCCCGATAACCAGCTCCAGGCAGATCGCCTGACATCCAACCAATGAGCAATGAACACAAGAAAACTGGGTGCCTTCAGGTGTGGAAAAGATTTATGGAATGGTGGCTCTAGTGCAATAAAATTTTTAAAAAATCCATTCCAACTTCACTATTCTAGAATTTGCTGCAATCTAAGATAATTTTTATTGGTTTCACCTGTATGCTGCTTGTGAACTAAATGTACACTAAAGCAATTAATATTTTCCAGTAGTTTAGTAAAATTAGCTCTCTGCAAGCACACCACATGCTATTCATCTAAGAGTTATAGTTGACCAGATTTCACTAATAAAAATAAGTGTTCGATAAACATTAGTTTTCTGTCAGATCCCATCAGGCTAAGTGTTACCACACCCCTATGCTGTAGAGAGTATTATCCCCACTTTAAATAAAAATAAAATAAAATTAAGGCTTAGAAATTAAGTGTTTACCAAGGGCACGCCAGACAGAAGCATGATTCAAATCTAAACTCAGGACGCAGGATCAAGAGTAGGAACAGAGTGGGAAGACCCTGAGCTCCTGTTCCCCCATGAACACATCAAAACCACAACTACATATAGAGAAATTCTTGCTGAGAATGACCGGAAGACTGGCAGAACAGCTCTTGACCACCAAGGCTATAAAGAAAGAACCACATGGAGTCTGGTAGGAGGGGAGGATAGGGGATCAAGTCCCTAGTGGGTGCCTCAGAAGGGGAGCAGGGTATCACAGGCTTAAGGATCTTCCCTAGGAAGCAAGGGGGGTGAGCCCCAAAGTAAGTCCCCCAGCCCTGGGGCTCTGGTACTGGAAGGATGAGCCCCCTTGGCTGGTTTGAAAATCAGTGGGGCTTACTGGAGGGCTGTAAGAAACCAGAACTTTGCTCTTGAAGATGATGCACACAGACTTGCTTGCTCCCAGTCCCAGCACAGAGGCAGCAGATTAAAAACTGCCTGGTGCTCTCATCGGCTTACCAGGACTGCCCCAGTGCACCCCCACTGCAGCCCACACTGGGCTTGTGCTCCAGCCCCTACTGCTCTGGCACTTCTCCTCACTAAGGAAGAGACTGCCATCACCCCAGGGAAAAGCCCAGCTCCCTCAGGGCTCCTGCTTCAGCCCCACCCCCCAATAGGGCAGCAACCACTACTGAGCACAGGAGAAGCCCAGGCTTGCACCTGGCTTTGGCTCTAACCCCTCCAACTCTAGCCCTACCTCTCACAAAAGCAGCAGGTGCCAACACACCCCAGGAGAAGACACAGCCTGTGCTCACTTCAAATCCAGCTCTCCCACCAAAGCCACTGGTTACACACAGACTGCATAGGGATGCTCCCACACAAGGGCACACCTTCAAGACTGACCCGGCTAGGTAACTGTTTTGCCTAATTTCATAGAGACAAACAGAAAAAGTCAAACAAAATGAGAAGACAGAAGAATATGTTTCAAACGAAATAATAAAACAAAACCCCAGGAAAAAACGCTAATAAAATGGAGATAAATAATTTACTTCATAAAGAGTTCAAAGTAATAATAATAAAAATGCTCACTAAGCTAAAGAAAATAGAGAAACAGAGTGAAAAGACCAACAAAAAACTAGAAAACATTTTTAAAAACCAGAGCTGAAGAATATAATAACTGAAATGAAAAATACACTAGAGTGTGTAAATTAGGTGATAAAGAAGAATGCATAATGACCTAGAAGACAGAAGAGTGAAAATCATCCAATTAGAACAGCAAAAAGAAAAAAACAAATGTTTTAAAGAGGATACTTTAAGGGATCTCTGGGACAACATCAACCATACTAATATTTGCATTAGAGAGG
Organism: Lipotes vexillifer; assembly: GCF_000442215.2. NCBI lineage: Eukaryota > Metazoa > Chordata > Mammalia > Artiodactyla > Lipotidae > Lipotes > Lipotes vexillifer. The sequence continues at coordinate 273,648 of NW_006777649.1, read as the reverse complement.
TCTCATTAGAATGAGAAGAGAGAGAGAAAGGGGCAGAAAATGTATTTGATAAAATTATGGCTGAAAACTTCCCAAACCTGAAGAAGGAAACAGATATCCAGGTCCAGGAAGCGCAAAAAGTCCCAAACAAGATGAACCCAAAGAGACCCACACCAACACATATCATAATTAAAATGGCAAAAGTTAAAGAAAGAAAGAGGATTCAAAAGGCAGCAAAGAGAAAAACAAAGAGCCATATACAAGAGATCCCCATAAGGTTATCAGCTGATTTTTATGCAGAAACTTTATAGTCCAGAAGGGAGTGCCATGGTATATTGAAAGTGTTGAAAGGGAAAAACCTACAACTGAGGATACTCTACCAGCAAGATTATCATTTAGAATAGAAGGAAAAATAAAGATCTTCTCATACAAGCAAAAACTAAGAGTTCATTAACACTAAACCTACCCTAAAAGACATGTTAAAGGGTCTTAAGTGGAAAAGGCTACATCAAGAAGTAAGAATCTATAGGAAAGGAAAAATCACACTAGGAAAGGCAAATATATAATAAAGGCAGTGGATCAACCACTTATATAAGCTAGTACAAAGATTAAAGGACAAAAAAATTGTAAAATTAACTATAACTACAATAAACAAGTGAAGGGATAAACTTGAAGATGTAAAATATGACATCAAAAACCCAAAATATGGGAGAAGGGAGTAAAAATATGTAGACATTTATGTGTTTGAACTTAAATGACCACCAGTTTGAAACAAGAGGATATAGTTATAGGTGAACATATATGAACCTCATGGTAATCACAAATTAAGAACATATAATAGATTCACAAAACCTAGTAGGAAAGGAGTACAAGTACACTACTAAAGAAAATCATCAAACCACAAAGGAAGAAACTAAAAGAAGAGGAAAAGAACAGAGAAGAGTTACAAAAACAACTGAAAAACAAGTATCAAAATGACAATTAGTATCAATACGTAACCATCAATAATCACTTTAAGTGTCAATGGACTAAATGCTCCAATCAGAAGACATAGGGTTGCTGATTGGATGAAAAAACAGACCCATTTATATGCTGCTTACAAGTAACTCATTTCAGAGCTAAAGACATACAGGCTGAAGGTGAGAGGATAGAAAAAGATAGTTCATGCAAACAGAAATGACAAGAAAGAAGGGGTAGTTTTGTCTCATATTAGACAAAACAGACTTTAAAACAAGTCTAACAAAAGACAAAGAAGGGCACTATATAATGATAAAGGGATCAATACAAGAAGAGGATATAATACTCATTAACTTTTATGAACCCAATATAGGAGCGCCTAAATATATAAGGCAAATATTAACAGACATAAAAGGGAGAAATTGAAAATAATGCAATAATAGTAGGGGACTATAACACCCCACTTATATCATCCAGACAAAAAATCAATACAGAAGCAGTAGTCTTAAATGGCACAATAGACCAGTTGCACTTAATAGGTATCTACAGGGCATTCCATCCAAAAACAGCAGAATACACATTCTTTTCAAGTTCACACGAAATATTCTCCAAGCTAGATCACTTGCTAGGCCACAAAACAAGTCTCAACAAATTTAAGAGGATAGAAATTATATCAATCATTTTTTTCTGACCACAGTGGTTTGAAACTAGAAATCAATTACAGGAAGAAAATGGGAAAAACACAAACGTGAAGACTAAACAACATGCTACTCAAACCCCAATGGGTAAATGAAGAAATCAAAGGACAAATCAGAAAATACTTCAAAACAAATGAAAATAAAAACACAACTTTCCGAAATCTATGGGATGCAGCAAAAGCAGTTCTAAGAAAGAAGTTTATAGCGATACAGGCCTACCTGAAAAAAACAAGAAAAATCTCAAACAACCTAACCTACCATCTAAAGGAATTAGAAAAAGAAGAACAAATCCCAGAGTCAGCAGAAGGAAGGAAATGATAAATATCAGAGTGGAAACAAGTAGAGACTTAAAAAGTAGAAAAGACCCATGAAACTAGGAGCTGGTTTTTTTGAAAAGATAAACAAAATTGATAAGACTTTAGCTAGACTCATTAAGAAAAAGAGAGAGAAGGCCAAATAAACAAAATTAGAAATGAAAGAGGAGAAATTACAACTGATATCACAGAAACACAATCATAAGAGAATACTATAAACAGTTATACATCAACAAATTGGGCAACCTACAAGAAATAGATAAATTCCTAGAAATATACAATCTTCCAAGACTAAATTAGGAAGAAATAGAAAATGTGAACAGACCAATTGCTAGTAATCCATAATCAAAGAACTCCCAACAAAAAAATAAGCCCAGGACTGGACAACTTCACAGGACAATTCTATTAAACATTTAAAGAAGAGTTAATACCTCTTCAAAAGTTAAACATTTAAAGAAGAGTTAATACCTTTTCAAAAAGTTAAGAAAAGTCCAAACTCATTCTACGAGTCCAGTATTATCCTGATTCCAAAACCAAAGACACAACAACAACAACAAAAAGAAAGTCATAAGCCAATATCTGTGATAAACATAGATGCGAAAGTACTCAACAAAAGATTAGCAAATCACATTCAACAAAACATAAAGAGGGGGGCTTCCCTGGTGGCGCAGTGGTTGAGAGTCTGCCTGCCAATGCAGGGGACACAGGTTCGGGCCCTGGTCTGGGAAGATCCCACATGCCATGGAGCGGCTGAGCCCATGCGCCACAGCTGCTGAGCCTGTGCTCTGGAGCCCGTGAGCCGTAACTACCGAGCCCATGTGCCACAACTACGAAAGCCCACGTGCCTACAGCCCATGCTCTGCAGCAAGAGAGGCCACTGCAGTGAGAGGCCTGTGCACTGCAGCGAAGAGTGACCCCCGCTCTCCACAACTAGAGAAAGCCCACGCGCAGCAACGAATGCCCAACACAGCCAAAGATAAATAAATTAAATTAAATTAAACTGAATTTAAAGAAAAACATAAAGAGGATCATACACCATGAACAAGTGGGATGTATTTCAGGGATGCAAGGATGGGTTGATATTTGTAAATCAAACAATGTGATACACCACATTAACAAAACAAAAGATAAAAATCACACAATCATCTCAATAGATGCAGAAAAAGAATTTAATAAAATTCAACATTCAATCATGATAAAAACTCTCAAAAAGGTGGATATAAAGGGAACATACCTCAACAGAGTAAAAGCTATATATGATATGACCACAGCAAACATCATACTAAGATCAGGAACAAGATAAGAATGCCCATTCTCACCACTTTCATTCAACCTAGCATTGGAAGTCCTAGGCACAGCAATCAGATAAGAAAAAGAAATAAAAGGAATGCAAATTGGAAAGGAAGAAGTAAAACTGTCACTGTTTGCAGGTGACATGATACTATACATAGAAAATCCTCAAGAAGCCACCAAAAAAACTACTAGAGCTCATCAATGAATTCAGTAAATTTGCAAGATACAAAATTAATGTAAAGAAATCTGTTTCATTTCCATACATTAATAAATGAACTGTCAGAAAGAGAAATCGGGCTTCCCTGGTGGCACAGTGGTTGGGAGTCCGCCTGCCGATGCAGGGGATACGGGTTCATGCCCCAGTCCAGAAGGATCCCACATGCCGCAGAGTGGCTAGGCCTGTGAGCCATGGCCGCTGAGCCTGCACATCTGGAGCCTGTGCTCCGCAACGGGAAAGGCCACAACAGTGAGTGGCCCATGTAACGCAAAAAAAAAAAAGAAAAAGAAAAGAAAAGAGAAATCAAGAAAACGATCTCATTTACAATTGTATCAGAAAGAGTAAAATACCTAGGAATAATTTTAATCAAGGAGGTGAAAGATCTGTACTCTGAAAACTATGAGACACTGATTAAGGAAACTGAAGATGATAAAAAATAAATGGAAAGATATTGCATGCTCATGGATTAGAAGAATTAAAATTGTTAAAATGTCCATAGTACCCAAAGAAATCTAGATTTAATGCAATCCGTATCCAAATACCCATGACCGGAACTAGAATAATACTAAAATTTGTATGGAACCGCAAAAAACCAAATAGCCAAAACAATCTTGAGAGAAAAGAAATTCAAATCAAAACTACAATGAGGTACCACCTCACACCAGTCAGAATGGCCATGATTAAAAGATCGACAAATAACAAATGCTGGAGAGGGTGTGGAGAAAAGGGAACCCTCCTACATGGTCGGTGGGAATGTAAATTGGTGCAGCCACCATGGAGAACAGTATGGAGGTTCCTCAAAAAACTAAAAATAGAGTTACCATATAATTCAGCAATCCCACTCCTGGGTATATATCCAGACAAAACTATAATTCAAAAAGATACATGCACCCCTCTGTTAATAGCAGCACTATTCACAATAGCCAAGACATGGAAACAACCTAAATGTCCATCAACAGATGAATGGATAAAGATGTGGTACATATGTACAAAGGAATACTAGTCAGACATAAAAAAGAATGAAATAATGCCATCTGCAGCAACATGGATGGACCTAGAGATTATCAAACTAAATGAAGTAACTCAGAAAGAGAAAGACAAATACCGCATGATATCACTTATATGTGGAATCTAAAATATAACACAAATGAACTTATCTACAAAACAGAAACAGACTCACAGACATAGAGTTGTGGTTGCAAAAGGGGAGGGAGGTGGGGGAGGGATGGATTGTGAGTTTGGGATTAGCAGGTGCAAACTACTATATATAGAATGGATAAACAAAAAGGTCCTACTGTATAGCACAGGGAACTATATTCAACATCCTGTGATAAACTATAATGGAAAAGAATATGAAAAAGAATGAATATATATGTATAACTGAGTCACTTTGCTGTACAGCAGAAATTAACACAACATTGTAAATCAACTATACTTCAATAAAATAAATTTAAGAAAAAAAAAGGAACTAAACTGGAGGTATCACACTCCCTGACTTCAGCCTATATTACAAAGCTACAGTAATCAAAATAGTATGGTACTAGCACAAAAACAGACACAGCAAAACAGAACAGGAGAGCCCAGAAATTAATCCATGCACATATGGCCAATTAATCTATGACAAAGGAGGCAAGAATATACAATGGGGAAAGGACAATCTCTTCAATAAGTGGTGTTGGGAAATCTGGACAACTTACATGTAAAAGGATGAAACTGCAACATTTTTTCACACCATATACAAAAATAAACTCAAAATGGATTAAATCTAAATGTAAGACCAGAAACCATAAAACTCCTATTAGAAAAAGTAGGCAGCATGTTCTTTGAAACTGGTCTCAGCAGCATTTCTTTGGATCAGTCTCCTTAGGCAAGGGAAACAGAAGCAAAAATAAACAAAGGGGACCTAATCAACTTAAAAATTTTGCACAGAGAAGGGAACCATCAACAAAATGAAAAGACAACCTACTGAATGAAAGAAGATATCTGCAAATGATATGTCTTATAAGGGGTTATTATCCAAACTATGTAAAGAAATCCTACAAGTCAACTTCGGAAAACCAAACAATCTGATTTTTAAAGGAGCAGAGAAACTGAATAGGCATTTTTCTAAAGAAGATATACATATGGCCAACAGACATATGAAAAGCTGCTCAACATCACTAATCAGGGAACCACAAAATCCACAATGAGATATCACCGCAGATATCTGTCAGAATGGCCATTGCATAAAAGTCTACAAATAACAAGTGCTGGTGAGGATGTGGAGAAAAAGGGAATTGTTGTGCACTGTTGATGTGAATGTAAATTGGTGCAGTCACTATGGAAAACGGTATGGAGAGTCCTCAAAAAATTAAAAATAGAACTATCATAAGATCCAGCAATTCTACTCCTGGGGACTTATCCAAAGAAAACAAAAACACTGATTCAAAAAGATACATGCACCCCAATATTCATAACAGCATTATTTACAATTGCCAAGATATGGAAGCCACCAAAGTGCCCATGGACAGATGAATAGATAAAGATAATGTGATACACACACACACACACACACACACACACACACACACACACACACATACACAATGGAATATCACTCAGTCATAAAAAAGAATTAAGTTTTGCCATTTGCAACAACATGGATGGACCCAGAGTGTATTATGCTTAGTGAAATAAGTCAGAGAAAGACAAATACTGTATGTTTTCACTTATATGTGGCATCTAAAAAATAAAACAAATGAATTTAACAAAACAGACTCACAGAAACAGAGAACAAACTCGTGGTTACCAGTGGGGAGAAGGGTGAGGGGAGGGGCAAGATATAGGAAGGGGATTAAGAGGTACAAACAATTAGGTATTTTTAAAAAGTTACAGCGGGGGGGCTTCCCTGGTGGTGCAGTGGTTGAGAGTCCGCCTGCCGATGCAGGGGACGCGGGTTCGTGCCCCGGTCTGGGAAGATCCCACATGACGCGGAGCGGCCGGGCCCGTGAGCCATGGCCGCTGAGCCTGGCGTCCGGAGCCTGTGCTCCGCAACGGGAGAGGCCACAGCAGTGGGAGGCCCACGTAGTGCAAAAAAAAGAAAAAAAAAAAAAGTTACAGGGATGTAATGTAAAGTCCAAGGAACACAACCGGTATTTTATAATAACCTTATATGAGGTATAAACTATAAAAATTTCAAATCACTATCTTGTGCATCTGAAACTAATAGAGCATTGTAAGTCAACTATACTTCAATTTAAAAAAAAGAAACCAGGAATGATAAGCAAATAGAATTTCTACATCAGACAAAAGAAAGGGAGAGGGTGCAGTAGCCTCCTAAATCATCTGACATGGAGTTGGGCATCTAGGGTAGTGAGCAAGAAAGTCCAGATCCAGTCATTAGGCACTAAGGAGTGGGCAGCCATCCTATCAGCTTGACCCTGTGTTTCTGGTTCTAGTTAAGGGTCAGGCAAAACACCAAGGGATCATAGGCACCAAGAGGAAGGCTATACTATAAATTTCTGCTCTGAAGCCCCCCTGTAAGATTCTGTCCAGAAACATGGGGTGAGGTCATGCTGTCATGGGCCGTTTCATGCTCTCTCCTACATACCCCCTACTCCCTGACTTTTGGCCCAAGTTCTAGTCTAGGTGGTCTGCTCTGTTATCCACTGCCGGCCTATATAGTTCCCTCTGTGGCCTTCGGTATCCTTATTGGTAAAATGGACATAATCTCTCTTCTCTGATTACCTTGTGTTTATGGAGTGATATAAATGATGTGAAAAGGCTTTGGAAAATGTAGTAAGTTAAATAGATGGGGGTAACGATTTCTCCACATTTTGGCCATTCCTGTTTCAGACCTGTTCTCCTAGGTCCCAACCTCCAACTCCATCCTAACCCTTTGATCAATCTTTGCTTGCCAAGGGGCAAAACTACATGCTATCCCAAGGAATAGGGACTACTATTAGACTCCATTTACTCTCTTTGCCACTTCCCCTGACCATTCTTCAACCTAGAAACTGGGACCATTTCCATGGTTGGTGGAGCCTACTCACCAGCCCCAAAGGAAGTGGTATGTACCCTTCATAGAGGGCATTTCCACTATGAAAGGGGTGAATGGGGTGATACATGCAGTAGTGTGATATAACTGCTGGAGCAGGTCTGAGCTTCTGCCAGTTACCGAATTTCACAAGATGTGTAAGCACAGAATGCCAGTTGAAAAAATGACAAGAAAGCTACCTGCAATTTCCCCATCTCAGTTCCAGCCTCCACCTCCTCTTCCTCTTCCTTCTTTTGCTCTCATTGTCGAAGTCGCCTTCCTCCCCTGCCTCCTCTGTCTTTTAGCCCTCAGCCTACTCCCCAGCACCATCCACCTCTTTCAGCTTTGGGCCCTACCTGTTTCCCTCCTCTGACTAGTGCCATCCCTTCCTGCCACCCTACCTTAAGGATTTCTGTGCACAGCTCTTTCCTTGGTCCCTCTGGACCATCCACTTGCCACCCTGTTCATATTGTCCCCTTTCCCATTACTCCTTTGTCTTTGCCTCTACTCCTCCTCCTAGCCCTTCTTCTAGTCCCTTGGACTCTGGTCCTCACCAACACTCCAGCTACCCTCAACCTAGTAATTCACAAGTCCCCTCCTGAAGAGATGGGTTCTCTACTAGTGGGACAGATCTGGTGAAGTTCAGTTCAGAATTGCCAAGATTGTGGATTTCCAGAAGCCTGACCTGATGGACATAGGGAATTCAAGAAGAAGGCCAAACAACATTCAGCATGAAAGGTAAGCTTGGTTCCTTACAGGACCTCTTTTCCATCCTGGTTACCTTACTGCTATTTCTATTTTGCCTTCATCTTCATCTTACCAATCCTATTCAGATGCCAGAGACACCTTTAAGAAGCTCCTTTCTTCTGTTCTTTTCCTCTCCTGCCTGGTCAGCCAGTCTGCATGATTCTCTACATTTGTAATTGGCTTCTCCATGAAACTTGTTCTGAGGCCACAGAGCAAACAGCAAGACCAGTGACAGAGAAGGTAGAGAAGAGTGAGGAGTAGAAAGCATCTTATCTGATCTCTAGGCAGGTAATTTCTATTGATCTACCTTGGGTTAAAGTGAGCCCAAAAATGAGTGACCCCTGAAAACTCACACACAGGGCACAAGGTCCCTACCCAAGGTTATTTGGTCTGGTTCCTCCAAGACTCCAATTTTTTCTGCATCCTAGGATTCTGGAACCTTGCCAGGGACTTTCTGCCCTTCAGAAGAGGGAGGGGCCCTCCACTGTGTTCTAATCAAAGATCTAAAGGTTGAGCATCTTTCTCAGTTGGCTGCTTATACCCCAGAATGTGGAAGGTAGCAGAGTCTGGAAGGCAAGGACAGGTCCAGATCCTACCAAGATGACAGCATCAGATGAACAGATGATATTTTTTAAGTGCTCTCCTCAAATGATATATAGATTCAGTGTAATCTCAATCAAAATCCTAACAGGTATTTTGGGGGAACTTGACAAGTAATTTATATGGAAAGGCAAAGAGCCAATAACAGACAAGACTCTCTTAAGAACTGGTAGGAACAATTTCCCTACCAGATATCAGGACTTATTACAAAAATTATAGTAATTCAGATACTGTAGTACTGGTACAAGCACAGACAAATAAAGAGATGGCATAGAATAGAATCCAGAAACAGATTCTCAGATATGTGGATACTTGATTTAAGACAAAAGTTTCGCTGAGAGAGCTCAGCACCACCAAACCATCTTTACAACAGCTGCTAAAGGAACTTCTCTAGGAAGAAACACAAGAGAAGGAAAAGACCTACAATAACGAACCCAAAACAATTAAGAAAATGGGAATAGAAACATACATATCGATAATTACCTTAAATATAAATGGACTAAATGCTCCCACCAAAAGACACAGATAAGCTGAATGGATACAAAAACAAGATCCATATTTTTGCTGTCTAAAAGAGACCCACGTCAGACCTAGAGACACATACAGACTGAAAGTAAGGGGATGGAAAAAGATATTTCATGCAAATGGAAACCAAAAGAAAGCTGGAGTAGCAATTCTCATATCAGACAAAATAGACTTTAAAATAAGGACTATCAGAAGAGACAAAGAAGGACACTACATAATGATTAAGGGATCGATCCAAGAAGAAGATATAACAATTGTAAATATTTATGCACCCAACATAGGAGCACCTCAATACATAAGGCAAAAACTAGCAGCCATAAAAGGGGAAATCGACAGTGGGAAATCGACAGTAACACATTCATAGTAGAGGACTTTAACACCCCACTTTCACCAATGGACAATGAAAATAAATAAGGAAACACAAGCTTTAAATACATTAAACAAGATGGACTTAATTGATATTTATAGGACATTCCATCCAAAAACAACAGAATACACATTTTTCTCAAGTGCTCATGGAACATTCTCCAGGATAGATCATATCTTGGGTCACAAATCAAGCCTTGGTAAATTTAAGAAAACTGAAATTGTATCAAGTATCTTTTCCGACCACAACGCCATGAGACTAGATATCAATTATAGGAAAAGAGCTGTAAAAAATACAAAAACATGGAGGCTAAACAATACACTACTTAATAACGAGTGATCACTGAAGAAATCAAAGAGGAATTAAAAAAATACCTAGAAACAAATGACAATGGAGACACGACGACCCAAAATCTATGGGATGCACCAAAAGCAGTTCTAAGAGGGAAGTTTATAGCAATACAATCCTACCTTAAGAAACAGGAAAACATCTCGAATAAACAACCTAACCTTGCACCTCAAGCAATTAGAGAAAGAAGAACAAAAAAACCCCAGAGTTAGCAGAAGGAAAGAAATCATAAAAATCAGATCAGAAATAAATGAAAAAGAAATGAAGGAAACAATAGCAAAGATCAATAAAACTAAAAGCTGGTTCTTTGAGAAGATAAACAAAATAGATAAACCATTAGCCAGACTCATCAAGAAAAAAAGGGAGAAGACTCAAATCAATAGAATCAGAAATGAAAAAGGAGAAGTAACAACTGACACTGCAGAAATACAAAAAATCATGAGGGATTACTACAAGCAACTCTATGCCAATAAAATGGACAATCTGGAAGAAATGGACAAATTCTTAGAAATGCACAAACTGCCAAGACTGAATCAGGAAGAAATAGAAAATATGAACAGACCAATCACAAACACTGAAATTGAAACTGTGATTAAAAATCTTCCAACAAACAAAAGCCCAGGACCAGATGGCTTCACAGGCGAATTCTATCAAACATTTAGAGAAGAGCTAACACCTATCCTTCTCAAACTCTTCCAAAATATAGCAGAGGGAGGAACACTCCCAAACTCATTCTACGAGGCCACCATCACCTTGATACCAAAACCAGACAAGGATGTCACAAAGAAAGAAAACTACAGGCCAATATCACTGATGAACATAGATGCAAAAATCCTCAACAAAATACTAGCAAACAGAATCCAACAGCACATTAAAAGGATCATACACCATGATCAAGTGGGGTTTATTCCAGGAATGCAAGGATTCTTCAATATACGCAAATCTATCAATGTGATTAACCATATTAACAAATTGAAGGAGAAAAACCATATGATCATCTCAATAGATGCAGAGAAAGCTTTTGACAAAATTCAACACCCATTTATGATAAAAACCCTGCAGAAAGTAGGTGTAGAGGGAACTTTCCTCAATATAATAAAGGCCGTATATGACAAGCCCACAGCCAACATCATCCTCAATGGCGAAAAACTGAAAGCATTTCCACTAAGGTCAGGAACAAGACAAGGTTGCCCACTCTCACCACTCTTATTCAACATAGTTTTGGAAGTTTTAGCCACAGCAATCAGAGAAGAAAAGGAAATAAAAGGAATCCAAATCGGAAAAGAAGAAGTAAAGCTGTCACTGTTTGCAGATGACATGATACTATACATAGAGAATCCTAAAGATGCTACCAGAAAACTACTAGAGCTAATCAATGAATTTGGTAAAGTAGCAGGATACAAAATTAATGCACAGAAATCTCTGGCATTCCTATATACTAATGATGAAAAATCTGAAAGTGAAATCAAGAAAACACTCCCATTTACCATTGCAACAAAAAGAATAAAATATCTAGGAATAAACCTACCTAAGGAGACAAAAGACCTGTATGCAGAAAAATATAAGACACTGATGAAAGAAATTAAAGATGACACCAGTAGATGGAGAGATATACCATGTTCTTGGATTGGAAGAATCAACATTGTGAAAATGACTCTACAACCCAAAGCAATCTACAGATTCAATGCAATACCTATAAAACTACCACTGGCATTTTTCACAGAACTAGAACAAAAAATTTCACAATTTGTATGGAAACACAAAAGACCCCGAATAGCCAAAGCAATCTTGAGAACAAAAAATGGAGCTGGAGGAATCAGGCTGCCTGACTTCAGACTATACTACAAAGCTACAGTAATCAAGACAGTATGGTACTGGCACAAAAACAGAAAGATAGATCAATGGAATAGGATAGAAAGCCCAGAGATAAACCCATGCACATATGGTCACCTTATCTTTGATAAAGGTGGCAGGAATATACAGTGGAGAAAGGACAGCCTCTTCAATAAGTGGTGCTGGGAAAATTGGACAGGTACATGTAAAAGTATGAGATTAGATCACTCCCTAACACCATACACAAAAATAAGCTCAAAATGGATTAAAGACCTAAATGTAAGGCCAGAAACTATCAAACTCTTAGAGGAAAACATAGGCAGAACACTCTATGACATAAATCACAGCAAGATCCTTCTTGACCCATCTCCTAGAGTAATGGAGATAAAAACAAAAATAAACAAATGGGACCTAATGAAACTTCAAAGCTTTTGCACAGCAAAGGAAACCATAAACAAGACCAAAAGACAGCCCTCAGAATGGGAGAAAATATTTGCAAATGAATCAACTGACAAAGGATTAATCTCTAAAATTTACAGGCAGCTCATGCAGCTCAATAACAAAAAAACAAACAACCCAATCCAAAAATGGGCAGAAGACCTAAATAGACATTTCTCCAAAGAAGATATACAGACTGCCAACAAACACATGAAAGAATGCTCAACATCATTAGTCATTAGAGAAATGCAAATCAAAACTACAATGAGATATCATCTCACACCAGTCAGAATGGCCATCATCAAAAACTCTACAAACAATAAATGCTGGAGAGGGTGTGGAGAAAAGGGAACCCTCTTGCACTGCTGGTGGGAATGTAAATTTATACAGTCACTATGGAGAACAGTATGGAGGTTCCTTAAAGAGCTACAAATAGAACTACCATATGACCCAGCAATCCCACTACTGGGCATATACCCTGAGAAAACCATAATTCAAAAAGAGTCAGGTACCACAATGTTCATTGCAGCTCTATTTACAATAGCCCAGAGATGGAAACAACCTAAGTGTCCATCATTGGATGAATGGATAAAGAAGATGTGGCACATATATACAATGGAATATTACTCAGCCATAAAAAGAAACAAAACTGAGCTATTTGTAATGAGATGGATAGACCTAGCATCTCTCATACAGAGTGAAGTAAGTCAGAAAGACAAATACCTTATGCTAAGACATATATATGGAATTTAAGGGGAAAAAAATGTTATGAAGAACCTAGGGTTAAGACAGGAATAAAGACACAGACCTACTAGAGAATGGACTTGAGGATATGGGGAGGGGAAAGGGTAAGCTGTGACAAAGCGAGAGAGAGGCATGGACATATATACACTACCAAACGTAAGGTAGATAGCTAGTGGGAAGCAGCCACATAGCATGGGGAGATCAGCTCGGTGCTTTGTGACCCACTGGAGGGGTGGGATAGGGACGGTGGGAGGGAGGGAGATGCAAGAGGGAAGAGATATGGGAACATATGTATATGTATAACTGATTCACTTTGTTATAAAGCAGAAACTAACACACCATTGTAAAGCAATTATACTCCAATAAAGATGTAAAAAAAAAAAGACAAAAGTTTCATAGGACTATCTTTTCAATAAATTGGTTCTGGTTCAATTGGATACTCATATGGAAAAAAAATTAAGCTAGATTACTACCTCACACTATACTCAAAAATCCATTTCAGGTAGAACATAGATCTAAATGTAAAAAGGTAAAAACAATAACTGCTCTAGTTGTGCTTGGCTATTGAGCACTTGTGATGTGCTGTTAAGTGTAAAATTCACACTAGACTTTAAACACTTAGTATGAAAAAACAATAAAAATCTCAATTTCTATACTGAAATTCTGAAATGAAAATAATCCAAATATATTGGTTAAACATTTTTTAAATTTAAAAAAAAGTACAAATTCAGACCTTTCAACGACACCATTCCACTAGATTGTCCAGACATCTATTTACAAAACTGTTAGCACCAGCTACTTGGCAGAAATAAAATATTTTTCAAAATCACTCTGCGGCTTCCCTGGTGGCGCAGCGGTTAGGAGTCCACCCGCCAAAGCAGGGAACACGGGTTCAAGCCCTGGTCTGGGAAGCTCTCACATGCCACGGAGCAACTAAGCCTGTGCACCACAACTACTGAGCCTGCACTCTAGAGCCCGCAAGCCGCAACTACTGAAGCCCGCCTGCCACAACTATTGAAGCCTGCGCGCCTAGAGCCCGTGCTCCGCAACAAGAGAAGTCACCACGATGTGAAGCCCACGCACCACGATGAAGAGTAGCCCCCGCTCGCTGCAACTAGAGAAAGCCTGCGTGCAGCAACGAAGATGCAACAAAGCCAAAAATAATAAATAAATAAATTTATTTTTTAAAAAATCACTCTGAAATCCACAGCAGACTTGTATTCTCCAAGCCTGGAACAGAAGCAAGGTTTCCCTGTGGTTAAAAAGATTTACCAACCATGGAATGTTTTAATCCATCTCACACAATTCACTTATAGAGCCCTGAAGCTCCTCTCAACAGCGATCCCCTAATCTGTCGGTTGTTCCCTTGCCCATGCCACTTTGCAGGTCATGTGACCTGGAGCAAATTACTTCACCTGAGACTCATGACCCTCATCTATCATGGCAGTAATAATGGAACCTAAATCCTGCAGCTGTTGTGAGGATTAAGTGAGATCGTATACGTGAAGAACTTAGAACGTGATAAGAAGTCAATAATTCATAGCTATTAATGTGGCTGGTCTCTTTGTAGTCCCCAAACATGGCAAGTTCTTTCCTAAATCTAAGTCTTCAGTCAAATTGTTCTCTCCTAAAAATTGTGTTCCAATCCCTCATTATTTCATCCATTCTACAAATCCCAGTGCAAACAGGGATCACAATTGTAGACAGGGAAGGAAATGTAACCCTAATAGATTACTTGATTCTGTCAAAACCTAACATCTACATTCTCTATGACCCATAAATTTTACTTTTATGATTACATTTCATAAAGATATACTCATATGGGTACACAAAGAAATACATTCTTGAGGATACTTATAGCAGCACTGTTTTCAGTAGCTGGAAACTAGAAACAACCCAAATGTCCATAAAGAGGTAACTGGACAATCATTTATGATACTTGCATGCAGTGACTGTTCTGTGGCTGTTAAATTGAGTGGGGTAACTCTTCCTCTATGGAAATGTAACCAGCAGTCAAACATTAAGTGGGAAAACAATAGATGAAGAATAGTAAATGTAGTATAGTAACATTTGTGTTTCAAAAAGAAAAGGTAGAAGAAATCCTTCACATATACGCTTGTGTTAACGTAGAATACCTCTGGAAGAGCATATAAAAAGCTAGCTACCTCTGGGAAAGAAAACTGGGGTACTGGGATCCAAGAAAGGAGAGAAAGTTATTTTTCACTGAGTATCTGTCTGTAGTACTTAAATTTTTACCATGTGCGTGTACTAATTATTTTAATTGTTGAAGGTCATTAAAATTAATTGTTCAGATCAAGTCTCTCCTCCCGGATGAAGCAGTCCCAGTTTTCAGCCCCTGGTGGTCTCTCCTCCGAGCTTTCAGAGCCCTGGATTCCCCCTGTTCTCTTCTCCTGCTGCTTTGACTAACCACCTGTGGATCTCCCAGTCAATCCCACTAGGAGTGACTATGACACTAGTACAGCTCATAAAAGCATAGCCCAAAACTACAATGCCATATGGAAAATACTATAACAGAGGTCTGTGAATTGTGAAATGTGGTTTCTGGCAAAATGAGCAGACTTTGGATTTAAACTGTTGAGCCCCAAGCTCAAATATTTGACAGATGCTCTAAGACTTTACAAAGTACAAAATATATGGTGCTTCTCAAGATATCCAGTTCCTCTACCTTCTTTTATGGGCCACTAACCGCAAGGGCACTGGGGTGACCCCTTCTCCTGCTTTACCTATTGACTCAGAATACATCCCTGAGGTGAGAAGAGAGTTACTAGTTTTACAACAGTAAGATGCATAAGAGCTCAAGCCTGAAATCTGGAAAAGAAAAAACATCCCCCCTTGACAAGGTCTTTCTTGGAGGTAATCAGAATGAACAAGAATCCTTTTCCTGGATTATCAA
Organism: Lipotes vexillifer; assembly: GCF_000442215.2. Lineage (NCBI taxonomy): Eukaryota > Metazoa > Chordata > Mammalia > Artiodactyla > Lipotidae > Lipotes > Lipotes vexillifer. The sequence continues at coordinate 257,659 of NW_006777649.1, read as the reverse complement.
CCTCTTTCCTGCTGCCACCATATGACAGACAACAATCTCCAAAGGGAGCTTTCCTGGACCATGAGAAAGTGACACCCAACCTGCCAGATTTTTTTTTCTATCTAAAGAGCCTATTTATCTTTCAAACTATTCTGAGTTTCTTTTTGGGTTTTGGCCACGCAACTTGCAGGATCTTAGTTCCCCAACCAGCGATTGAACCCAGGGCCCCAGCAGTGAAAGCACCAAGTCCTAACCACCAGACCGCCAGGGAATTCCCTCCTTTATTTTTAAAGGAGAAATTTTCATTATTCCATTTTCATAGCTTTTTACCTTAGTTTTCAGCTCCATCCAAACTTTCTCTCACCACCCAGCCACACACTCTCTGGCTGATTCAGATGACCAAATTCTGCAGGCCCAGGTGTGGGGAGTACAGGAAAGTACAGGATGAAGCCCACTTCATTTAGGTCCTCTTGACTGACATTCACCAATCAACCTACGTGGGCAGATGGTTCCTCCTCCTCTGTAAAAATCCCTGGGGTCCCATGGGCTTTTTTTTTTCCTAAAAATTCATTGCTGTTTAGAGCTTGATGAGAATCTTCATGTCTTCAGGTAAGTTGAGGGACTCCAGGTGCTGCTGTGGGGAGAGGGGGATGCAGAGATTGTGGGGAAGGGGCAGTGGGCTGAGGAGTAAGGATCCTGTCTAATTGTCTCTCAGCTCAGGTCAGAAGAGGCCTCACGGTTGCTGTGATCTCTGCTTCTGGGAATTGAAACTGAGTTACACTGCCGAGTTTATGATTAACCTCTCTATCTAAAATTTTATTCCCTGTCTTGTCCCACACCTGTTTCCCTCAGGATTGAGGAGTAGCTAAGGAAAGGGTGGGGGGGGGATTGAAATCAAGCAGCACCCTGTGAGGCCGCCCCAGTGGCAAGACCCCTCTTGCTTGCAGGAAAAAAGGCTTTAGTCTCCTAAGCCTTTCCTGAGTTCCAAAGAGCAGACTCAAGCAGTTACTAATTAGAGAAGTGATGGAAACCAGAAGTGATGGTCTTAAGCAAGATAGAGTGAACAATAGTACAGTGATAAAAGAGTCCTAGGGCTTCCCTGGTGGTGCAGTGGTTGAGAGTCCACCTGCGGATGCAGGGGACACGGGTTCATGCCCCAGTCTGGGAAGATCCCACATGCCGCGGAGCGGCTGGGCCCATGAGCCATGGCCGCTGAGCCTGCGCTTCCGGAGCCTGTGCTCCCCAACGGGAGAGGCCACAGCAGTGAGAGGCCCGCGTACCGCAAAAAAAAAAAAAAAGAGTCCTAGTTCCTCTTCAAGGGATATATATAACAATCTGATACATATCTTTGAGTTGTTCTGAAGAACTTGGGAGGACCTCCAACCCAGGTGAAAGATGGTAACAATCTGCCGACCACAAGCACATAGACCCCAGACTGGTTGGAATCAGAAGGTTGATGATTAAGATTCCCAAAACACCACCCTGTTACCTCACCACCAGCCCTCAGAGGAGAGTCCAGGAGCTGCAACCCTCACCTCAAATGTTGCCTTTAAAAATCCTCCTGTGAAAGCCTTTGGGGAGTTGAGGTCTTCTGAGCACAAGCTGCCCATTTGTTATCCTTTCTTGGCACCCCCAAGTAAATGCTGCACTTTCCTTCCACAACCAGCTCTCAGTAGATTGGCTTTGCTGCACGGTGGGTGAGCAGACCCAAGTTTGGTCCAGTAACAGAATTGTCTCAAGAAACCAAGCCTCAGTTTCAAATGTGGGCTCCTTTAGCTAAGGTAGGATTTCCCAAGGATGTTCCAAAGAACACACATTCTACAGGATATTAATAAACCTTATAGACAAAAGATCCTCTAGTCAAGGTCAGTGGAAATTGCTATAATAAAAAGAGACTGGCAGATTTCTTTATTATGGGACTCATCAGAGCCTTTATTGGGCAAATAGTCTGTACATCTACAAGAAGAAGATCCAATATGCAATATTTCTTGGTTATTGGACCAAGAAGTCTTCTTTGAGCAAATCATTGCATGGTTACTATTCCTCAAAACACCCTCAGAAATGTGCAGCGACAAGAAGTCCCTTTAAGGGTATTCTTTTCAAATGTTTCTGTCCATTTACATCAAGGGATGGGCAGAAATGTTCCCTAAAGTCCTCCCCACCCCTCTGATTCCATGATGAGCTGAAGGCAGCAAAATAGCAGGACCCACCATTTTGTGTTTCATTTTAACTGAGGCAGGATTTCTTTGTCCAATCCAATACAAACAAGAGGAATAACAAAAGCAGCAACACCAGCTATTTACTATTGTTCTGAGCAGTATCTGCCAGGTCCCCTACAATGTTTCCTAAAATCTTCCTCAGTGCCCAAGAAAGTAGGTTTTCCATTTCACAGATATGGAAAGTAGACCCTGCAGAAGTTAAGCAGCTTGCTCCAGGTCACACAACCAAAGGGTGGCAGAGCTGAGAGCTCCTGAATGGCACATTATGCAGAGCCATCACATGATCAGTGGAAGACAAGTCCCTCAAAAAAGTCCTGGGGGCAAAGGGGAGGGGATGCTCTTCACAGAAGTGACCCAAGAGGCATTAGCATAATACTGTCTTCCAGAAGTCTGTCCATATTCCACGCAGTGACTAGCACAGGTCTGGGCACTCAGCAGGCTAGCAATAAAAAGCTCTGAATAGAGGATTGGTTCAAGATGGCAGAGTAGAAGGATGTGCACTCACTCGCTCTTGCGAGAGCACCGGAATCACACCTAACTACTGAACGATCGTCAACAGGAAGACACTGGAACTCACCAAAATGATACCCCACATCCAAAGACAAAGGAGAAGCCACAAAGAGACGGTAGGAGGGGCGCAATCACAATAAAATCAAATCCCATAACCGCTGGGTGGGTGACTCACAAACTGGAGAACACTTATACCACAGAAGTCCACCCACTGGAGTGAAGGTTCTAAGCCCCACGTCAGGCTTCCCAACCTGGGGGTCCAGCAACGGGAGGAGGAATTCCTAGAGAATCAGACTTTGAAGGCTAGCAGGATTTGATTTCAGGACTTTGACAGGCCTGGGGGAAACAGAGACTCCACTCTTGGAGGGCACACACAAAGTAGTGTGCATATTGGGACCCAGGGGAAGGAGCAGTGACCCCAGGGGAGACTGAACCAGACCTACCTGCCAGTGTTGGAGGGTCTCCTGCAGAGGCGAGGGGTGGCTGTGGCTCACCGTGAGGACAAGGACACAGGCAGCAGAAGTTCTGGGAAGTACTCCTTGGTGTGAGCCCTGCCAGAGTCCGCCATTAGCCCCACCAAAGAGCCCAGGTAGTCTCCAGTGTTGGGTTGCCTCAGGCCAAACAACCAACAGGGAGGGAACCCAGCCCCACCCATCAGCAGACAAGCGGATTAAAGGTTTAATGAGCTCTGCCCACCAGAGCAACAGTCAGCTGTACCCACCACCAGTCCCTCCCATCAGGAAACTTGCACAAGCCTCTTGGATAGCCTCATCCACCAGAGGGCAGACAGCAGAAACAAGAACTACAATCCTGCAGCCTGTGGAACAAAAACCATATTCACAGAAAGATAGACAAGATGAAAAGGCAGAGGGCTATGTACCAGATGAAGGAACAAGGTAAAACCCCAGAAAAACAACTAAATGAAGTGGAGATAAGCAAACTTCCAGAAAAATAATTCAGAATAATGATAGTGAAGATGATCCAGGACCTCAGAAAACGAATGGAGGCAAAGATCAAGAAGATGCAAGAACTGTTTAACAAAGACCTAAAAGAATTAAAGAACAAACAAACAGAGATGAACAATACAATCACTGAAATGAAAAATACACTAGAAGGAATCAATAGCAGAATAACAGATGTAGAAGAACGGATAAGTGACCTGGAAGACAGAATGGTGGAATTCACTGCTGCAGAAGAGAATAAAGAAAAATGAATGAAAAGAAATGAAGACAGCCTAAGAGACCTCAGGGACAACATTAAATGCAACAACATTCGCATTATAGGGGGTCCCAGAAGGAGAAAAGAGAGAGAAAGTACCCAAGAAAATATCTGAAGAGATCAAAGTTGAAAACTTCCCTAACATGGGTAAGGAAAGAGCCACCCAAGTCCAGGAAGTGCAGAGAGTCCCATACAGGTTAAACCCAAGAAGAAACATGGCGAGACACATAGTAATCAAATTGGCAAAACTTAAAGACAAAGAAAAATTATTGAAAGCAGCAAGGGAAAAATGACAAATAACATACAAGGGAACTCCCATAAGGTTAACAGCTGATTTCTCAGCATAAACTCTACAAGCCAGAAGGGAGTGGCATGACATATTTAAAGTGAGGAAAGGGAAGAACGTACAACCAAGATTACTCTACCTGGCAAGGATCTAATTCAGATTCGATGGAGAAATCAAAAGCTTTACAGACAAGCAAAAGCTAAGAGAATTCAGCACCACCAAACCAGCTCTACAACAAATGCTAAAGGAACTTCTCTAAGTGGGAAACACAAGAGAAGAAAAGGACCTACAAAAACAAACCCAAAACCATTAAGAAAATGGTCATAGGAACATACATATCGATAATTACCTTAAACGTGAATGGATTAAATGCTCCAACCAAGACACAGGCTTGCTGAATGGATACAAAAACAAGATCCATATATATGCTGTCTATAAGAGACCAACTTCAGAACTAGGGACACATACAGACTGAAAGTGAGGAGATGGAAAAAGATATTCCATGCAAATGGAAATCAAAAGAAAGCTGGAGTATAACAATACTCATATCAGATCAAATAGACTGTAAAATAAAGAATGTTACAAGAGACAGGAAGGACACCATATAATGACCAAGGGACCAATCCAAGAAGAAGATATAACAATTATAAATATATATACACCCAACACAGGAGCACCTCAATACATAAGGCAACTGCTAACAGCTATAAAAGAGGAAATCAACAGTAACACAATAATAGTGGGGGACTTTAACACCTCAGTTACACCAATGGACAGATCATCCAGACAGAAAAGTAACAAGGAAACACAAGCTTTAAATGACACAATAGACCAGATAGATTTAACTGATATTTATAGGACATTCCATCCAAAACCAGCAGATTACACTTTCTTCTCAAGTGCACATGGAACATTTTCCAAGAGAGATCACATCTTGTGTCACAAATCAAGCCTCAGTAAATTTAATAAAACTGAAATCATATCAAGCATCTTTTCTGACCACAACACTATGAGATTAGAAATCAATTACAGGGGGAAAAAACATAAAAAAACACAAACACATGGAGGCTAAACAATACCTTGCTAAATAACCAAGAGATCACTGAAGAAATCAAAGAGGAAATCAAAACATACCTAGTGACAAATGACACTGAAAACATGACGATCCAAAACCTATGAGGTGCAGCAAAAGCAGTTCTAAGAGGGAAGTTTATAGCAATACAATCCTACCTCAAGAAACAACAAACATCTCAAATAAACGACCTAACCTTACACCTAAAAGAATTAGAGAAAGAAGAACCAACAAAAGCCAAAGTTAGTAGAAGGAAAGAAATCATAAAGATCAGAGCAGAAATAAATAAAATAGAAACAAAGAAGGCAATAGCAAAAATCAATAAAACTAAAAGTTTGTTCTCTGAGAAGATAAACAAAATTGATAAAACATTAGCCAGATGCATCAAGAAAAAGAGGGAGAGGACTCAAATCAATAAAATTAGAAATGAAAAAGGAGAAGTTACAACAGACACCGCAGGAATACAAACCATCCTAAGAGACTACTACAAGCAACTCTATGCCAGTAAAATGGACAACCTGGAGGAAATGGACAAATTCTTAGAAATTCTAAGACTGAACCAGGAAGAAATAGAAAATATGAACAGAAGAATCACAAGTAATGAAATTGAACCTGTGATTAAAAATCTTCCAACAAACAAAAGTCCAGGACCAGATGGCTTCACAGGTGAATTCTATCAAACGTTTAGAAAAGAGCTGACACCCATCCTTCTCAAACTCTTCCAAAAAATTGCAGAGGAAGGACCACTCCCAAACTCATTCTATGAGGCCACCATCACCCTGATATCAAAACCAAGCAAAGACACTACAAAAAAAAAAAGATCACAGACCAATATCACTGATGAATATAGATGGAAAAATCCTCAACAAAATACTAGCAAACAGAATCCAACAACACATTAAAAGGATCATACACCATGATCAAGTGGGATTTATCCCAGGGCTGCAAGGATTCTTCAATATATGCAAATCAATCAATGTGATACACCATATTAACAAACTGAAGAAGAAAAACCATATGATCATCTCGATAGATGCAAAAAAAGCTTTTGAGAAAATTCAACACACATTTATGATAAAAGCTCTCCAGAAAGTGGGCAAAGAGGGAGCCTACCCCAACATAATAAAGGCCATATACGACAAACCCACAGCAAACATCATTCTCAATGGTGAAAAACTGAAAGCATTTCCTCTAAGATAAGGAAAAAGACAGGGATGTCCACTTTCACCACTATTATTCAACATAGTTTTGGAAGTCCTAGCCACAGCAATCAGAGAAGAAAAAGAAATAAAAGGAATACAAATTGGAAAAGAGGAATTAAAACTGTCACTGTTTGCAGATGACATGATACTATACATAGAGAATCCTAAAGATGCTACCAGAAAACTACTAGAGCTAATCAATGAATTTGGTAAAGTAGAAGGATACAAAATTAATGCACAGAAATCTCTTGCATTCCTATACACTAATGATAAAAAATCTGAAAGAGAAATTAAGGAAACACTCCCATTTACCATTTCAACAAAAAGAATAAAACACCTAGGAATAAACCTACCAAGGGAGACAAAAGACCTGTATGCAGAAAAGTATAAGACACTGATGAAAGAAATTAAGGAAGATACCAACATATGGAGAGATATACCATGTTCTTGGATTGGAAGAATCAATATCGTGAAAATGACTATACTACCCAAAGCAAGCTACAGATTCAGTGCAATCCCTATCAAATTACCAATGGCATTTTTTTACAGAACTAGAAGAAAAAATCTTAAAATTAGTATGGAGACACAAAAGACCCCGAATAGCCAAAGCAGTCTTGAGGGGAAAAAACGGAGCTAGAGGAATCAGACTCCCTGACTTCAGACTATACTACAAAGCTACAGTTATCAAGACAATATGGTACTGGCACAAAAACAGAAATATAGATCAATGGAACAGGATAGAAAGCCCAGAGGTAAACCCATTAGTTGACCCCACATGGTCAACTAATCTATGACAAAGGAGGCAAGGATATACAGTGGAGAAAAGACAGTCTCTTCAATAAGTGGCACTGGGAAAACTGGACAGCTACACATAAAAGAATGAAATTAGAACACCTAACACCATACACAAAAATAAACTCAAAATGGATTAGAGGCCTAAATGTAAGACCGGACACTATAAAATTCTTAGAGGAAAACATAGGAAGAACACTCTTTGACATAAATCACAGCAAGACCTTTTTTGATCCACCTCCAAAAGTAATGGAAATAAAAAACAAAAATAAACAAATGGGATCTAATGAAACTTAAAAGCTTTTCCAAAGCAAAGGAAACTACAAACAAGATGAAAAGACAACCCTCAGAATGGGAAAAAATATTTGCAAATGAATCAACGGACAAAGGATTAATCTCCAAAATATATAAACAGTTCATGCAGCTCATTATTAAAAAAACAAACAACCCAATCCAAAAATGGGCAGAAGACCTAAATAGACATTTCTCCAAAGAAGACATACAGATGGCCAAGAAGCACATGAAAAGCTGCTCAACATCACTAATGATTAGAGAAATGCAAATCAAAACTACAATGAGGTATCACCTTACACCAGTTAGAATGGGCATCATCAGAGAATCCACAAACAACAAATGCTGGAGAGGGTGTGGAGAAAAGGGAACCCTCTTGCACTGTTCGTGGGAATGTAAATTGATACAGCCACTATGGAGAACAGTATGGAGGTTGCTTAGAAAACTAAAAACAGAACTACCATATGACCCAGCAATCCCATTACTGGGCATATACCCAGAGAAAACCATAATTCAAAAAGACACATGCACCCCAATGTTCATCGCAGCACTATTTACAATAGCCAGGTCATGGAAGCAACCTAAATGCCCATCGACAGATGAATGGATAAAGAAGATGTGGTACATATATACAATGGAATATTACTCAACCATAAAAAGGAACAAAACTGAGTCATTTGTAGAGACGTGGGTGGATCTAGAGACCCTCATACAGAATGAAGTAAGTCATAAAGAGAAAAACAAATATCATATATTAACGCATACATGTGGAACCTAGAAAAATGGTACAGGTGAACCGGTTTGCAGGGCAGAAATTGAGACACAGATGTAGAGAACAAACGTATGGACACCAAGGGGGAAAGTGGCGGGGTGGTGGTGGTGTTGTGATGAATTGGAAGATTGGGATTGACATGTATACACTAATATGGATAACTAATAAGAACCTGCTGTTTAAAAAAAGAAATAAAATAAAATAATAATAAAAAAAGCTCTGAATAATGTCACCCTTTGTTTAAAAATATTCAGCCCTCAGAACAGAGCACACACAGAAGAGGAGAAAGCCATGGAAAACAGACAGAGGGGACAGGAGACCAGAGCTCATGGAAATGCATAGCCAGTGAGAAAATTCCCAGGGCAGGGAAAAACTGATACATATCGTGAGCCACTTTTGCCCTCTTTTTCTGCATTTGGGGGTAGCCAAACCTTACAAAATACCTAGGAGCCATCC
>NW_006777649.1:240505-248852 GCF_000442215.2 Lipotes vexillifer | reverse complement strand
TCTTTCCCTCCCTCCACCCTCGTCCACATCCAATCCATTGCTACATTCTCTCAGTACACAGGAATTAGCACCGAATTCTAAAGCTTCCACAACAGCTCCTGAGCTCTGTCATTTATTTACATCTTTCCACTGATACTACCCTAGTCCAAGTCACCACCAGCTTGGACTTAACAACCGCAGAACCTCTAACTGCTCTTCCCACTCCCATTCCTCCCCCCCACCACCTATTCTGTCCAAGACAGATAAAGCGACCTCCCCACATGAACCACGAATCAAAATGTGTCATGCATCTGCTGAAAATCATCCAGTTGTACAAGAATACAATCCAGATCCCTTACTATGGCCTCTCAAGCTCTGCCTATCCCTCTGATCATCTCAGACCACACTTTCCTGTCATGTTGTTCTCCTTTCTGCTACTAAAATGACCTCATCTCCGCCCATATCAGACTCGAACTTGCAGCTCCCTTTGCCTGGAACCCTCTTTCCTGAGGTCTGCACATAACTGGCCCCCTTGTACCCTTCAGGTGATGGCTTCATTGTCATCTCCTGATAATGCCTTCCCTGACCTCACACTCTGCATCACATCACCCGGTATTATCACCTTCAAAGCACCCGTTACCACCTGAATTGGCTGGTGCACCTGCTGTGGACTCATTTTTGGTCATTCAGACTGGAATATAGGATCCTAGAGAGGGGGACCTTTCATCTTGTTCAAAACTGCTGCTGCATAGCACATAGTAGGAGCTCAAGAAGCCACCACATGAATGGATAGATAGATGGTCCCTGTATTGGTGTTTCTTTGATGGAATGAAATAAGAGTCACATTTAGTTGTGAAAAGGAGGCTGGGGAGGGAGAGTAGTGTCTGCAGGACCAGCCGTCCAAGAGAAGACATCACAGCACTGAAGACACCTAAGCTTCACCATGGGAACATTCAGAGACTCTGAAGAACAACTTGGTGGCCCTCCCACAAAGTGTGGTATAAAGTAATAGCAGCTCCATAAGGTTGGGGGACTCAGAATTATGCGATTTAGGTTACCTAATTTAATCCTCACAACCACCCACTGGAATTGGCAGGATCCCTAAACTCACAGGATGAGGAAATGCAGGTTTAGAAAGGTTGAGTCATTGCCTGGTGGCAGAGTTCTTACACTCCCACTCTCTCTCTGTCAACAACTCTGTATGCTGGGTTGAGTTACATTTACAATTGTGGCATTTTCCATCTCCTCAGACACTCATTTTTGGTATCATCTAGCCCTGCAGAAAATGCTTCCTTGAGTCAACTGAGAAAAAATTGCATTTTTTAGACAGTCAACTGGAGGTCATGTCAGAATTCAAAGGAAACTTAGGAGCATTGTGTTTACAGATTTATCAGCTTTTTTTTTCACTCTGGATAGGTTGATTCTCTGCTCGGTGGAAGGCAAGACAGGAGAGAAAACATTTCTAAAAGAAGGTCTGAGACTCCTGCATTCCAATGAGACCACAAAGGAGCTGGCACTGAATTCCGGAGCTGCCAGTAACTATGCCGGGGTTAGAATTTATAACCTCTAGTTTTCCTGGCTCCTCTTAATGTGATTTTTTCCCTGCAATGATATCTCTGAGTGATGAATAATTGACATAATATTCAACACGTATGAAGATCAATGTGATCCCGAGGCTATCAATCCACCCATATTAATGCAATGCTCCCTTTGCCCACATCCCTGATGGGCCCAGAGATGAATGTGGGGCGGGGGGTGGTCCTGCAGAGCCTGAGGGTGAAGGTGATAGAACAGCCTCAAATTATAGTGTCCCTGGGATTCTGTGGGCATGGGGAGAAGAATTTGGACTCAGCAGTACCTTGTTAAGACTCCCTGGGAAGCTACTAGTCAGACTGAGAGGCAGACCCCAGTGATGAATAGTCTTCTCACGCCTTTATTTCTCAGTGTCTTTTCTCTTCTCAGTCATAAAATGACTGGGAAAGAATATAGATGCAGAAACATGCACATACACAGATACATACACAGAGAGATACACACACACAGATACACGCGTACACACTGGATACATGTACACAGAAACACACACACAGAGACACACACAACCTGAGTTTGGCAAAAGCCTGCTTAGTTTTCAGATGGCTGGCTAGGATGCTCCCTGCTTAGGTTTAAAAAAAATAAGTAAATAATTGACTGCAGGGTGAGTTTTGTCTTTGGAATTAAAAAAAGATAGGGAGAATCTCCCAAATTTGGGAAACCTGGTATTTTCAATAAACCTTCTGTGAATATGAATAAATTCCTTCAATAAATTCCTTCAAATATTCGTAAGCCTCCTTTTAATTCTCACGAATCATGGGACCAATTCAAGGACAAACATATGTTGTAATTTTAAGAAGTTTCTCAGCTTGCTTTTGTGAATGGGATCCCATTTAACCTACTTGTTTAACAGTGATGATAATAAAAGTCTTCCTAGCAGTGAGAAGACTAACATGTATGAATATAAGATGTTGAAGTTACTGTTACAATAATTATTCTGTTCCATAAACTTTATTTAACATTTCTAGCATCCCTATAAAATCCATTTCTCCAAGTTCCCAAAAGTACTCCAACCATATGTTTTAACTACAATTTTGCCACTTGGCAATCCATGGTCTTGAACTTCTCAACTAGTCTCAAGGTGATTACATAACTTAAAATAATGATGAAGATGATATAGATCCATCTGATACAATTCCAAAATATTAAGAATCTCAAACATCAGGGAAGAATTGACAGATATTATTAACTGAATTCTTATTCATGCCAGACACCACAGTAAGTTCCCTACATACGAATGAGTTCCTTTCTGAGAGTGTGTTCATAAGTCCAATTTGTTTGTAAGTCCAATAAAGTTAGCCTAGGTACCCAACTAATACCATAGGCTATATAATACTGTAATACGTTTATAATACTTTTCACACAAGTAATATATAAAAAGCAAACAAACATAAAAAATAAAACATTTTTAATCTACAGTACAGTACCTTGAAAAGTACAGTAGTACATACAGTACAAGAGCTGGCATACAGGGCCTGGCATCAAGTGAACAGGCAAGAGGAGTTACTCACTGGAGGAGGGAGAGGAGGTGGGAGATGGTAGAACTGAAGGATCATCAGCAATAGGAGAAGGAGGGCAAGCTGTAATTTCACTCACACCTGACATTGATGGCACAGCTTCTGGTTCCTTGCTGGAACCAGATGCACGTTCACATCTTTGAAAGTTCGCAGCTTGAAGGTTCGTATGTAGGGGACTTACTGTATACATATAGCTTTTCATTCATGATCTCATGTAATCCTCACACCATGCCATAAAATTCACTGTTAACCCTACTTTACAGATAAAAAAAAAGTGAGGCTAAGAAAGATTCAACTGTCCTGTGCTAGGTAAGTGGCAGAACAGAGTTTGGATCTTGCTCCCCGTCCTCAAGATCTGACTTATATAAAGCCCACGCTCTTAACAAGTACATTATTGTATGTATACTATTTCTAAGTGGCCAAATTCAAACACATTATTCTGGGGGGAAATGGTGGAAGGAAATCATTTGGAAGCTTACACATGGGCCCCTCAAAAAGTTGCAGCCATCTTTTTTATTTACTACAGTTCCTGAAATCATAAAAATGATAGGTTCCATGCTAATAATCCCAAGAGACCATCAACCAGCAGAACACAAATTACATTTGTTTGTGTACCTATTCCCCAGACAGATCAGAACTGACTTTTGCTTAAAGGTATTTGCCACCAATGTCTTCAGGTAATCTGTGAACCCCCTAAAGTTAAAGTTAAATTTATCTGGATTTTTTCGGGATGAAATTTCACAGCTTTGACCAGTTTTTCAAAGGGCTACAAGACCACTACACTAGAGACAGACAGTATTTAGATACTGCACCAAGAGAAAAATTCCTGTAAATTTCATCTTCCTCGAAATGATGGAGGTGCCCACCAACAAAATACCAACATTTCAAGGAATTAAAAAATAAATTCTATTAAAGATACACGATTTTTAACTTTACTAATAACTGTACACCCTTACACATATAACAACATAACTCTTTCTTCCTGAGTCCTCTCAAACAGTATCTGAGACAGCCTTCAGAATGCAAAGATTCTTCTGAATTGCTTTTGGCCTTGGGCAGTCTTGTTGGCATTGTAGCAATGCTTAGCTTTCCCTAACTCACATTTGTGATCTTGACCTTTATGACACTGCTTCAGGAGTAGGAGAAAAATATTGAAGTAAATCAAAGCATATTGTTAAATGAAAAAAGCTGAGTATTGAACAGCATGCTTTGTATGCGTCTCTTTGTTTTGTTTGTTTTGCTTTGGGAGTTTTTTGTTTAATTGGGTTTTTTAAAAAGAGGAAGAGGATGAGGTAGCAGCAAGATAAGATCATCATATTTGCTTATTTTCATATAAATTTCACACAAGAAACAAACACTGGCTGCTTCCAGGGAGAACAGGATAGGAGGGAGACACTTAACTGTTTACTTTTATAACTCTTGAATTTGCAATCACGTAAAGGTATAATTTTTTAAATACTTTCAAGACAACTCAAAGTATAACAAGGCTTCACCTTCATTTCCTGTTTGGTTAAACTCATCATTTCTGTTTTCCTTAACTGAAATATATGGAACTGGAAGTTAAATAGCTTCTTTCTAAAGTCATTCATAGGAAGTTCAAGCACATGAATTGTCATACCAGCCTCTTAGAGCTTAGAAAACTCTATCAACTATTCTAAGACATTTAGAAAACATTACTGCATTTAGTTGCAACTGTGGCAATGTATATTTACAATAATTTTGTTTCTCTGTTGCATGACAGTATGATCTTTTTGAAGATACTTTAACCAGCAATGAGATATCCACATTTAGTTTTAGATTTACTTTGAAAGGTGCTACCAAAAACATCTCTCAGGCAAGGTGATAATCAGTGGACAGAGTCCTTCTATGAACTCTAAGTTTGAATTTGAACAGTCAAAGACAACCTCTGACCTGCCACTACTTATTCCTCTGCCTGGTAAATTTCTTTTTTTTTTTTTTTTTTTTTTTTTCCTTGCGTTATGCGGGCCTCTCACTGTTGTGGCCTCTCCCATTTGCGGAGCACAGGCTCCGGACGCGCAGGCTCAGTGGCCATGGCTCACGGGCCCAGCCGCTCCGCGGCATGTGGGATCTTCCCGAAACGGGGCACGAACCCGCGTCTCCTGCATCGGCAGGCGGACTCTCAAGCACTGCGCCACCAGGGAAGCCCGTAAATTTCTTTTGATATTAACTCAAAAAACATCTTAACTCCAAAAGTGTTAAGAAACAAAATTTTTTTTAATGTTAAAATGAAGAGCAGGGAGGAGAAGAGCACATCCACTAGCATGGCTAAATTTTAAAAGACAATACTAAGTGTGGACAAGGATACAGAGTACTTGGAACAGTCACATACTTCTGATAGAAATGAAAAAGGGTACAATCACTTTCAAAAACAGTTTGGCACTTTTCTACCATATGACCCATAAATTTCACTCCTATATTCCTAAGAGAAGTGAGTGCATATGTCCACAAAAATGCATCTACATCAATATCCATAGCATCATTATTTATACTAACATAAGACAGAAATGACCTAAATATTCATTATCAGGAGAATGGATGAACTGTGGTATATCCATATCATTAAATATTTCTCAACAGTTAGAATGGACTACTACAAGCAACAACTTGGATGAATGCCAAAAGCATTATGCTGAATGAAAGAAATCAGTCACCAAAAAAAAGAATGAACACCAAATGATTCAATTTACCTGAAATTCAAAACTAGCCCAAATAACCGCCAGTGGTAGAAATTGTAATAGTGATTGCCTCTGGTGGTAAGGAAGGGTTGACTGCAACAGGGAGCAAAGGAAGATTCAGAGGTGGTGGAAAACTTCCGTATCTTAATCTGGGCGATGGCTACACACATGTATGTGTTTGTCAAAACTCATCAAGTTGCGTGTTTAAAATCTGTGCATTTTACTCTAGGTAAACTATTCCTTAATAAAGTATTGTTAGCATTTAAAAATGTGAAAAATCTACCTTACGATTGAGGGTATGTGTTATACAGTTTTGTTTGTGAATACCTAATTCCCAAAAATAAGACTGAAACAGAAATCTCTGCAATCCTAAAAGCAATGAATAGGAACTCAGTAAATGCAAATCCCATCTCAGTATTGAATTTACTGCCTTCACCCTGGTAATCTGCTCTCTTTTCTGTCTTGTGGAGCAGCTGGACTAGATTAGTGGGTTTGTCTTTAGATTTTAATCTTTGAGAATCTGATTCAAGCAATGAAGCAAAACTCCAGAAAAATGACTATAAATATACCATTTTGCATAGGATCCCATGGGGATGAAAATGATCTGAAGACCATCCATAGAAGCCAAGATAGGTAGCCCTGGAGAGATGTTTTCTGAGACTCTTTGTTCAAAGCTCAGAGGTTTTTTATTTTCTAAACCAAACCAAAGGCCTGTAAAATGCAAATTGGTCCACTGAAGTATGGAAATATTTATTGTTTTAATCAAAAAATAAGCATTTATACTTTACTAATATTTAACCTATGTTGAATCAATAACAGACATAATTTATAAATAAATATATATAAACTAAGATTTCCTGCTCAAAATTTTGTATAAAAAGAGATATATAACCTAAAAAATGCAGAGCCCCCTCTCCTATTTCAGACCTTCAAATTTCGTGAAATTTACCCACCTACCCCCAAAATGGAGACACACGTTTTGGGGGTTTTGGGTTTTTGCCTTAAAAAAAGAAAGGATTGTTCCCTACCTTTACTATAGTATATGAAAGAAAGATAAAAGGTAGGAGGAGGGCTATCCCTGATGGCACAGTGGTTGGGAGTCCGCCTGCCGAGGCGGGGGACGCGGGTTCGTGCCCCAGTCCGGGAGGGTCCCGTATGCCGCGCAGCGGCTGGGCCCGTGAGCCATGGCCGCTGAGCCTGCGCGTCCGGAGCCTGTGCTCCGCAACGGGAGAGGCCACAACAGTGAGAGGCCCGCGTACCGCCAGAAAAAAAAAAAGGTAGGAAGAACATAGTCTCAGGATTTTTTTTTAATCCTTTAAAACAATAAATTCAGCTTTATGAATAACTCAAGATAGTATCTTGATTTTTTCAAACTTTACTAGAAAAGGAAAAACGTTGCAAAGCAGTTCTAGTGCATAGTCTTAAATGCTGGTCTCCTTGAAATCTCAACCCTATTTTACTTTGCCTCCACCAAGCTCACATATGAGGAAGAGAAAGAGCTCAGACATTTTTTTAATGTAAAAGACTGATGGCCCGTTGCAGAAAAAGAAGAGGAAAAGGAGGATGGGATACAGTTCCATTCTCACCTGCATTCCTGGCAGCACCCAGCCTCACAGCATTAACATGAGGGATCTATGTCAATGCCCATGCATTGGGATGACAGAAGAATCTAGAGCCAGGAAAAGGAAGCCCACAGGGAAATAAATACAAAGAACGTATAGCCCTCAGAGGCAAAATAAGTTAAAAAATAAGAAGAGCAGTATCAACGACCATCGATTGTCAAACGTGTCCTACACTATGTCTAATATTGGTGCGATCTTATGTCTTGATAACTAACTAAAACTCCATGTAACAGACAGAGAAACGGACGCTCAGAGAGGTTATTTGTCAGATGTCATACAGGTAGTTAGAGAAAGAGGCTTGAAACCAGGTAGGCCCAATATCAAAGCCCATCCTTTGGCTATTGGAGATCCCCTACCTCAGAAACAGGTCCTGTGAGATAAACCAACTGCCAAGGTCATAAGATAGAGCTCTGGAGTAAAAATTGACTTCAAGTCCTACTTATTCCTCCCTATGTGGAGGAATTGACCTTTCTGAATCCCCAATTTCTTCCCCCTTTTAAATGGGGTTAATACTGCCTGTACCCCAAAGTTACCTTGAGGATTAAATGACGAAAATAAATAAATAATTAAAGCTCCTACTACAGTAATTGACATATGCCAGGAGCTTGACAAGTGCTGGTCTGAGGTTCCCCTGCCTTGGCTGGCTCAGCGTGGTTGTGTTTTCCTGGAAGTCTCCACTCAATCCCAGCCCTTTCACAACTACAGATCTGCAGAATTCATCCCAAAGGTAAATGCACACGCCCAGCTGCTTCTGTGGGACTGGCAACAGGCACTAACCACTGCAAGTCTTATCCTTCACTGGCTCCTGGTAATGAACTGTGCTTTTTTTTTTTTTTTTGCGGTACATGCGCCTCTCACCGCCGTGGCCTCTCCCGTCGCAGAGCACAGGCTCCGGACGCGCAGGCTCAGCGGCCATGGGTCACCGGCCCCGCCGCTCTGT
>NW_006777649.1:216991-239615 GCF_000442215.2 Lipotes vexillifer | reverse complement strand
CGTCCGGAGCCTGTGCTCCGCAACGGGAGAGGTCACAACAGTGAGAGGCCCGCGTACCGCAAAAAAAAAAAAAAAGAATCCACAGAAGTATAGATGTGCACACGCGCAGGAGCAGCCCTGAACGCTCTGGCCACTGGGCAGCGCATCGTCTAGAACGCTGCTACAGCAGCACAGATTCTGCCATCCTGTCTCTGCCCTCACACCTCTGGGCTCAGGCTCACATTCAAAGAATCCAATCTGCTGGCTGACCTGTCGGCTGGCGGCAGGGTGAGGGAAGATGAGGAGGCATCCATGGAGGTAGAGCCCTGCCTGGATTCCCCCACACAAGGGAGAATCACATAAAGACATGCACAACGGCAGCGCTGCCCCAGAAGAAATGCCTACGACAATACTATGGCTGTGGATAATAAACAAGATAATGCATGGAAAGCCCTTAGCAACTTACTAGAACCTAGCAGATGGTCAATAAATGGCAGCTATTATTATTAGTGCTATAATTAGCATTATTTTCAGCAACTACTGCTCTGGCCACTGGGGGTGATCCAGGCAGATGATAGAAATAGACTCATTTTAGATGTATCCATGATGAGAGTCATGGGGAAAGGGTAGAACTATAGACATTCAACATATAGATAGGCCAGTGCCTCTGACACCTGAGAACATCAAGGCCACTTGTGTACTACCCTTGACATCACTGTCAGCCTGGCCACCCAGGGACAATCACCTGCTCTGCCGCTAAACTGGCACTGTGATGCCAGGGCCTCCCTTGCATTTTCCAGATTCCACCGTGCCACAGGCGGGCTCCTCAGCTCGGCACATGAGGGTTCTTCCATTTTAATGACTTGCCTCAAGTCCCATGTGTGGAAAAGAGAAATCTGAGGTCCTCGTGGGGCTCACGAGTAGGCTCCAGCCTTGCCATTTAAAAAGGACACGGGGGGCTTCCCTGGTGGCGCAGTGGTTGAGAATCTGCCTGCCAGTGCAGGGGATACGGGTTCGAGCCCTAGTCTGGGTGGATCCCACATGCCGCGGAGCAACTGGGCCCGTGTGCCACAACTACTGAGCCTGCGCATCTGGAGCCTGTGCTCTGCAACAAGAGAGGCCGCGACAGTGAGAGACCCGCTCACCGCAATGAAGAGTGGCCCCCGCTTGCCACAACTAGAGAAAGCCCTCGCACAGAAACGAAGACCCAACACAGCCAAAAATAAAAAAAATTAAAAAAATAAAAAGGACACGGGTATGCTTGCACACTTGGCTGAAGTCTAAAGATGAGCCCAGTGTAACTATGCAGAAAATAAAGCCTGACATGGCAATTAATTCTTTGCATCCCTCTGCTGTCTACAATGGGGATTTTTTTTTCTAAGGGCAGAGCTCTCACCATAGATTCAAGTCCTATTTGTCAGTGGCTTAGAGCTAAAATTCAAAGTGAAATGCTACCTTGGAAACCATGGTCCTGAAGTCATTCTGATACTGCAGAAGAAGAGAATTGTTCTCTTAAATATGTGTGGTTTGAGTTGCCTCTGACAGTCTTAAGCTGACCGTGTATTGCTTGGTCCTTCCTCACAGCCAAGGTATATGATGGTATGTACATGATGAATCTGAGGCCTTGAAAGGCTCAGAAGGGCCATCACAGTTTTTAAAAAGAAAAAAGAATATGTATATGTATAACTGATTCACTTTGCTGTACACCTGAAACTAACACAACATTTTAAATCAACTGTACTCCAATAAGAATTAAAGAAAAAAAAAAGGAAGAGACAAGAAAAACAGCAAGAAACCGTGTTCATTATCGGGTAAAATTTAGTGAAGTTAAAAGAAAATTTAGTATTGGGTGTAAGGTTAGTGTAATCTAGAATATGTAATTATTTAGAGAAACCATACTCCACCTCCCACCATGCCAAATCTTTCACCCGTCCTAATATATTAAAGTTGTAATTCAAGTTGTGATAGTGATAATGCTAAATGATGGTAATTAATCAAAATGCAATTAAAAGTTAATGTACTGGGTAGTCATTCCTTCATCCAAACAATCTCAACACAACATCTGCTATCTTCCAGGAATCATACAGAGTTTGGGGCCACAATGAAGAACAAATGTAGTCAGGCACCTCAGGGAGTTCCCAGGCTGGTGGACGAAAAAGCTAGTGATTGTATAAAGATGCTCATGTAGAGAATGGACTTGAGGACATGGGGAGGGGGAAGGGTAAGCTGGGACAAAGTGAGAGTGGCATGGATGTATATACACTACCAAATGTAAAATAGATAGCTAGTGGGAAGCAGCCACATAGCACAGGGAGATCAGCTTGGTGCTTTGTGACCACCTAGAGGGGTGGGATAGGGAGGGTGGGAGGGAGATGCAAGAGGGAGGCGATATAGGGATATTTGTATACGTATAGATGACTCACTTTGTTATACAGCAGAAACTAACACACCATTGTAAAGCAATTATAACATACAATAAAGATGTTTAAAAAAAAAAAAAAAAGCTAGTGATTGTATAAAGAAACACAAAGTAGTAAAAGTTGCCAGTACTATCAGAGGGATAAGCTACCCAGATAAGACAAGGACTTCTCTGAGGAAGCGTGGCCAATAAGTTGATACCCAAAGGATATGAGCTGGTACCAAGGTAAAGAGTGGATGGGGGTAGGTGGAGAGGAGGATATTTGGTCAGGCAGTCATCCACCTTGCCTTATCCTCACCCCTCCCTCGGAAATTCAAAGGTCCCTGAACATCATCATTTACAGGCTGGAAAGTATATGCCCCTAGACCCAGCCGTGGAATGGCAACAACCTGAAGGACAAAATTCTCAAATCAAACACAATTGTTTAAGTCTCTATGAACAGGTCAATGAAGAGTACACAAATGAGAATAAGGTCTGGTTCATCCCTACCCTCCATAGTACCCATTCTAGTTTTGAAGCCAATAGAAATTCATAAATAGTTAAGAAAAAATGTGTACATTGTTCAATGCAACAACAGAAGGTGTAGTCTTTTATTCATTCAGCAAGTATTTATTCAGCAAATATTATGGACTCAATATTGTGTAGAAAACAAAAATGACTGAGACTCATTATCTGGGTCAAGAAAGATAGGGTTCACCACATACCTATCAAAATAGCCAAAATCCACAACACTGACAACACCAAATGCTGATGAGGATATGGAGCAACCGGAACTCTCATACATTGTTGGAGAGAATGCAAAATGGTACAGCTACTGTGGAAGACAGCTTCCAAAGAAAACAGTTTCTTACAAAACTAAACATACTCTTACCATATGACCCAGCTATCATGCACCTTGGTATTTACCCAAAGAAGCTGAAAACTTATATCCACACAAAATCTGCACATGGATATTTACAGCAGCTTTATTCATAATTGCCAACACTTGGAAGCAACCAAGATATCCTTCAGTAGGTGAATGGATAAAAAAACTGTGGTTAACCAGACAATGAAATATTATTTGGCACTAAAAGTAATGAGTCACCAGGCCATGAAAAGATGTGGAGAAATCTTAAATGCATATTGCTAAATGAAAGAAGCCAATCTGAAAAGGTTACTTCTTTGAAAATCAGACTATATAATTCTAACTACATAAAAAAGGCAAAGCTCTGAAAAAAAAGCAAAACTATGGAGACAATAAAAATAACAGTGGTTATGGGGAAGGTGGGGTGTGTGAATAGGCAGAGCACTGAGGATTTTTAGCGCAGTGAAAATACTCTGTATGATATAATGACAGATACATGGCCTTATACATTTGTACATTTGTAAACCTAAAACAGCTCTAAAAAACAGTCTTTATGGAAGAAAGAATATAGGGTTTTCACTGCATCTTCAAAGAGAGGACAAATTGGATTGGTGGGAAAATGAAGAAATATAGCCCAGGGAGAACCCTCTTGCACTGTTGGTGGGAATGTAAATTGATACAGCCACTATGGAGAACAGTATGGAGATTCCTTAAAAAACTAAAAATAAAACTGCCATACGACCCAGCAATCCCACTACTGGGCATATACCCTGAGAAAACCATAATTCAAAAAGAGTCATGTACTACAATGTTCATTGCAGCTCTATTTACAATAGCCAGGACATGGAAGCAACCTAAGTGTCCATCGACAGATGAATGGATAAAGAAGATGTGGCACATATATACAATGGAATATTACTCAGCCATAGAAAGAAATGAAATTGAGTTATTTGTAGTGAGGTGGATGGACCTAGAGACTGTCATACAGAGTGAAGTAAGTCAGAAAGAGAAAAACAAATACTGTATGCTAACACATATATATGGAATCTTAAAAAAAAAAAAAAGGATCTGAAGAACCTAGGAGCAGGACAGGAATAAAGATGCAGACATAGAAAATGGACTTGAGGACATGGGGAGGGGGAGGGGTAAGCTGGGACGAAGTGAGAGAGTGGAGTGGACATATATACACTACCAAATGTAAAATATATAGCTAGTGGGAGGCAGCCGCATAGCACAGGGAGATCAGCTTGGTGCTTTGTGACCACTTAGAGGGGTGGGATAGGGAGGGTGGGAGGGAGATGCAAGAGAGAGGGGATATGGGGATGTATGTATATGTATAGCTGATTCACTTCGTTATAAAGCAGAAACTAACACACCACTGTAAAGCAATTATACTCCAATAAAGATGTTAGAAAAAAAAAAGAAAGAAAGAAATATAGCCCAGGGAGATGTAATGGAGGAAATAAAGTCAGAGAAAAGGGACAAAATGCCCAGTTTAGTTGTAGCTGAGTAGTTGATCAAGTTGGCCAACTCTGCCCACTCTGTACCCAAGGCAGAAAATGATAACTGATGTCTATTCCACTCTTCTTAGATTTCAGGAATCTTTCTTTCCAGGCAGCCACTCCTGATAAGTTGAAATATGAAACTTATCCAGCAAAATTGTGGCACCATTAACAGAAACAGGGGAGAGAAGAAAGAGAGCTGAGCTTGGAGGGAAATGCAAAGGGCTAATTTAATTTGTTGGTAAGGTTGTGTCTAGGAGCAAACTAGTAAAATTCAGCAAGACCTATTAACCTGGGAATCAGCCTCAGAAAGATGCTTCTTGAACAATATTCACTCTCTTGAGCCCTCTTTGCTAGAGAAAACCACAAAGTCTGGCTACTTTGGATAGGTATGAATAAGCTCTTCATTTAAGAGGCTACATAATCATGGAAACCATGTAGCGAAATGAGTGAATGCAGAAGTCTACTAATGGACTGGATCAGGGTTTTTCAAACTTCATTCATTCATATCATTCCTGTTAGTGAGTGTAAAAGAGGTGGTAATAGACATACTAGCAACTAACCAAGAAGTTGTCCTTGAAAGATGAAAGAAGAATTGAAATAGAGGGACTTCCCTGGTGGTCCAGTGGTTGAGATGTTGCCTTCTAGTGCAGGGGGTGCAAGTTCAGTCCCTGGTTGGGCAACTAAGATCCCACATGCCCCAAAGCCAAAAAAAAACAAAACATAAAACAGGAGCAGTATTGTGACAAATTTTTTTTAAAAAGACTTTAAAAATGGTCCACATCAAAAAAGTCTTTAAAAAAGAATTGAAAGAACGTATACCTGTGTGAGTTAAACGTTACCTATGTTAGGTCTGTGTGCCCCCCAAAACCCATCTATCAGACCATGTAAGTCTCAAATCTTTAAAACACTGGACAATGCATAACTGGCTAAATTTTACTGAACCTGGACCAGTCACCATATTAAAAGCTTTATACTCCAAACAACTCCAGTTTATATATGAGAAAAAAAATGGGATGTGAGGTTAAGAAATTTCCCTGGGTCATACTACCAGGAAATGGTTGAGCTGGGATTCAAACCCAGTCAGCCTAGCTCCAGAGGCCATCCTCTAACTAGAATACAATGCTGGCTGGCCACAGACTGAAGCATCTCTGTAGAGTGATGTGGGAAGTTTGATCTCACAGGTTGCTGAAGGTGCCAGGGACAGAGAGGAAGGTCCCTGGAAATGCAGAGTTTTGATGGATTGCGTATACCCCACAGTTGTAAGAACACAGAGAATAGCATTTAACTAATAGAGAAAGTTAAGGTAGGGCCTCCATGGGTAAGAACACCATACGAATAGACATTTTCAAAGAACATAATTTAATATAGTGTATTAAATACAAATTCAAGATTGTGTGATTGACTACATATATATCACACATACATACATACACACGGGGTGGGGAAGGAGGGAGAACGTCTAAGGTAATATTTATTTACTGGTCGGAGTTTAGTGCAGGAAGCAAAAACCACTCTAGATATCTTGAGAAGAATGAGATTTAAATCAGGGATTAGATGCTTGCAAAATCGGTGGAAGTGTTAGCTGAATGGAATTCAAAAGGTTGCCTCTAGGTTCCTGTAGGAGTATAAGAACTGTTCACCAAGTCTTTCCAGCTTTCCACCTTCTGGGAACACTTCCTAGCCCCTCTGTGGTTAGGTGGGACTTGTGACTAGTTATGACCATTGAATTTTGAGAGTAAGTGACATGTACTGCTTCTAGGTCAGAGCATTTAATTGCCAGCACAGTATCCCTACACCTTACCACCCCTCTGCCACAGTACCCAGCAAAGATAGAGCTGATGGCTGCTGCATCAGTGTGGATCCTAGCATGAGGAGACACGAAGCACAGCCCCTCAGCAATCCACAGTCAGCACACAGAAGAAACAAGAAATAAAGCTTGATTGTAAGAAAAAATAAAAATAAAAAACACTTAAGATTTCGAGGTTGTTTGTTACCACAGCAGCACCGCGCCTTACGCTGACTGAAACGGGTTCTGACTTCAAAATTATAACTCCCATAGCCATGATCCAGAGGGCAGGGACTATTACTGCCAGTGAGGTGTCAGGCTATTGCTGTTTCCACAGCTATCACCACTGCTGAAGCCACAGCTTCTCCAGACGGTGAAGCTAAGTAAACAGTGACTGTGAAGTCCAGCTACTGCCAACATTCACATATATCAGCAGAACAAAATCTCAAGGGGAAAGAAAAAAAAAAAGAAAAGGATGGTCTTTGCCTCTCTTGTACCTTTAAGATCGCAAGGGCATCTCCTTACCAAAAAATCTAAGCTGCATCCAGAATCCTAGTGGCCAAAGAGTCAGGAGAATGTGGTTCTTAGCCTTCTAGCCCCTGTGATGAGGGGTATGGGGACACAGAAGGTGATGCAAACAGATGCTGAGTGCCAAGACACAATATCTAGCACAGATTCTCAAAGTGTGCTCCAGGGAGCCTCTGCCTCAGAACTATTGGGGGTGCCTACCACCAGATGGCAAACATATACACTCAGAATCTCTGGGCATCTGCATTTTAACAAGGGCCTCAAGAATCCTTCAACACACACTAAAGATTGAGATCCTCTGGATTATAGCAAAAGGAATTTACCTATAAAAGTGATGGGAGAGGTGGGAAGAAAAAGATTCAAAGCAAAATGGCTCCTATGTGAAAATTGTTTTAATATTTTCATGCCCCCTATAAAGCTCGGGTTTCTTGCATAGTTTTAAATCACATTAAAGTTGCAAATCATAAAAGTTAGATTTAGACGTCACAGAAAATAAAACCCAACACCTTCCTTTTAAAAACTAGGAAAATGAAGCACAGACAGGTTAAGAATTTTCCTTAAAACACTTTTAGTGAGAGAGAATTTTGTGCACCAAAGAAATGATTGAAAACCAAATAAATTAGATTTAACCTCAGAAGGCAGTCTATTCACCAGCCACCTGAGTATTAGCCACAGATCCCAGGAAATCCTTAATGCAGAAGTTACAAATGCGTAACCCTCAAGCCACAGCTGTATTCTTTTATTGATATTATACACTGTGTATTCTTTTAACATTTGAGCTAACATCTAAAATTTGGGAGATTTCATGTAAAAACCTATATATCTGGTTTCTTTTTTCTTTTTTTTTTTTTTTGCACCCCTGCCCTCCCGTTGCGGAGCACAGGCTCCAGAGGCACAGGCTCAGCGGCCATGGCCCATGGGCCCAGCCGCTCCGCGGCATATAGGATCTTCCCGGACCGGGGTACGAACCCACGTCCCCTGCATCAGCAAGCAGACTCTCAACCACTGCACCACCTGGGAAGCCCTATCTGGTTTCTTTTGAAAAGGTAGAAGAACTAACCATTTGGAGACCACAGCCCCAGCTGACAGCTGGCTCCTCTGGGAAGCAGATGCCGACCCCTCTACTTTACTACAATCTCCACCCTTCCTTACTGTCTCCTGGAATTTCAGGCTGAGGGTCAATGGCCCTTATCACCATGCTTGAAATAGTCTTTTTTACCGTAAAGAAAGATTTCTTGAGCAGAAACAGACTCACAGACATAGAGAACAGACTTGTGGTTGCCAAGGGGGAGGGGGCTGGGCGAGGGATGGACTGGGAGTTTGGGGTTAGCAGATGCAAACTATCACATAGAGAATGGATGGACAACAAGGTTTTGCAGTAAAGCACGGGGAACTATATTTGGTGTCCTGGGATAAACCATAATGGAAAAGAATACGAAGAAAAATATATCTAGCTAGAACAGAAAAAAGAAAGTTTTCTAGTAACTCTACGTTGATCAAAAGCACAGAAACAAATACAGACCAGTGAGACTGTGACTTCCCCATTTCATCCTGTTTATGGCCAACCTCACCACCGCCCCTCCCGACCCCCCAAACAATTTGCTTCTCTGGCATTAGAGCAGGTGGTAGCATTTAGGCCCTGAGGACAGCACTGTGGCATAAGGTCTGAACTCCAATTGAGGAGAGCCCTCACCTGGCCACCTGAAAAACAACACCCTGGAGAGCTCACTATTTTTATATTCTGGCAGGCAGGGCAGTTAGAGCACGTCTCCATACAGGCTACCACAGCGCTGTGTGTTTGAGATAATTAGCTCGGCTCTAAAATTAGCAGTTAAATAAATGTTAATGAACAGCTGTTCCCAATAAACAGGATAAATTGAAATTAATAATTGCTGTATTCATTTAACAAATGAATTACCCACTTTTTAAATACAACGACATCACATGTGTGATCTCCCGCCAAGCCAGCCTAGGAAAATTTATTTAGTGGTGAAATGGGACAGACTGGGAGCTGAGCAGGGCAGATGCTGTGCGGCCCAGCCTGACAATACCAAGAAAACATGTGACTGCTTTGCTTGCTTTGACTTTAAAAGGTAAAAATAGCTGACAGACTTAATTGCTTACGGATCTTTAAAGAACCCAACTGTGTTATGTCCGGGGCGGGGAGGGGGGGGAAACTGCTAGCAACATTGAGTTCTTGGGCAGTGAGAGGGGCATGAGCTTTAGAGGGACAGATCTAGATCATGTAAGTCAAGTAGTTAGCACGATGAGTGCCACATAACATTTGCTTATTACATATTCATTTCCCTCTACATGGTAAAGGAAAACGCAGATTCCAAAAAGGAATCAACTTACAGGTAAACTAAACATTGAGCTGCCGGAGCCCCAGCTTTCATCCTTCACAGAATGGCCATCTATTGTGCCAGATGCTGTTCCAGGTGGGGATGCAGTGTGACAAG
Source organism: Lipotes vexillifer (assembly GCF_000442215.2). NCBI lineage: Eukaryota > Metazoa > Chordata > Mammalia > Artiodactyla > Lipotidae > Lipotes > Lipotes vexillifer. The sequence goes on along the minus strand of NW_006777649.1, from coordinate 230,095 downwards.
GGCTCTGCCTGGTGGAGGTCCCCCCCAACCCCGGGCTCCTCGTGAGGCACGAGAACATCCCAGGGAGTGCCCTTAGAGACTAGAGTACAGCGGGGGAGGGACTGGGTGGCTCCCGCCGGGATCACAGAGCAAGTGAGGGAGCGCTTCCCTGAGAGGACAAATAGGCCAACATCTACAGGAGAACCGAAGCCTGCCAAGAGAAGATCTCCAGGAAGAGCATTCCAGAGAAAAAAGCAAGCGTCAAGATGTTCAAGTGGGAAAGTGTTCTGGCATATTCCAGCAAGATCAGTGTGGTTAGAGCACAGTGATACTATCTGATTTTCATTTCTAAAAGATCACTCTGTGTGCCGTGTGGGACAAAGGCAGAAGGTGGGAGATGAGAAGAAAGGTCTGGAAGACAGTGGCTTCAACTAGGGTTTGCCATAGATTGCCCAACCTACCTCTTCCTATGCAAAGGCATCCTCCCCACCCCAGAAACTCACATAGCACATCGTGTTCATCACAAAATACAAGGTCATGACTGACAGAAGGGTTACAGCAACAGCTAGTGGAGTCCTACAGGTTCTCCCTCTGGCTTGGAGCTGGGCCTTGAAGGTGATAACGGGGCTGTACACAAGATCTTCCCAAGCTTTCTCCATTCACTCTCCTGTCCCGCTCCCTACTCCCAACATCCACACTGCTCGTTATCAGAGTGCTTTGCATGTGGAGGGACTCAATAACAATCATGTGTTTAATATATTAATCTACCACGGGCATGTGCAATATTTCAGAATGATTAAGAGATCTTAGCCTGGTCTGAATCCCAACTCTACCACCTTCTGTGTGTACAATCCTGGGCAATTTACTTAACCTTCGTGTGTCAGGAGAAGATCAATAATGGGAAGAACTTTGGACATAAGTGTGTCAAGCATATAGTCAGTCAGTGCTCAGTCAATGTCAGCTCTTAGTAATAAGCCCCTAGTACACCAAGGTCTTCTCTCTGATGGACACAAATCCTGTTCCTCTGATGGCCAACATATGGCTGTAAAATAGTTCCATTCAAAATGAGAAACAAAGTTGGCGGTAAAATTACTTAATAGACAGGACATTTGAAGTTTTAGATAAAAACTAATTTATGAATCAAATTAGTGGCAAACTCATTAGTCTCAGCAGGCATCTCTTTGGATCCAATATAAGGTGCTCAAAATTTTACAGTAATAGAACGTCAATATAGGCAAAGTTAGGTGAGACATAACCCTCATCCACAGATGGAAAGGGTATAAAATCATAGAGCCAGTTCAGAGGCAAATTTGGCCATATCTGGTACATTTTGAATGAGCATGAACTTCAACCCACCAGTTTCACTTCTCGAATATCTCTTCCGGAATATGACACCTGCTATGGTCTGAAGGTTTAAGTACCCCCCCAAATAATTCACGTTGGAATCCTAACATTCAATATGATGGTATTAAGTGGGGGGGGCCTTTGGGGGTGATTAGGCCATGAGGGTGGAGTCCTCAAGAATGGGATTAGTGGTCTTATAATATAGACCTATAGAGCTCCCTAGCCCCCTTCCAGCCTGTGAGGACACAGCAAGAAGTTATCAGTCTGCAAACCTGGAAGAGAGCCCTCACATGGTCATGTTGGCACCCAGATCTTGGACTTCCAGACTCCAGAACTGTGAGAGATACATTTCTGTATGTTTATAAGCCACCCAGTCTGTGGTATTTTATTACAGTAGCCTGAACAAACTAAGATAGCAGCCAAGTGTGCACAAGAAACACTGTCCAAGGGTATCCATCATGGTACTGTTTGTAAGTGAAAAGCTGGAAATAACTTAAATGATTACCCGTGGAGAAACATCTAGACAAATTACAATATTTGCACAATATGGAATACTATGCAGCGGTGAGTGAAATGCAGTAGACATGTACTAACATGCTAAGATCTCTAAAACATATTATACTGGGGAAAAAAAACAAGTTGAAATATTATATGTGGGGAAGATGTAAAAATAATGCCATGTAATTTTATATACACGTTTGCACGACAGAGATTGCTAGTTGCCCAGTCTACTTGCTATTTAATAATAGAACCATGATTTTATTGGTTTGTAGCAATTAATTCAGCCAAAAGACTACAGTTCCCAGGATCTCTTGCATCTAAGCATAGCATTATGACTAAATTCTGGTCAATGAGATGTACTCAGAAGTGAAAGACCTCCTTCCTTCTATGTCTGGCCTGGGATGTGGATAGAATGGTTAGTGCTTTGCCACCATCATGGACCAGGAGGTGACCTTGAGGATGGAGACAATGGAAAGAGGATGGCAGACTGGCACCTGGATCCCTGAAAACAACCTGGAGCCACCATGCCAACGCTGGCATGTGAAAAAGAAACTTCTGTTTTATTTTAAGCTATTCTTATTTGAGGTTTCCCTATCATACACAGCCAAATCTAATCCTAAGTAAGAGAGTAGGCAAATCCAACTGTCTGCAAAGATACACACTAAACTAATTTCAGTTATCATCTCTGGGGAGAGGAGGAAAGGAGTGCAGTTACAGAGAGAAGTCCAAGGAAAATAGGGCTCTTTCATACTTGATTCTTTAGAATTCATTCATGTGTTTGTACACCTAAAAACTGATTTTTATACAAGGGGGAAACATCCATGTTAAATTAAAAAGAGAAAGAGTCTGAGGAAGCAGCAGCTGGCAGAGCCCAGGGCTTCAGCTGCTCCAGAGCTGATTTTTACCAGGCTAGCCTGCTGCAGCCCCAGAAGGGCTGGGTCATCATAGCAACCACCCCTCCAGAGGACTCTTACCTGGGCACCCCCATCAGAGACATTTCATCTGTGGAATGACCGCCAAAAACCATCCAGCAGGCAAGAAGCCTGGTTCCCTCCCAATAAAAACAAACACCAGATGAGATATTTGTGGGGCTCTGTAGTCATTGAATCATCAGACTCCAGAGGCAAGGGTCAGGTTCAATCACTTTCCCTGTCGGAGAATTGTTTTCTCTTTCGAGATCAGTATTTATAAGTTGGGAGGGAGCTGTACGGAAGTGACAGAGATGATGCTGTTTCGGCATTCTCCCGTGTGATAAGAGCGATGCCATACAACTCCATCCTGTGTCAGCAAAGAGCCCAGGATAAAAGCCTGACTTACAAATTCTGCTGGTCCCCAAATAACAGAGAGACGGGAAGCTAATTAGCCAGGTGTAGGAGGACATGGGGCATGTCACTAAGATTTTAAGTCCATATTCAACTCACATTCACCAGCTTCACATTTTTAGCAAGCTCAGCAAGAACTCCCAGATGTATCACAATGGGGCACAAATGGGGAGTGGCCCTTCCTGATTTCGACAGATCTGTCCTCATTTACCTGCAGACTTGGCCAAAGCACAACCCTGAATAGCCCAACCATCAGCTTCCTCTATGCCCACACCTGTGAAGCCTGGCCTGGCCAGACCCACCAATTCTGCTGTTTCAGAGTAACAGGCCTTAATTTGTCCTAATTCTCAAACCTTCCACACTCTGTCCCCTGCTACTTACTGGCTGCTATCAAGAAAACAGGAGTGGCCACCTCCAAACAGCAAATGCTCCCTGTGTCTGCACCCATCTGCCACCTGCCCACTTCCACAGCAGACAACTAACTGCCCTCCTCCTATTTAAGGACAGTCCCCAACACGGGATCTGGATCCCCTGCCTCCCAACTTCCCAAAGCAGTTGCCACTCCTTAGGCTGTTTCAGTGTGTCTGGAGTGATCACTCTCTTTCACCTCTGCATCATTCTCTCCAACACACACGTTGGCTCTAGTGAAGAACAGGGACCAGTGCTGTTAAAAGGAGGCATAAGAAATATCAGGAAGGTTTCCCAGAGGAAGCAGTTGTTGAACAAGATCTGAAGAATGAGAAGGAGTTAACTGGGAAAAAAGGGAAAAAATAATATCCCAGGCAGTGCGACCCTGCTTGTTCATAGATCCTATGAAAAAACAAAGAGTTCACACGGTACTTTGAAATTCAACTGTTAGAATCACCCAGGTATTTTTATTTGCAAATATAAATTCTGAAGAGGGATAGTCTTCCAGATATATAACAACCAAGTAATCTATATCTGTTAGCTGTCTTGATCCATTTGGGCTGCTATAACAAAATCCCACAGACTGGGTGGCTTATAAAAGAACAGAAATGTGCTTCTCACAGTTCTGGAGGCTAGAAGTCCAAGATCTGGGTGCCAGCATTGTCAGGTGAGAGCCCTCTCCCTGGTCACAAACTTCTCATTCGACCCCCACATGGCAGATGGGGCTAGGGAGCTCCGTGGGGTCTCCTTGAGAAGGGTGCTAATTCCATGAATGAGGGCTCTGCCCTCATGACCTAATCACCTCCCAAATGCTCCACCTCCTAACACCGTCACCTCGGGGGGTTAAGATTTCAACATATGAATTTTGGAGGGACACAAACACTCAGAGCATAGCAGTAGCCAATATCCACATGTAGCAATTTTAACTAAAATTAAATAAAATGAACTATCCAGTTCCTCAGTTTCACCAGCCACATTTCGTATTGGACAGTACAAAGAGAGAACATTTCCATCACCATACAAATGGCTATTGGACCTTGCTGATCTAAACCACTGGAAGCAGGGAGGTGAAAAGGAGTTTGGGGTTCGGTTTGATTTTATTTGTAAATACATTTTTTGGATTAATTAAAGAAGATCAGTAAACTAATGATCTGTGATTAATATTACAAATTTGGTGAACAATATTCTTCAACAAACATGTTAACAAATGCTGTTTTACTTATAAACAGCTTCAAAGTTATAGGTCTACAATCCTTGGAAGATAACTATTCAACCCAATCACCGAATATTACTGCAAGTTTCTTTGCCCTTTTTAAGTAAACACTTAGAAATACAACTTTTTACTGATAAGATAATCAGTACATGTTTAACTCAAATTTTATGGTTCCCAGTTTGTCAATATTCCCTATCCTTTTCCTTTATGTCTCTAAATAAAAGATAAAGAATAACCCTAACTCGAAACTCCTATGTCTACACCACCTTTACTCAGTGCTTCTCATCCGGTTCCACAGAACTTGTTGCCTGTGGTTTCAACTATAACTTTAAGAAAAGCTCTCTTGGGAGGTTTAAAATAGTTTTGTTCCAAAGCTGTGAGGTGAAGGAACATGGTAACTGCAAGGCCAGGGTGGCTGGAGTGCAAAGAAGGGGAGATGGTTGAGATAAATCGGGAGGAACAGGCATGGAGAGGTCTACCTTTAACCTAAGGAACACTAAGAGGCCCCTGGAGGATTATAAGAGTACAAGGAAGACCTCCTAGAGAAATGGAAATAAAAACAAAAATAAACAAGTGGGACCTAATGAAACTTAAAAGCTTTTGCACAGCAAAGGAAAACAAAAACAAGATGAAAAGACAACCCTCAGAATGGGAGAAAATATCTGCAAATGAAGGAACTGACAAAGCATTAATCTCCAAAATTTACAAGCAGCTCATGCAGCTCAATATCAAAAAAAAAAACAAAAAAACAACCCAATCCAAAAATGGGCGGAAGATCTAAATAGACATTTCTCCAAAGAAGATATACAGATTGCCAACACACACATGAAAGGATGCTCAACATCACTAATCATTAGGGAAATGCAAATCAAAACTACAGTGAGGTATCACCTCATACAGTCAGAATGGCCATCATCAAAAAATCTACAAACAATAAATGCTGGAGAGGGTGTGGAGAAAAGGGAGCCCTCCTGAATGGTTGGTGGGAATGTAAATTGATACAGCCACTATGGAGAACAGTATGGACGTTCCTTAAAAAACTAAAAGTAGAACTACCATACGACCCGGCAATCCCACTACTGGGGATATACCCTGAGAAAACCATACTTCAAAGAGTCATGTACCACAATGTTCACTGCAGCTCTATTTACAATAGCCAGGACAATGAAGCAACCTAAGTGTCCATCGACAGATGAATGGATAAAGATGTGGCATCTGCTGGATAGGAACTAATCAGAGAGAAAGAGGAGGAAGACAGAGAAGGAGGGTGTCCAGGGCTTTCCCAATCACAAATCTCACCTCCACTCCAACTCTCTTTATACTTTTCTTGCAAAAATAATAATAGAACTGAGGAGGTGGTGGGGTTTCCAAAAACAAAAATCGTAACATTCAACAATCTGGGGAAGGCAAAAATCCCATCCACTGCAACTCTCAGTTTGAAAGTAAAGATTTCTCAACAGTGATGTCACAAGATATACCACACTGATCACAAGCCATGTGGATGACAGGCTCGTGGTGCTCCAGCCAGGCCTCAGGGCTGTGCCTCTGAGGTGGGAGAGCCAAGTTCAGGACACTGTCCACAAGAGACCTCCCAGCTCCACATAGTATCAAATGGCGAAAATCTGCCAGAGATCTCCATCTCAACAGCAACACCCAGCTCCATTAAACGACCAGCAAGCTACAGTGCTGGACACCCTATGCCAAACAACTAGCAACACAGGAACACAACTCCACCCATTAGCAGAGAGGCTGCCTAAAATCATAATAAGGCCACAGACACCCCAAAACACACCCCCAGACGTGGACCTGCCCACCAGAAAGACAAGATCCAGCCTCATCCACCAGAACACAGGCACTAGTCCCCTCCACCAGGAAGCCTACACAACCCACTGAACCAAACTTAGCCACTGGGGAGCAGACACCAAAAACAACGGGAACTACAAACATGCAGTCTGCAAAAAGGAGACCCCAAACACAGTAAGGTAAGCAAAATGAGAAGACAGAGAAACCCACAGCAGATGAAGGAGTAGGGCAAAAACCCGCCAGACCTAACAAATGAAGAGGAAATAGGCAGTCTACCTGAAAAAGAATTCAGAATAATGAGAGTAAAGATGATCCAAAATCTTGGAAATAGAATGGAGAAAATACAAGAAACATTTAACAAGGACCTAGAAGAACGAAAGAGCAAACAAACAGTGATGAACAACACAATAAATGAAATTAAAAATTCTCTAGAAGGGATCAATAGCAGAATAACTGAGGCAGAAGAACAGATAAGTGACCTGGAAGATAAAATAATGGAAATAACTACTGCAGAGCAGAATAAAGAACAAAGAATGAAAAGAACTGAGGACAGACTCACAGACCTCTGGGACAATATTAAACGCACCAACATTCCAATTATAGGGGTCCCAGAAGAAGAAGAGAAAAAGAAAGGGATTGAGAAAATATTTGAAGAGAATATAGTTGAAAACTTCCCTAATATGGGAAAGGAAATAGTTAATCAAGTCCAGGAAGCACAGAGAGTACCATAAAGCAGAAAACCAAGGAGAAACATGCCAAAACACATATTAGTCAAACTATCAAAAATTAAATACAAAGAAAAAATCTTAAAAGCAGCAAGGGAAAAATGACAAATAACACACAAGGCAATCCCCATGAGGTTAACAGCTGATCTTTTAGCAGAAACTCTGCAAGCCAGAAGGGAGTGACAGGACATATTTAAAGTGATGAAGGAGAAAAACCTACAACCAAGATTACTCTACCCAGCAAGGATCTCATTCAGATTCGACAGAGAAATTAAAATCTTTACAGACGAGCAAAAGCTAAGAGAATTCAGCACCACAAAACCAGCTTTACAACAAATGCTAAAGGAACCATCCTAGGCAGGAAACACAAGAGAAGGAAAAGACCTAAAATAACAAACCCAAAACAATTAAGAAAATACTAATAGGAACATACATATCGATAATTACCTTAAATATAAATGGATTAAATGCTCCAACCAAAAGAAACAGACTGACCAAATGGATACGAAAACAAGACCCATATATATGCTGTCTACAAGAGACCCACTTCAGACCTAGGGACACATACAGACTGAAAGTGAGGAGATGGAAAAAGATATTCCATGCAAATGGAAATCAAAAGAAAGCTGGAGTAGCAATTCTCATATCAGACAAAATAGACTTTAAAACAAAGACTATTACAAGAGACAAAGAAGGACACTACATAATGATCCAGGGATCAGTCCAAGAAGAACATATAACAATTGTAAATATTTATGCACCCAACATAGGAGCACCTCAATACATAAGGCAAATGCTAACAGCCATAAAATGGGAAATCCACAGTAACACAATTGTAGTAGGGGACTTTAACACTCCACTTTCACCAATGGACAGATCATCCAAAATGAAAATAAATATGGAAACACAAGCTTTAAATGACACATTAAACAAGATGGATTTAACGGATATTTATAGGACATTCCAACCAAAAAGAACAGAATACACTATCCTCTCAAGTGCTCATGGAATATTCTCCAGGATAGATCATATCTTGGGTCACAAAGCAAGCCTTTGTACATTTAAGAAAACTGAAATCATATCAAGTATCTCTTATGACCACAATGTTATGAGACTAGATATCAATTACAGGAAAAATCTGTAAAAAATACACATACATGGAGAATAAACAACACTACTTAATAACCAAGAGATCACTGAAGAAATCAAAGAGGAAATCAAAAAATACCTAGAAACAAATGACAATGTAAATACGATGACCAAAAACCTATGGGATGCAGCAAAGGCAGTTCTAAGAGGGAAGTTTATAGCAATACAATCCTACCTTAAGAAACAAGAAACATCTCAAATAAACAACCTAACCTTACATCTAAAGCAATTAGAGAAAGAAGAACAAAAAAAAACCCCAAAGTTAGCAGAAGGAAAGAAATCATAAAGATCAGATCAGAAATAAATGAAAAAGAAACGAAGGAAATGATAAAAAGATCAATAAAATTAAAGCTGTTTCTTTGAGAAGATAAACAAAATTGATAAACCATTAGCCAGACTCATCAAGAGAAGAAAGGGAGAAGACTCAAATCAACAGAATTAGAAATGAAAAGGGAGAAATAACAACTGACACTGCAGAAATACAAAGGATCATGAGAGATTACTACAAGCAACACTATGCCAATAAAATGGACAACCTGGAAGAAATGGACAAATTCTTACAAATGCACAACCTGCCAAGACTGAACCAGGAAGAAATAGAAAATATGAACAGACCAATGTCAAGCACTGAAATTGAAACTGTGATTAAAAATCTTCCAACAAGAGCTTCCCTGGTGGCACAGTGGTTGAGAGTCCGCCTGCCGATGAAGGGGACATGGGTTTGTGCCCCAGTCTGGGAGGATCCCACATGCCGCGGAGCGGCTGGGCCCGTGAGCCTTGGGTGCGGAGCCTGTGCTCCACAACGGGAGAGGCTAAGAAGAGATAACACCCATCCTTCTCAAACTCTTCCAAAATACAGCAGAGGGAGGAACACTCCCAAACTCATTCTACGAGGCCACCATCACCCTGATACCAAAACCAGACAAAGATGTCACAAAGAAAGAAAACTACATTCCAATATCATTGATGAACATAGAGGCAAAAATCCTCAACAAAATACTAGCAAACAGAATCCAACAGCACATTAAAAGGATCATACACCATGATCAAGTGGGGTTTACCCCAGGAATGCAAGCATTCTTCAATATACGCAAATCAATCAATGTGATACACCATATTAACAAATAAAAGGAGAAAAATCATATGATCATCTCAATAGATGCAGAGAAAGCTTTCAACAAAATTCAACACACACTTATTATAAAAACCCTGCAGAAAGTAGGCATAGAGGGAACTTTCCTCAATATAATAAAGGCCATATATGAAAAACACACAGCCAACATCATCATGAATGGTGAAAAAATGAAACCATTTCCACTAAGATCAGGAACAAGACAAGGTTGCCCACTCTCACCACTATTATTCAACTTAGTTTTGGAAGTTTTAGCCACAGCAATCAGAGAAGAAAAAGAAATAAAAGGAATCCAAATAGGAAAAGAAGAAGTAAAGCTGTCACTGTTTGCAGATGACATGATACTATACATAGAGAATCCTAAAGATGCTACCAGAAAACTACTAGAGCTAATCAATGAATTTGGGAAAGTAGCAGGATACAAAATTAATGTACAGAAATCTCTTGCATTCCCATACATTAATGATGAAAAATCTGAAAGTGAAATTAAGAGAACACTCTCATTTACCATTGCAACAAAAAGAATAAAATATCTAGGAATAAACCTACCTAAGGAGATAAAAGACCTGTATGCAGAAAATTATAAGACACTGATGAAAGAAATTAAGGATGATACCAGTAGATGGAGAGATATACCATGTTCTTGGATTGGAAGAATCAACACTGTGAAAATGACTCTACTACCCAAAGCAATCTACAGATTCAATGCAATCCCTATCAAACTATCACTGGCACTTTTCACAGAAGTAGAACAAAACATTGCACAATTTGTTTGGAGACACAAAAGACCCCAAATAGCCAAAGAAATCTTGAGAAAGAAAAACGGAGCTGGAGGAACCAGGCTCCCTGACCTCAGACTATACTACAAAGCTACAGTAATCAAGACAGTGTGGTAATGGCACAAAAATAGAAAGATAGATCAAGGGAAGAGGATAGAAAGCCCAGAGATAAACCCATGCACATATGGTCACCTTGTCTTTGATAAAGGAGGCAAGAATATACAGTGGAGAAAAGACAGCCTCTTCAATAAGTGGTGCTGGGAAAACTGGACAGCTACATGTAAAAGAATGAAATTAGAACAATCTCTAACACCGTACACAAAAATAAACTCAAAATGGATTAAAGACCTAATGTAAGGCCAGACACTCTCAAACTCTTAGAGGAAAACATAGGCAGAACACTCTATGACATAAATCACAGCAAGATCCTTTCTGACCCATCTCCTATAGAAATGGAAGTAAAAACAAAAATAAACATATAGGACCTAATGAAACTTAAAAGCTTTTGCACAGCAAAGGAAAACATAAACAAGACGAAAAGACAACCCTCAGAATGGGAGAAAATATTTGCAAATGAAGCAACTGACAAAGGATTAATCTCCAAAATTTACAAGCAGCACATGAAGCTCAATATAAAAAAGAACAAACAACCCAATCCAACAATGGGCAGAAGACCTAAATAGACCTTTCTCCAAAGAAGATATACAGATCACCAACAAACACATGAAAGAATGCTCAACATCATTAATCATTAGAGAAATGCACATCAAAACTACAATGAGATATCATCTCACACCCGTCAGAATGGCCATCATCAAAAAATCTACAAATAAATGCTGGAGAGGGTGTGGAGGAAAGGGAACCCTCTTGCACTGCTGGTGGGAATGTAAATTGATACAGCCACCATGGAGAACAGTATGGAGGTTCCTTAAAAAACTAAAAATACAATGACCATACGACCCAGCAATCCCACTACTGGCATACCCTGAGACAACCATAATTCAAAAAGTCATGTACCAAAATGTTCGTTGCAGCTCTATTTACAATAGCCAAGACACTGAAGCAACCTAAGTGTCCATTGACAGATGAATGGATCAAGAAGATGTGGCACATATATACAATGGAATATTACTCAGCCATAAAAAGGAACAAAATTGAGTTATTGGTAGTGTGGGGGATGGACCTAGAGTCTGTCATACAGAGTGAAGTAAGTCAGAAAGAGAAAAACAAATACCATATGCTAACACATATATATGGAATCTAAAAAAAAAAAAAAAATGTTCTGAAGAACCTAGGGGCAATACGGGAATAAAGACGCAGATGTACTAGGGAATGGACTTGAGGATATGGGGACGGGGAAGGGTAAGCTGGGACAAAGTGAGAGAGTGGCATGGACATATATACACTACCAAACGTAAAATAGATAGCTAGTGGGAAGCAGCCACATAGCACAGGGAGATCAGCATGGTGCTTTGTGACCACCTAGAGGGGTGGGATAGGGAGGGTGGGAAGGAGGGAGACGCAAGAGGGAAGAGATATGGGGACATATGTATATGTATAATGGATTCACCTTGTTATACAGCAGAAACTAACACACGACTGTAAAGCAATTATACTCCAATAAAGATGTTTTAAAAAAATGTACTAGGAAGAATGCGGAAGCAGGAAGAACTTAATCAAATTGGAGTTTTCAAAAGATGACTCTGGTTGCCTTGCGGAGAAAAATTACAAGAAGAACATGGATGAAGACCAGAAAAATGCAGACAGACCTCTTAGGAGGCTCTCTCTGATAGTAGAACTTGAGGGCAGGCTGTGGGTCACCAGCCAGAGGGTCACTCCGTCTCCCAAATTAAAAGTAAGACACTATCCTCACAAGTGTGGAAACAAGGCAGAATATTTAGAAGCCCAACAATCCCACAAAACCTGGAGTGTGTGGTCATTCCTACAGCAGTAGGCTTACTGTAAATACTTATTTAAAATATTTTTATTATAGATACTCAGAGTAATTTATTACTGGAAGAATTCTTGTCTAACAAGCAGGTCAATTCCTATCAGGATTCCAAAACAAAAGCTTCTTGTCGTCATGAAATTTTAATCCAGTGGAGACTGCACAACTTCCCCCTGAAATATTAAAGCCACTCTACCTTTGTTGTCTAGACTTCACTGTCCCCCCTTTTAAAGAAATACTATGGAAATGTCCTTTTAGAAAAAGAGACAAACAAGAGTGGGCCATTTATAATCCTGGGATCCTACAGATTTTTTTTTTTTTTTTTTTTTTTGCCCTGAATGACGCTTTAAAAGAAATTAAGCAATCTTTTTAAATCAGAAAATTTCAGAGAGAAATCTGAAATGTTTTCTCTCCTGAAAAATCAGACCTGGCAACACGAGGGCTTCCTTTCACAAGACAACCGTTAGAGAACTGAGTGCAAGTCTGTGCTTTCAGACCTGGAACCCCTCTCCAGCTCACTAAAGTCTCCACCACCCGTACCATCTAGGCGTCTGAATTCATACACGCTACACCTCCTTGGTGTTAGCATCGGCAAGGTTTGTTAGTCTCTCGCCCTCTGCTGACGATTCCATGCAACTGCACAAAACTACCAAATTATTCCAGCCTGTTGATTGGAATAATTCGGTAGGTCAGCCACTCAAAAAACAAAATTCTTTACCAAAACCAAAACAAAAATTCCTGACCTCCTCCCAACATCAGATGATATGTATTCAAAAAATACAAACTGAATTTTGTTTTTTC
>NW_006777649.1:178083-216981 GCF_000442215.2 Lipotes vexillifer | reverse complement strand
GAATGCCTGTGCATTCATCAAATACAAATCGCTTATTTCAGTTTAGATTTATTTGTGAAGAGAATTCAGAACTACATCATTTACATAACAAAGCTTTAATTTTTTCCAAAAATAGCGCATGCAATCATTTCCCACCATATTTCTGAATATGATTAATGCACATTAATTTCATCCCGAAGTTTCCGTGAGCTGCACTGCACTTAATCATCCCAAAGATTGTGATGCTAAACTAATGTCACAACTCAGTGCTCACAGTAGCCATCACAGGGGTCAAAACAAAACAAGAGGCTCTTTGTCACTGAGCTGCTGCCAAATGCAACCCTCCAAGCAGGGGAAATCACCGCCTCACAGGGCATCCCCAATCTGCGTGCAGAGATTTTATAGCCCACTGCAATTTGATGTTCTTCAACAGCTCTATTTGGAAAGTCATATATTCAATTAGAGATTCCTACTCTACTTTTTACCACCATTCTCTTCTCTCTAAAAGATAAAATATGACAAGAAAGCAATGCTTTGATCATACCCTGTAAGTTAATCACCAATTCCCAACTAGCAGCACAAAAAGCCAAAGAATACAAAAAGTTACGATTTTTGCAGCTGAATTGGAAATCTAGGGGTAATTGCCAAGGGCACCCAATCAAAGACTCCCATGGAAATATGATAAAACCCACAGGTGTGTATGACCGATCCGAATTAGCAAAAATGGAGAATTATCATTCTTACAGAAATTCTGTTTCATGCATTTCAAGTACAGCGTGGGATCCCAGCAGAGCTTTGCCCTATTAAGCAATTAATTAATGTAGAAAATAAATACTTCAACTACCTATATTTGCTTGCAATGAATGTACTTCCATCTTTTAAATCCCCAGTTTCCTGGGAGTCCCTGAGACATTTTCAGGGGGTCTACAAGATCAAACCCAATTCCTAGTAATACTAAAATATTATGTGCCTTTTTCATTCTCATTTGCTCCTGAGTATACAGTGGACTTTTCTAGAGGCCACATGATGAGTGATACATCCACAGACTGAATGCAGAAGCAGACCAAGAGAATCCAGCTCTATTCTATGAAGCCAGGCTTTAAGGAGATTTGCAAAAACGTGGAAAAATACCACTCTTCTCACTAATTTTTTTTTTTTTCTCTTTTTGGCCATGCCGCGCGGCTTGCAGGATCTCAGTTCCCGTTGAACCCAGGCTCAGGCAGTGAAAGCCCAGAATCCTAACAACTAGGCCATCAGGGAACTAAATTTTTTTGTTTTAGAAAGTATAGTTATTTCCTATAAAAGTATTGCTTAACATTAACATGCAGTGGGTTATTATTTCTTTTAAATTAATATTTTAAAATGTTCTAAGCTTTAGTTTCGAATAGGGTCAATTTCGATAGATATAATCACATAAACAAAAAGCTCTGTGGGGTCCTCAATAATGGTAAAGGGGTCCTCTCAGACCAAAAAGTTTGAGAACCACTGTTTTAAACAGTTTTCCTGCTGCTTCCTAGATTAAGCAAACTCTCAGAAAACTGGTTTTACCATAAACAATCCTTTTTGCATCACTGATGAAAAGTGTGGGTCAAATGTTCAGAGTTCAGTGCTTCGAGGCTCCAGCCGTCCCAGGATCCACGTCCACTCACCAAACCTATAGTCTTCACTTATTCAGCTGAGGAATTCCATTCCATCCCACTCGCTAAAGGCCATGCTTTAGAGTGATTACAATAATCACAGCCTATCATTTTTTAAGATTTGTTGAGGCTTACCATTTGCCCAGCATGTAGCCTTCCCCATACCATTCATGAATTCTTAAAAAGTGCTTAGGACGGTGCTTGGAGTGTGGTGAGCCCTCATTAAACATTAGCGATGATGGTGGTGATGGTGGTGATGGTGGTGGTGACAGTTGCCTAACAATAATCCTGTGAGGGATGTACTGGTGTTATTCCTCGTTTACAGATGAGGAAACTGAGGCACAGAAATGTTACCTGCTCAAGTTCACCCAGGTAGTAAGTGGCAGAATTGGCATTCCAACCCAATTCTACCTGAGTCTTAAGTCCAAGGGCCAAACACTTCTGCCATGCTGTACACCAGCGTTTCTCACACTTTACCATGCAGATGAATCATCTGCAGTCCTTGTTAAATGCAGATTCCGATTCGAGGGTCTGGAGTGGGACCTGGGATTCTGCATTTCTAACAAGCTCCCAAACAGTGCCCACGTTGCTGGTCCTCCTTCCACAGTTTAGAAGAAGATTGCACACCTCCTCTCATGGGCATCTTTAACCATTTCTTATTTCTGTGTTCATTTTCCTCCGACTATACTCAAACATGCTTATCCTAAAAGTATTTTTCATCTACGTCCCATTCAACAAACTTCCCTGACCTTCATTCAACTTTTATTTTGTATGTTAGTCACTGATGCCCACAAACTACATTTTTTGTTGTTGTTGAAGTATATAGTTGATTTACAATGTTGTGTTAGTTTCAGCAAAGTGATTCAGATATATATCTATTCTTTTCCAGATTCTTTTCCCTTATAGGTTATTACAAAATACTTAGAGTTCCCTGTGCTATACAGTAGGTCCTTGTTGGTTATCTGTTTTATATATAGTAGTGTGTATATGTTAATCCCAAACTCCTCATTTATCCCTCCCCTCTTTTCCCCTTTGGTAATCATGTTTGTATTCTATATCTGTGGGTCTATTTCTGTTTTGTAGATAAGTTCATTTGTATCTTTTTTTTTTTTTAGATTCCACATACAAGCGATATCATATGATATTTGTCTTTGGCCTACTTCAGTTAGTATGATAATCTCTAGGTCTATCCACTTTGCTGCAAATGGGAAAAAACAAAAACAAAAAAAACCAAAAAACTACCTTTAGAACAAACACCACAATCATTCTTTTCTCCATCAGCTGAACTAGTGTTTTGAGCTGCCCACAAGGCTCACAGCATTGGTAGAGCTGTGGAACTGCATGATTACATGAACATATTATTAAAAATGGATGGGAATTGGAAAAATTAAATTGCAGGTGGTGAACAGAAGCATAAGCCTCAAACAGAGCACAAATGATACAGCAATAGCCGTGATTAAGTAGGCCAAAATGAAATAAAAATGAAAACTCTTTGGCCTTAGTAGAGGCTTCATGACAATCAGCTGTGTTTGTTTATGAAAAACAAGAAAATTAAGACCTTGCCTGATTCCAAGAAACAGATTGAATATTAATTCTAAAGCCAAGTTATTACTGGGTAATTTATAATATTTATTAATTGCACCTTGAACAGAGCTCTCTCTCCTTGTAGGTCACCTCCACACACACCTCTTGCAAAAAAGTCTCTTAAGCAATGGTATTGCACATAGCACACAGTAAGATAGACTGTATTCCTGTATGATGGAATCTAGTAGGATGCCATTTTAAATCACATACATCTATACAGTTTATTTGTAAATTTGGATAAAGACATATATAGAAGGGTGTTCACCAAATCACTGAGTTATTTTTACAGTAAAGCAGGGCTGCTGTTGAGAGGGGACCCCACGGAGGAGATATCTAGGTTCTGGTCAATATGATGGGAGAAATAACCACTTCATATGAGAAAGAGAGACAGTGTTTATTACATTTGTCCTATTCACCAGGGGCCTCCCTTTGATAACTCATTACCTACTGTTACCATTATTGGAAAGAAAGCCTATTTTTTTTTTTTTTTTAAGAAAGCCTGTTTTGGAGACAGGTTAATGAGTTGGAGTTCAAATGCCAAAGCCAGACTACCTGGGTTCAAATTTTAGGCCTATCACTCACTAGCCATGTAAACTTGAATCCATTACTTCATGCAGTGGAATGCTCAAGATTGGGTGGGACGAGACCTTGAAATAGAAGACATGAAGAACTCAAAGCCTCAACCTGATTCAATTATCCATGTAATTCCTGTGCCCACATAACACAGGTAACACAAACGACGGTAGCAAGATTTAAAGCCAATTCACTGATCTCCAGTGTCATTTGGCATTTATGCACAGGAATAGCTCTTTCTAAAAAATAATTGGCTGGTTCTGAGTAAAGAATATACCCAAGGATGTTGGGAAGGGCGTGGCTTAGGTCAGTGACATGAGATCCTAAGGATGCCCCTTTCTCCCCAACCTATGCCCTGTCCCATACAAGAATAAAAGAGAACACTCAAGCACCATTTTAAAGATGCAGATCAAGTGATAACAGAGTTACTTATGACATAATAGAAAAAGAAAAAGCAAATTTACAATGGCATCTAGCGGTATCCTTTCAAAATTATATATGTGTATAAAATGTATTTGAAAGTATGCATACAGAGATATCTGGGAAGTATCATTTCTCTCCTTTCCATGCAGCCTTCCCTCAGAAACCCAGGAACACTCCTGCCTCTTAGCTTTTAAACCCTTTTCTGGACTTTGTCAGTGACTTATACCCCCTAGAGTTTCAGGGAGGTACCTCAACAGCCACAGCAGTAAAAGAGGGGGCCTCGGAAAATAGGACCACGATTCCACCCAACACTTGCTTCACACAGGACAACTCCCCTTTTATCTGTCACAGTTATTGGACTTCTACCTACGATTTCATCTGAAAAAATGTTTTCCACAGCTAAAGTAAGTGTGAACATCATTGGCCGTAACATTAACATGATACTTTCTTTACAACGTTTCCAATGATATAGTCTTATATAACATTACAGATGATCATTTCACCAAAGTGCATGCTGTTTCCCCAGAATTTCTTCAAAGATCTGACAGGCCCTTCCTACTTCCTTGATTCTCCCACAATTTCTAGACTATCTTCATACCTTTTGTTGAATGATTGAAGAGTTCTTTCACTAGGACATCCATCTTTAGGGGAGACTGTCAACTAACCAACACCCCACAAAGTTCCATCAAAGACTAGGACTCAGTCGTCTACAAATCTCCACTGGCTCTGCCCATGACACCTGAAATCCTGTCTTACTATTATCTCCCACCACAAACGCACCTCCTTTTCAGAAGCATTTCCTGAAGCTATCAACAACCATTCTTCAAATGACATTTAATACCAAGGAATTACCAAATACAATATTATGCTCAAAGGTAAAGTAACTACATGAGCCTGGGCTAAACTTAAACATCAGATACAGAAGAATAAAGAACTGGGCTGTCCAATTTGGAAACCATTAGCCACATGTGATTATTTCTACTTAAATAATTTAAATCAAATAAAATTTAAAATTCAGTCCCTCAATGGTTCCTAATCACATTTCAAGTGTTGAATAGCCACATGTGGCTAGTGGCTCCCATATTGGACAACAGAGATACAGAACATTTCCATCATCACACAGAATTCTACAGGACAACATTGATATAAAGGCCAACAAGTTTAACGTTTCATAAAGTGTTCTGAAGAACACTAGCCTGGTAAGATGCCATGACTCTGGGTAAATTAATCTGGAAATTTCTGCATCCTAAACACCCTGCTTTCCATATTACAATATTAATATTATAAAACTCCAAGACTGGGGCGCTCCAGGATCGTGACGAGTTACAGCAGGGATAAGGGAGGATGGGTGTGTCGGCTACTTCTTTTAGATGCTAGGGAAGGCAGCTGGACCTGGATCCAAAACAGGCTCTCCATATCGACCAGGCCCAGAGGACTGTCCAGCTGGAGGACTGCAGAGAGAACAGAAGGCTGGCCACCCTGTGCCTTTGGATTGGAGAATTTAACCCATTTACATGTAAGCCATGTGGCTGACAGGGTCTTGGTGCTCTGGCCGGGTGTCAGATCTGAGCCTCTGAGGTGGGAGAGCCAAGTTCAGGACATTGGACCACCAGAGACTTCCCAGCCCCACATAATATCAATCGGTGAGAGCTCTCCCAGAGACCTCTGTCTCAGCGCTAAGACCCAGCTCCACTCAACGACCAGCAAGCTCCAGTGCTGGACACCCCATGCCAAACAACTAGCAAGACAGGAACACAACCCCACCCATTAGCAGAGAGTCTGCCTAAGATCATAATAAGTTCACAGACAAACCAAAACACACCACCAGATGCAGATCTACCACCAGAAACACAAGATCCAGCCTCATCCACCAGAACACAGGCACCAGTCCCCTCCAGCAGGAAGCCTACACAACCCACTGAACCAACCTTACCCACTGGGGGCAGACACCAAAAACAACGGGAACTACAAACCTGCAGCCTGTGAAAAGGAGACCCCAAAAACAGTAAGTTAAGCAAAATGAGAAGACAGAGAAATATGCAGCAGATGAAGGAGTAAAGTAAAAACCCACCAGACCAAACAAATGAAGAGGAAATAGGCAGTCTACATGAAAAAGAATTCAGAATAATGAGAGTAAAGATGATCCAAAATCTTGGAAATAGAATGGAGAAAATACAAGAAACGTTTAACAAGGACCTAGAAGAACTAAAGAGCAAACAAACAATGATGAACAACACAATAAATGAAATTAAAAATTCTCTAGAAGGAATCAATAGCAGAATAACTGAAGCAGAAGAATGGATAAGTGACCTGGAAGATAAAATAGTGGAAATAACTACCGCAGAGCATAATAAAGAAAAAAGAATGAAAAGAATTGAGGACAGCCTCAGAGACCTCTGGGACAACATTAAATGCAGCAACATTCAAATTATAGAGGTCCCAGAAGAAGAAGAGAAAAAGAAAGGAACTGAGAAAATATTTGAAGAGATTATAGTTGAAAACTTCCCTAATATGGGAAAGGAAATAGTCAGTCAAATCCAGGAAGCACAGAGAGTACCATAAAGGATAAAACCAAGGAGAAACACTCTAAAACACATATTAATCAAACTATCAAAAATTAGATACAAAGAAAAAATATTAAAAACAACAAGGGAAAAGCAACAAATAACACATAAGGAAATCCCCATAAGGTTAACAGCTGATCTTGCAGCAGAAATTGTGCAAGTCAAAGACTTATTTAAAGTGATGAAAGGGAAAAACCTACAACCAAGATTACCCTACCCAGCAAGGATCTCGTTCAGATTTGACAGAGAAATTAAAATCTTTAAAGATAAACAAAAGCTAAGAGAAGTCAGCACCACCAAACCAGCTTTACAACAAATGCTAAAGGAACTTCTCTAGGCAGGAAACAAAGAGAAGGAAAAGATCTACAATAACAAACCCAAAACAATTAAGAAAATGGTAATAGGAGCATACATATCAATAATTACCTTATATGTAAATAGATTAAATGCTCCAACCAAAAGACACAGACTGGCTGAATGGATACAAAAACAAGACCCTTATATATGCTGTCTACAAGAAACCCACTTCAGACCTAGGGACACATAAAGACTGAAAGTGAGGGGATGGAAAAAGATATTCCATGAAAATGGAAACCAAAAGAAAGCTGGAGTAGCAATTCTTATATCAAACAAAATAGGCTTTAAAATAAAGACTATTACAACAGATAAAGAAGGACACTACATAATGATCCAGGGATCAGTCCAAAAAGAAGATATAACAATTGTAAATGTTTATATTTATAAATATTTATAAACATAAGGCAAATCCTAACAGCCATAAAAGGGGAAATAGTAACACAATCATAATAGGGGACTTTAACACCCCACTTTCACCAATGGACAGATCATCCAAAATGAAAATAAATAAGGAAACACAAGCTTTAAATGACACATTAAACAAGATGGATTTAACGGATATTTATAGGACATTCCAACCAAAAAGAACAGAATACACTATCCTCTCAAGTGCTCATGGAATATTCTCCAGGATAGATCATATCTTGGGTGACAAGGCAAGCCTTGGTACATTTAAGAAAACTGAAATCATATTAAGTATCTTTTATGACCACAATGTTATGAGACTAGATATCAATTACAGGAAAAAAATCTGTAAAAAATACACACACATGCAGGCTAAACAACACATTACTTAATAACCAAGAGATCACTGAAGAAATCAGAGGAAATCAAAAAATACCTAGAAACAAATGACAATGAAAACACGATGACCCAAACCCATGGGATGCAGCAAAAGCAGTTCTAAGAGGGAAGTTTATAGCAATATATCCTACCTTAAGAAATAAGAAACACCTCAAATAAACAACCTAAACTTACACCTAAAGCAATTAGAGAAAGAGAACCAGAAAAAACGCCAAAGTTAGCAGAAGGAAAGAAAGCATAAAGATCAGATCAGAAATAAATGAAAAAAGAGATGAAGGAAACGATAGCAAAGATCAATAAAACTAAAAGCTGTTTCTTTGAGAAGATAAACAAAATTGATAAACCATTAGCCAGACTCACCAAGAAAAAAGGGAGAAGACTCAAATCAAGAGAATTAGAAATAAAAAGGGAGAAGTAACAACTGACACTGCAGAAATACAAAGGATCATGAGAGATTACTACAAACAACTCTATGCCAATAAAATGGACAACCTGGAAGAAATGGACAAATTCTTAGAAATGCACAACCTGCCGAGACTGAACCAGGAAGAAATAGAAAATATGAACAGACCAATGACAAGCACTGAAATTGAAACTGTGATTAAAAATCTTCCAACAGGGCTTCCCTGGTGGCTCAGTGGCTGAGAATCTGCCTGCCAATGCAGGGGACACAGGTTCGAGCCCTGGTCTGGGAGGATCACACATGACGTGGAGCAACTAGCCCTGTGAGCCACAATTACTGAGCCTGCATGTCTGGAGCCTGTGCTCCACAACGAGAGGCCACGATATTGAGAGGTCGGCGCACCGCGATGAAGAATGTCCCCCCGCTTGCTGCAACTAGAGAAAGCCCTCGCACAGAAATGAAGAGCCAACACAGCCATAAATAAATAAATAAATAAATAATTTTTTTAAAAAAGGCAAAATTCCTTTAAAAAAAAAACAAAAATCTTCCAACAAACAAAAGCCCAGGACCAGATGGCTTCACAGGCGAATTCTATCAAACATTTAGAGAAGAGCTGACACCTATCCTTCTCAAACTCTTCCAAAATATAGCAGAGGGAGGAACACTCCCCAACTCATTCTACGAGGCCACCATCACCCTGATGCCAAAACCAGACAAGGATGTCACAAAGAAAGAAAACTACAGGCCAATATCACTGATGAACATAGATGCAAATATCCTCAACAAAATACTAGCAAACAGAATCCAACAGCACATTAAAAAGATCATACACCATGATCAAGTGGGGTTTACCCCAGGAATGCAAGAATTCTTCAATATACACAAATCAATCAATGTGGTACACCATATTAACAAATAGAAGGAGAAAAATCATATGATCATCTCAATAGATGCAGAGAAAGCTTTCAACAAAATTCAACACCTATTTATGACAAAAACCCTCCAGAAAGTAGGCATAGAGGGAATTTACCTCAACATAATAAAGGCCATATATGACAAACCCACAGCCAACATCGTTCTCAATGGTGAAAAACTGAAACCATTTCCACTAAGATCAGGAACAAGACAAGGATGCTCACTCTCACCACTCTTATTCAACATAGTTTTGGAAGTTTTAGCCACAGCAATCAGAGAAGAAAAAGAAATAAAAGGAATCCAAATCAGAACAGAAGAAGTAAAGCTGTCACTGTTTGCAGATGACATGATACTATACATAGGGAAGCATAAAGATGCTACCAGAAAACTACTAGAGCTAATCAATGAATTTGGTAAAGTAGCAGGATACAAAATTAATACACAGAAATCTCTTGCATTCCTATACACTAATGATGAAAAATCGGAAAGAGAAATTAAGGAAACACTCCCATTTACCATTGCAACAAAAAGAATAAAATTTCTAGGAATAAACCTACCTAAGGAGACAATAGACCTATATGCAGAAAACTATAAGATACTGATGAAAGAAATTAAATATGATACAAATAGATGGAGAGATATACCATGTTCTTGGATTGGAAGAATCAACACTGTGAAAATGACTAAACTACCCAAAGCTATCTCTACAGATTCAGTGCAATCACTATCAAACTACCAGTGGCATTTTTCACAGAACTAGAACAAAAGTTTTCAGTTTGTGTGGAATTTTCATTGCAACTCTATTTACAATAGCCAGGACATGGAAGCAACCTAAGTGTCCATCAACAGATGAATGGATAAAGAAGATGTGGCACATATATACAATGGAATATTACTCAGCCATAAAAAGAAATGAAATTGAGCTATTTGTAGTGAGGTGGATGAAGCTAGAGTCCGCATACAGAGTGAAGTAAGTCAGAAAGAGAAAAACAAATGCCATATGCTAACACATATATATGGAATCTAAAAAAAAAAAGGTTCTGAAGAACCTAGGGGCAGGACAGGAATAAAGATGCAGACACAGAGAATGGACTTGAGGACATGGGAAGGGGGAAGGGTAAGCTGCGATGAAGTGAGAGAGTGGCATGGACATATATACACAACCAAATATAAAATAGATAGCTAGTGGGAAGCAGCTGCATAGCACAGGGTGATCAGCATGGTGCTTTGTGACCACCTAGAGGGGTGGGATAGGGAGGTTGAGAGGGGGACGCAAGAACAAGGAGATATGGGGATATACATATATGTATAGCTGATTCACTTTGTTGTAAAGCAGAAACTAACACACCACTGTAAAGAAATTATATTGCAATAAAGATGTTAAAAAAAATTAAAAAGTGGGCTTCCCTGGTGGCGCAGTGGTTGAGAGTCCGCCTTCCAATGCAGGGGACCTGGGATCGTGCCTCGGTCCGGGAAGATCCCGCATGCCGCGGAGTGGCTGGGCCTGTGAGCCATGGTCGCTGAGCCTGTGCGTCTGGAGCCTGTGTTCCGCAACGCAAGAGGCCACAACAGTGAGAGGCCCACGTACCACAAAAAAATTAAAAAATAAAAAATAAATAAAATAAATAAATAAATAAAAATAAAAAAGCTAGAAACAATAAATGCTGGAAAGGGTGGGGTGAAAAGGGAACCCTCTTGCACTGTTGGTGGGAATGTAAATTGATACAGCCACTATGGAGAACAGTATGGAGATTCCTTAAAAAACTAAAAATAGAACTACCATACAACCCGGGAATCCCACTACTGGGCATATACCCTGAGAAAACCATAATTCAAAAAGAGTCATGTACCAAAATGTTCATTGCATCACTATTTACAGTAGCCAGGATATGGAAGCAACCTAAGTGTCCATCGACAGATGAATGGATAAAGAAGATGTGGCACATATGTACAATGGAATATTACTCAGCCATAAAAAGAAACGAAATTGAATTATTTGTAGTGACGTGGATAGGCCTAGAGTCTGTCATACAGAGTGAAGGAAGTCAGAAAGAGAAAAACAAATACTGTATGCTAACACATATATATGGAATCTAAAGAAAAAAAAAAGGTTCTGAAGATCCTAGGGGTGGGACAGGAATAAAGACACAGATGTAGAGAATGGACTTGAGGACACGGGGGCGGGAAATGTAAGCTGGGACAAAGTGAGAGAGTGGCATGGAGTTATATACACTACGAAATGTAAAATAGATAGCTAGTGGGAAGCAGCCACATAGCACAGGGAGATCAGCTCGGTGGTTTGTGACCACCTAGAGGGGTGGGATAGGGAGGGTGGGAGGGAGATGCAAGGGGGGGAAATATGGGGATATATGTATACGTATAGCTGATTCGCTTTGTTATACAGCAGAAACTAACATACCATTGTAAAGCAATTATACCCCAATAAAGATGTTAAAAAAAGAAAAAAGAAAACTCCAAGACTCATGCTCTAGCATGAAATAGATCTGAGTTTGAATCCCAGCTGTGCCACTGATTTAGCAATGTGAACTTCAGCAAGTTCCTTCACTTTTTTTGTTTGTTTGTTTGTTTTATTGGAGTATATCTGCTTTACAATGCTGTGTTAATATCTGCTGTACAACGAAGTGAATCAGCTATAAGTATACATATATCTCCTCCCTCTTGGACCTCCCTCCCATCCCCCCATCCCATCCCCCTAGGTCATCACAGAGCACCCAGCTGAGCTCCCTGTGCTATACAGCAGGTTCCCACTAGCTACCTATTTTGCACAGGGTAGTGTATATTTGCCAAAATCCTAATCTCCCAATTCGTCCAACCCTAGTTTCTTCATTTGATAAATGGGAACAGAACTCCTTAGTATGGTCATGAGAATGAAATGAGATAATACATGTAAAATTTAGCAAAGTGCTTCACAAAGAGTAAAGTCTCAACAAATGTAAGCTTTGGTTATTATTTTTTATTTGGCTATATATTTTTTAAAGTGCAAGAAGTCCTATTTAACACAGCATATACCAAACTTACTACCACCAAACTTTTTTAGAATACATGGAGCAGAGAAAAATAACTTCCCAAAAGACGTCTGTTCCTAATCCCAGGAGCCTGTGAATATTCACCTTACCTGACCAAAGGAACTTTGCAGATATGATTAAGGTAAGGATTTGGAGATGGAGAAATTACCCTGGATTATGCGGTGGGCCCAGTGTAATCACAAAGGTCCTTTATATAAGGAGGAAGTGGTAGGGTCAGAAGCCAGAGTCAGAGAAGGATATGCGACAAAAACAGAAGTTAGAGAAAGAGAGAGAGAGAAAGATGAAGATGATATGCTGCTGGCTTTGCAGATGAAGGAAAGGGCGAGGAGCCAGGAACTGTGGGTGACCTCTAGAAGCTGGAAAAGACAAGGAAATGGAGTCTCCCCTAAAGCCTCCAGAAAGAATGCAGGCCAACTGTGACCTTTATTTTAGGACTCTCAATCTCCAAGACTACTGCATGTGTTGTTTCAAGCTGGTAAATTCATGGTAATTTCAATAGCAGCAGCAAGAAACTAAAACAGAATACCTGAAAACATCTTTCAATGTACTGATGTCCCATTGGGAGACTGATCTGGTGGGAAGAACCAGAATCAGGAATCCAGGGTCTCTCTCAGTTCAGTAAGTAACAAGTTTTTTAACTACCAGAAAGTCAAAACCTCTGGGGTGCTTCAGTTTCTTCTACAAAATGATGACATTATTACCTCTTTTACCTAATATTAAAAATTTTTATGAAGGTAAACATTATAGACATTACAAGAATAAATCAAACTTCCATATTTCAACTTCTCAATTACAACTACTGAATAAGGGGTAAAATAATGCATACAGTGGAAAGTTTTAAACTTTTAGAAAAATTTCCTGAACTTTCAACAAGGATTTGTGAGGGAGCGAAAAGTGTTAAAAGGTTTTGTTTTAATGCACTCAGCAGAAAAGCTGATTGACAGTGTTTTGTACCCAGGTTGAAACATTTGAAATCAAATTCAACCCCTCCTTTCCATCCAAACATTTTTTCTTTCCAGGATTTGGAATATGATATTATTGAGGATTTTTTTTTTTTAATATTTTTTACTTTTTTTCCTCCCAAGAGTAAACATAAAGGGCAAGACCTACAGACACAAGAGCTGCCTCTCCCATTTTAAAAAGGAGGGCAAAGTCGGGGACTTGGGGATGGTGGTGTACTCTCCTTTCTAATAGGCCCCCGGGAAACTGCGTTAGCGTGAGATCTCTGAACACAGCACATTCCCTCCCCAGCCCATCTAGTCCTGGGATGTCTGAGATGTGTGCAACGATGCCACACCACCTGCTGGATTCAGTAGTCATGGAAACAACTCTAGGCAGTGATGAAGACAGCATGACATCTACACTAGCCAGTTAGGATGGGCAAGAATGTGAAAAGAGTAAAATACCAAAAACCACTGAATTGTACATTCAATGGGTGAAGTGTATGGTATGTGAATTATATGTCAATAAAGATCTTTTTAAAAAAAAAAAAAGTGTGAAAAAAATTCACTGTACAAGGTGGATATAGCCATAAATTTTTGTGTTTTTTTAACAACTAGATTTTCCTCTAAATGACGGGACACGTCATTCAGTGAGAACACACAGCAAACTGTACCCTGAAAAAACATGCATCCAAAGCATGATTTTAACCATTCTGGGCCCATATATATATGTTAGTCCTTTACTTGCTGTTCTCCTAGGACTATGGCCTCTACAAAAAGCAGACTGTCATCTTCACTGTGGTGAAATCAACCCTGAGACAGTTCTCTCTAGGGTCATTTTGGACAATCAGTGCCTCTCATTACATTACAACAAAAATCAGAACTTCAATTACAATTTGCATTCTAACAATGTAAAAAGCAAACAAACTCTTGCAACGAAAAAAAACGTAAAAGAAAATACATCATCATATTAATCACAGCTGTGTTTTGATAGCACAAGAAATTTGTTTCAAGAAAAGAAAGTTTAAGTTCTACATAAGCTGGTGCAATGCAACGACCTTACGTTCTCACCATCTTCTTGCTTTCCAAAGGGGCTTCTCATCTGCATCCAAATTTTATCCTCCATAAAGTCAAAACACAAGTTATTAACAAAGGCAAAAAACCCAGCAGGAAAAAGTCCAAGACAGTATGAAGAACAAAAGGCATCCACCTAGCAGCTGAGATTCCTGGATCCCAGCTGGTGCCCAGCTACCAAGGAACCAAGTGACCTAGAACAGGTCACTTATGCTTTCTGAGCATCTGTCTCCCAATCTGGTAAATGAAGTTGTGACACAGACAATCCAAAAGGGTCCCTTGCAGATCTAACAATCTCATTTTGTAAGGAAGGCTTCAGATCTCCTGACTCCCAGTCTGTGGAATGTGAAATAGACAGGATGGCCATCCACTGTAGAAACGTGTGCTAACACATAATAAATGGTTATTGATGTTAAATAACATGACAAGATAATGATCTACGTTTCCAGACTTGCCCGCTTTGTAACTAACAGCACAATCCATCTACTTCCATCATCTTCCCCACAGTGGACTTAAGAGCTACGTAACCAACAGCAGAAGCAGGAGGGAGAGGGAAGGGGCTGTCTTGTAGGAGCGGCCACTCAGACCCGGCCAAACCTACCCAACACTTTCCTTAGAGATGGAGCATCACTCAGCTTTGCACCCGCAGCCTGGAACGACACTCCAAGACACCGGACACGAAATACTAGGACAGGTCACTCAGGAAGGCCGCATAGCAAAAGATACTCCACAAAAACAAGGAACTGTGGTCCAAAAAGGAGCACCGTCAGAGGACTGGAGAAAGGAAGCTTCAGCAAAGCAAGACTGTTGTCAAAGAAGGAACAACCAACTGTGTATTACTGACCTTGGGAGTGGGAGAGCAGGGTGGTAAAGTGCGTGCACATCTGAGAGCTCAGTTCTCTACTGCCCACGGAGACGGAACTGAGCATGCTCTATAAGCCAACAAAGTGCAGCTGGTCGAGAAGCCCCACCTGACCCACTCTGCTCCTCCCTGAGCTCCGCCTGCAACCTTCAGAAGCTGAAAATCCACAGGTGGAAGGAGGTTACTCTTAGAACCCGAAAGCCAACCATGCTAACTTCTCTGATGAGAAGCAGCTATTTACTGGCATGTTCGCTCCAGGTGCCCCTCGTGCAGGCATCATCAGCTGGTATCTTGCAGCGCAGTCATTGCAACTTCTTGCTTGTTCACCTCTCCAACTACATGGTAACTCCTCCAGAAAAGGGACCCTTCTACCACAGTGGGTTCCCAGGGGTTGGCACTGTGTTTGGCCCAGGGGAAGTGGCTCAACAAATATTCACTGAAAGAAAAATACACGAGATCTGGGTTAGTGCCCCAGGAGCCTGGGTGGGTGAGCCAGGCACATGCCTGCTTGAGGCATTGGAGACAGGTGCTTCCAGGGGTGGGGTGGCCCCAGAGCGAGAGGAAACCCAGGGATCCCCTTCTTCTCTCTCCACTGATGGATTTAGAGCCCCTACTTCTCTTCCAGGACTCATGTAACATCTCCCCTCCAGAACTCAAGGGTCTAGGGCCTTTGGTTCCCTCCTAGGACCAAGGGATCCCAGACTCTAATTTCACACCCCACACCTGCTTCACGTAAGGTCCAAGCTCTGATCCTAGGCCCTCAGCTTCTCTCCTGGACCCAGGCATCATCCAGGCTTCCAATTCCCATTCAGGACTGGGGGACCCAAGGTACCCATTCCCCCTCCAGGACCAAGGGATCCCAGACAGCCAGCTCCCACTCTAGACCCAGGAATCCCATATACCTCTGTAGCTGGGATCCTCTCTTGGACCCAGGTGTCAGAAGCACCCAGATCCTCTTAGACCCAGGATGTTCCAGGTTCCCAACTTACCTCCTAGACCAAGGTATATCAGGTCCCCAGCTCCTGTCCTAGACTCACAATGCCAGGTCCCCAGAAAAGAAGGAAAGAAAAATACACGGACTTTATGTTCCCAGTGCCAAAGGGCTCAATACATGCGTGTTGAAGTGACCAATTTCATAATCGCAATGCTTAGAGAACAGTGAGTATCCCACAACGTCCTTAGTGGGGCAGGACAGCACACAGCTTATGAGCACCAGCTCTGGAACCCCGACTTGGGGCTCAGACCCATGGGGGTCTCTATACCAACTCTCTCATCTACTAGCTGTGTGATCTACATTCCCACGGTGAGTTATTCACCTCTTTATGCCCCAGGGTCATCATCTGTAAGAAGGGGATAGTAATAGTATCTCCAGGAGCTATCGTGAAGACTCAGGGCATAGAAAGCTTAGCACAGGAGTTGGCACTGAGGACTCACTCAATAAATGATTGTTTTCATTATCTCTCCTTCCCTGGAACTGAGCTATAGGATAAACTTTACCGACTTTACTCTAGTTTAAGTAAACTAGTTTACTCTAGTTTAAGAGCTCACACCTAGTTCTGCTTTTATCAGAAGCCACTTAACAATCTTGGCCACTAATTTACTTTGCCTGGGTTCTTTTGAGGATTAAGTTGTCTAAGTTCCCTTGTAACATAAAATAAAAAAAAAAAAAAAAAAAAAGGAGGTCTATGGCTCAGATTTTCCATTGTTTTGTTACTGTTTCTCAGTTTCCAGGGGTTACCTCTTGGCATCATCACTGTGGGTGGCGTCCCTGTCAGGGAAAGGAAAAGTAGCCTGGAACCCAGCTGAGGTATTTGGATGTGACGGCTGCCCTGTTGCTAGTGTCTTGGCAGGAGTGTGGAAGCAGAGGGGGAAGGCTATGATGAAAGCCCATTTCCAAGCTGGGGAAGCCAGGCAACAGGGGCAGCAAGTTCTGAATCCCAGCATTCTGGGTCTCCCTTCTCCCCACTGCCCTTTCCTACCTAGTACTGTCCTTTGGCTTGGTCCTTCTAGGTCACAATCTCTCCCTGGCTCCATATATATATTTTAATCACAGTTTCAGAATGGAATAGCCCCTCATACTGGAGGCTACTCAGCATTCTAAGAGTAAAAACATCTGCTCTTTACCTTATCTCCATCCCAAATAACTCTTAAAAAAAAAAAAAACAGTTTTATTGAGGTATGATTTACATACCATAAAAATCATTCGTTTTCAGTGCACAATTCAAGGTTTTCAGTACATATACAGAGTTCTATAACCATCCCCACGATCCCAATTGAGAACATTTTCCTCACTCCAAAAAAGGTCCTTTGTGCCCATTTGCAGTCACTCCCATTTCCCACCCCTAGCTCCAGGGAACCACTATTCTACTTTCCATCTCTATAGATTTGCCTTTTCTGGACATTTCATATAAATGGAATCTCACAATACGTCATCTTTGTGTCTGGCTTCTTTCAACTGGCATAGTATTTGTGAGATTCCTCCACGTTGTAGTATTTATTCCTTTATATTGCTAAATAGTAGTCCATTGTATGAATACATCCGTTTCTTTATCCATTCACCAACTGGTGGATAGTTGAGTTCTTTCCAGCATTTTGGGGTGAGGGTAAGGGGTTGTTTCCAGTTTTCATCCCAAACACTCTCAGTCTTTTTTCTGTATTGTACTTCTCCATCCACCTCACCTGTATCATTCTTCCCCAGGATCCCTTCTATCAAATAAGAAAGAGGCAACTCCCCAAAATAAATAAAAATAAGGAAACCTAACAAATGTCCACCACTCATATAATTTAATCCTGTATTTTAAATGAATATGCTATCAAGAAAGATCAAAGTAAGTTGAATTCATAATGTAAATAAGAAAAATTCATATGATGTAATTCTTTTAGGTTGGCTAAGTTACACTTATCCTTTAAATGGAAATGATGTTAAAACAAAGAGCAGATACAAGCTACATATTACATTTGTCAAATACCTAGATGCACAAGTGCTGATATATCAAAAGACAAACAGAAACTTGGATTGGGTAATGAGGGTTGCCAAAGGAGAGAATTCCTTTTTGCTACAAGCACACAGTCTCATTTTGATTTTTATATCTAATGATAATCCAGGAAGAAAACTCAAAAATTCATTTCCAATTCTCAAATGGTTCAGAAAACAGTACGTATGTTTATGTGTGTATATATATGCAAGTAAGTGTGTGTGTGTGTGTGTGTAGAGTGTGTGCACAAACTGTTAATAATTAAAAATCAGAATGAAGTGTATAGGATAATTCTTTGTACTATTCTTGCTTTTTTTTCCCTATAAGTTTGCAATTATTTCAAAACAAAAAGAATCAGACTTTCATGCTGTTAAAACCTCCTTGAATCATTTAGCTTTTTGTCTTCTGTATCTGCAGGAGCCTTGAGCATGCCAAGTTTATAAGCCCTAATGTAAAGTAGTATTTGTTTTCTGGTCCTGAACTCATCTCTTCCACATACATCAGGTAGGACTGGCTCTGCTGTAGCCTATAATTCACAAAACATTCGTTTGCTCTAAGTAGTATTCAACGTGTTTCTCTGCATACTGCCCCCCCCACACACACACCGTTTGCCTTCCTAGAAGATGGTGTGGGCCTCTTCACCCTCAAAAGTGGTTCTATGGAGGCTTAAGGATATTTCATTGTCCACAGCACTAACTGGGGGTTACTATGAATTGCTGGGACAAGACGTTACCCCCGTTTACTGTTTCATAGATACAGCTACTTCCTACAGGGAAAGGGAAAGAAAACAGAAAAGGTAACCCAGCACCACGGACAGCTTTCCTAATATTCACTACGTTTTTATTGAGTCAATACTTATTTGTTGAGTTCTGGGTCTTTGGGGAGATTTTAAATGTAATCCTTAGTTTCCAGAGAAAAACTGGTGAAAGCAGTTAGAACCAGAGCTCAGCACACTTTCCATTATATGACACTAAGCATTTCTGATTCAGCGCAGAGTAGGACACAAAATCCTTTCAATTCCACAAACCCTTTTCCCTGAACAATTCCAGCTCCTCTGACCTCCTCCAGAGTATGCTTCCACTGCCCATTATAAAATTTCAAGACTGGTTCTAGAATCATTTTATCCAAGAAGTTTTTCTTTTCCCAACTTTAAAATGTCATTTTCTTTAAAATCTCGTAAATGTCTTCTGCATAGAAATTATTTTCCTTTTATTTCACTTGTCAGTAAATCCTTTAGGAATTCTCTCTGAAAAGTCTAATTCATCATTTGGTTGCTTTAATCACCATCACTTGCTTAAAAGTCTTATTAGTATGTAAACTCGTTCTAATGCAGTGCTCCAAAATACCTCTAAAAAATTTGCAATAGACTAAACTTAGAGTAATCCATAATTAGATTTTTTTAATAGGACTTCTCACCAGCAGCTTTTTTTCATTATCTAGCTCTGTGTGTTTGACCTCAGCCAGCCGTTGATGGGGCTGAAGTGGTGGTGAGGGTTTGGTAAAAGAGGAAGCTCATCCCTGCAGAGGGGAGGGGAAAAGCAGTGTTGGTTCTTCCTTTAAAAGTGTGGTTCCCCCAACCCGCATCATCATCATCCCCTGAGAACTTGTTAGAAATGCAAATTTTAGGGCCCTTCCCCAGACCCGCTGGATCAAGCCATGCAGGTGATTCTAATACGTGCCTAAGTGTAAAGGGCTCGGTTGTTCAGATGTGGTGTTTGCTGTATTACAGACGGAGGTCTAGCTTTAGAAACAGCTAGTTGAAAATAGTGACCCCCCCAGGAACATAACTCACTTACATGTATGTTCTCCTCATTTATCATTGATGGGTATATTGGGGAGTTTTTTACTCCAAAGAGCTGACAATCTGATATTAGACTTGCTAATGAGCAGCAACCGTGCTCTCCTGCTGCTTGTCACTCAGTGCAGGCAAGAAATAGCACACGCAGCAGAGCAGAGCAGAAAAGAGTCAAACTTCTTGCACAGTCTCCTCTCAGGAAACAAGCAAGAGGAGGGTCCAGAGGTGTCAGTTGACACTGACGATGACGTATTTACTTCCTACACAAAAGAGCCAAGGCAGAAAGACAAACAGAAGCTAACTTCTGCAAGTAGAAGCTGGATGGAAAGGGGTATGCTGACAGCTGCCTTGGCAGACTCCAACTCCAGCACCATGAACGGGTCCTTTGCTCACCTCCACTTTGCCGGTGGGTACCTGCCCTCTGACTCCAAGGACTGGAGGACCATAGTCCCAGCTCTCCTGGTGGCTGTCTGCCTGGTGGGCTTCGTGGGGAATCTGTGTGTGATTGGCATCCTCCTCCACAGTGCTTGGAAAGGAAAGCCATCCATGATCCACTCCCTGATTCTGAATCTCAGCCTGGCTGATCTCTCTCTCCTGATGTTTTCTGCACCGGTCCGAGCTACAGCATACTCCAAAGGTGTTTGGGATCTAGGCTGGTTTGTCTGCAAGTCCTCTGACTGGTTCATCCACACGTGCATGGCAGCCAAGAGCCTGACAATCGTTGCAGCGGCCAAAGTATGCTTCATGTATGCTTGTGACCCAGCCAAGCAAGAAAATATCCACAGCTGCACCATCAGGTCAGTACTGGCAGCCATCTGGGCTGTGGCTAGCCTGCTACCCCTGCCAGAATGGTTCTTTAGCACCACCAGGCATCACGGAGGTGTGGAAATGTGCCTCATGGATGTACCTGCTATGGCCGAAGAGTTCATGTCAATGTTTGGTAAGCTCTACCCTCTCCTGGTATTTTGCTTTCCATTACTCTTTGCTGGCTTTTATTTCTGGAGAGCTTATGGCCAATGTCAGAAACGAGGAACTAAGACTCAAAATCTTAGAAGCCAGATGCACTCAAAGAAACTCACAGTGATGTTGCTGAGCATTGCCATCACCTCCGCTATTCTGTGGCTCCCTGAATGGATAGCGTGGCTGTGGATGTGGCATCTGAAGGCCAGAGGCCCGGCCCCACCGCAAGGTTTTATAGCCCTGTCTCAAGTCCTAGTGTTTTCCATCTCTTCAGCAAATCCTCTCATTTTTCTAGTGATGTCAGAGGAGTTCAAGGAAGGCTTAAAAGGCTTATGGAAATGGATGATAACCAAAAAACACCCAACTGCTTCAGAGTCTCAGGAAACACCCGCTGGTAACTCACAGGTCCTTCGTGACAATGTTCCATCTCCAGAATCCCCATCATCCATACCAGAGAAAGAGAAAACTGGCTCTCCCTCATCCAGCAAAGAGAAAGCTGAGAAGGCAGAGACTCCCATCCTCCCTGATGTAGAGCAGTTTTGGCATGAGAGAGACACAGTCCCTTGTGTACAGGACAATGACCCTATCCCCTGGGAACACGAAGATCAAGAGACAGGAGATGGTGATAAATAGTTTCAAAGCAAAACAAATTGCGATTACTGTTATTTATTTGTAATGCTGCTTATCAGTATTGTTGACTTTGCCATATGAAACATAATAAAATTACCATTAGGAATTACAAAAATGCTTTGCAGTCTGCATTTCCAAAACGTGCAATTTGGTAAGTAGGACACCATATTAGAATAACTATGTTATAACCTGGTTATCCAAAGAATTAACTGTGTTGTTTGAAGATGCTTCTGTCACAAGTGATTAGAAAGGCCAGCTGTTTTGTCACTTGTCCACAATGGCTGTTTTACTGGGTAGTCCTTAGGACCAGCCGTGTACTGGCTGGAGTGGAGCTTATCTGTCAAAGGTTCAATCTCTTTACG
Organism: Lipotes vexillifer; assembly: GCF_000442215.2. Taxonomy (NCBI): domain Eukaryota; kingdom Metazoa; phylum Chordata; class Mammalia; order Artiodactyla; family Lipotidae; genus Lipotes; species Lipotes vexillifer. Next base: position 195,096 of record NW_006777649.1, on the reverse strand, counting down.
TTTAGTTTCTTCCTGAACCTGCTAACTCTCACTTCACCTATCAAACCTTATTGCACATAACCAGAGCTTAAAATCTACTTCTACTTGAGACTTTTAACACATAAATTTTAATGAGTTATCTTCATTTGCTTAAGAAATGTTCATTTACTTGATGCAAATCCATACAGAATTTCCATGACTGAAGGTTGAAGAATAAGGAACATCACCTTATTCCAATTCTGGGCTAACTTCAAACCATGGCTTAGTTTGGCTAAGTAAATTCAGACTCTGCCTTATACTAAAATCTGCTTCACTGATCTTTTTAAAGCACCTCTGAGAGTCTTCAGTTTCGAAGTCTGGGGATTTTAGCAGCCTATCATGATATTCTATATTCTGATTCTGAGAAAGAACTTTAAAACCACCCTTAATTCTCTTCCCAATAAACTCCTCTTCCAAAGAGTAGCAGGAGGCAATCTTCTACAAGCTGAAATCAATGTTTCTCCCTAAATCTTCTTTCTCTCAAGATAAACTACAAGCTATGTTATGGTTAACCATACCATTATGGTTAATGATAAAGGTATTAATTGGTGAATGTAACCCTCAAATATAAAGATGGTGACCTTTTTTGTTAAATGAGCATTAAACATAGCCCTAACCCTGAACATGAACCCTGCCCAACTTTTAAAATACCTCAGGGTTTTTAAGTTACAAAGACTATCAAGAGTAACCCAAGGTGAGGTGGGAGTGGGGAGTGGGGAAAAAGAGAGGGGAAGAAAGGGAGGGAGGAAGAGAGAGAGAAAGAGAGAGCATGGAAAAGAGAAAATTCAATGGACACAAGACAGAGAATCTGGCTAATAGAAAACAAGGCAATGCAGAAAAAGCAATAAAATTAAATTCTGTGTTCCAAAACGTATTATCAGTATAATTTGAATAACAAGCAATAACTGTTCAATTTACAGCATGGTAAAGCATACCCAATAAAGCAACGATGATGATAACATTTCTTCCCCTATTAAATATAATAAAGACATTTATCCATGATTCTTGGTTACTCTAATGGAATTCTGGGATATTTTCACTGAGGGGTTCTCTCTGAAAACAAAAACAAAAAAACTGCATTTAGGGCAAGCAGTGGAGAAAATATAAAAATATGCTGTGGATGGAATTTTTTTTTAATGTACAGTCTATGGGGTTTTTGGTTTATTCTTTATAAATGGTCATGATTTGCTTTTTTAACACGGAAGGTAAGGCTTTTGGCCTTGGTTCGTAACATATTTCATTTTAAGGCTCACAAGAGCACATACAGTTAATCCAAGTACCTAAAATACTGTCTTGTGAGACAATAGTTATATAATTGGATTACCATTAAAACTGTGATGAACTATTTGAATTAAAGATTTCTTTGTTCATTATCTATAGTAAATGTAGGATGTAAGCTTTCACTGTGTGACATTTTAACTGGTAAACAAATAAAAACAATTATGTTTTACTTCAGATAGTTTTGGAGACTTAAAGCTGTCTTTGTTTTGAATGCTGCTTTCTAAATCATCATTGCACAAGGAGGCTTTACAGGGAGGTCACAGACCTTAACACTTGCACAGGTATCAGAGCGCAATGAACCATGTATTTTTAAAGAGCTTGCTGATAAGCTCCAGATCAAAATGAAGACATTGAAACACAATGTAATTACAATGACCCTGTCATTAAGAACCTAATGGGGGGGGGGTAGGGGGGATAAATTAGGAGTTTGGGATTAATATACACACACTACTGTATATAAAACAGATAAACAAGGGCCTACTGTATAGCACAGGAAACTATACTCAATATCTTGTAAGGTTATATAAGGGAAAAGAACCTGAAAAAGTATATACATATGTATAACTGAATCACTCTGCTGTAACCTGAAACTAACACGACACTGTAAATCAACTATACTTCAATTAAAAAAAAAAAGAACCTAATATACAAAGGCCTCACTCCCTTTAAGAAATCTGCATAGAAAAGTTTGATTTACACTTTACGTGAAACATTAATCCCAAATACTTTACAGCAAAAGTAGGAAATTAAAATAGGTATCACCAAACCATTTTCTTCACACTTTTCTATGGTGAAAAATGGAACATAGTGAGTAGGCAAACAATATATGTGGAATTCAGAATAACAAAATAAAGCATTCTAGAAACTTCACCTTTGTAGGACAGTCCTATTCTATAATAGTTGTGTTCCTTTGGGCACGCATTTTGTTTCACTTCTGACAAGCTTCAAAATCACTCAGTGGATTTATTTTAAAAAAATCCTGTTAATTGCCAATTTTATGTTAGACTTTAGTCAGATAACCCACTCCAGGTTTCTACATATAGAACTCACATCATTTCTGTGGTGCTTCATATATTTAAGCTAAGCACTAAGTCACAGAGATGTGACTGTATTTTTGTATGTGTGTGATGCATGTCTGGGTCTGTATGCATACAACAAATACAAATACCGTTGTCCCTTTTTATAGGTTTTGCTGCAATCATAGGAGGTGTGAGGTAACAGGGAAAACAATTTATCTTGTTAACATATATTTTTCTTAAACATTTTATTTATGTGGTAGTTCAAACTAGAAATCTATGAAGGAATGAAATAGAGGGATCTTTTTAAACCGGGGAGGTAAAGCTAGAAAGAGCAATTGGGAATCAAAGGTAAGTTTCACGGTATGATGTGCATGACACATTGAAAGGAGTCCAAAAAGGCATTCATCATCAATATGTTAATATAAAAGACAAAAACAAGGAAACAGACAGACAAAAATCAGCATCTTCTTGCTATGAAGCAATAAGATACTGCTAAGAGACTGAGCACCAAAATGGTTCTTCACAAATTCCTTCCCTTTTATGATGCAGGTAATTTATTATATTCGAGCCTTTTAAAATGATGAGATACTCAAAACTTAAACTTTCTTTGTGCCAAATTACATTTGCTGCTGCTTTTAAGAACAGGTTTAAAAGAAGTATTTATAAATTATATAATAATCATATACAATCCACGTATATAAAAAGGGTTGGTTTATTGTAGTTCAAATACATAAACTGAACATTCAAACATCTTAAAATTAAACTTTAGAAACAAAAATTTAACATTCAAATAGGAGTACAGTTTACAGGGAACACCCAAGAAAGGTAATTTGTTGTCTAATCCAGAATATTGATAAAGATCACTTAATGGTGAATAAAATGTTTTTGACCAGCAGTCCTAGTCTGGTCAACATGTTAGTTATGACCATGGTTCCATACCTGAGAAGAAATTACTAAATAAATCTTCTCTTAGGCTAAACAACAAGACTTGGCCTATAATTCAAAGGGGATAATCAAAGCACATAAGTGAACAAATAAAACTAAAGTGTTCTTTAGAGACAAAGGTAAAAGTATGTCCATTATAATAATCTTAGCCTCTGGAAGATAAGAATTCAATTTTCAGTGTTTTGTCTTTTACCCGCTTTAAAAAACAAAATCAAAACAAAACAAACCCCAACTTAGGTTTTTTGGAGTCTGCGGTATCTGCATCTTGCAAATTCAAACCACAAATGCTCTTAACGTCTTGCATGTATTATAACACTGCTAGAAAGAACGTCACCAAAAGTCACTGACTTCCACACCTCATAAAAGGATAATTTTTTAGCTTCAAGATTTTAGATTTACTAGAGACAGCCTATATTTGAGTATGCAAGTCAGTCATGCCACACAAAAAGCATAAATATTTCCAAAGTGTTCTCTGTTCAGAAACTGTTCATGGATGCTTCTCCTTCTGTCATCAGATGGTTTTGCAATAGTCTGACTAATGCGTATACATGTAAAAACCTGAAAATTGGCTCATGCAAGCGTTTTGAATTAACAGACACCCCTGTGGAAGAGTATTCAGAATTATTTTGTTGATCGTCTTGTGGGCTCTGATGCTGTGGGAGGTGGGGGTGGACCCCGGCGATCCAGGTCATCCACATATGCCACAATCAGTTTGCGCCTCTCCTCCGGCACACAGTCTAGTACTAGATACCGTTTGTCATTCTGCAAAATTTTTTCTACATCTTTCAGGTGCTGATCAGATTCCTGGATTAGCTTTTTGGATCTGAAATAAGAAAAGAAGTCCAAGAATTACTGACTGCTGTTCATAGGTCTTTCAGAAATGAGCTGGAAATGTCCATCTAGTTCCTAATTGTGTTTCCATTTTTTTTTTTTTTTTTTTTTTTTTTTTTTAAGAAAAATTCACTGCAGTGGTCACCTTTGTAAGTCGCCTCAGCAAAGACTCCAAGGAGTGAAAGGGCCTCAGAAACTGAATTACCCTCCCACCCCTACTGGTGGTCCCTCCAGATCAGGGCTGAGGGTGGGTGGGTAAATCTTGCCCGTGCTGTACCTGTTCTGTGGATGAACAGAGGACTTCAGTCTGCGGGGCTGCCAATCCCAGCATCTTTCACAAGCTTTCACTTTCACATCTTTCACTAAATTAACTATAAAAATGTAGAAAGAAGTCTTACTTCACATCTAATTTAAAAGCCCAAGCTGATGCAAAACATTAAGGATCCTGACCAAAAAATCCAATCACAAAATACCTAAAAACCACACCCTCAGCACTATCTATCCTCCCGTGCACATACCCTTCATTAAGATATTTCAAATTTTTCTCTTAAAAGAAGAAAAGCTGGAGCATGAAACAAAAATGGTTTCCTGCATACTGATTGCTAAGCAATGTAAAATTGTTCTCCCGATGACAACTTGCTGGGGGTGGGGAACTACTGGGTATGTTACAGAGAAAATTTGTTTTAAAGCTCTGATTTTATAATTTAAAGTTTTAATTTAAAAGTATCCAGCAAACTGCTTTCCTCTGAGAAAAAAATGTTTTTGCTGAGCTCAAATAAGATGATTTCAAGCTTTAGAATGAACACTGAATAGTCTTCAGAGGAGGCAAAGATAATTGATAGTGAAAGATTTTTTTTTAAAATTCTCTTCATGAAATACAATTCTTATATATTTGGAAATACTTCTAAAAAAGCAGTGAAGTGAAAACAAAAGTATGTTTAAAAACTGGATGGGTGGGTAACACAAAATAAGAATTAACATCTGGGCCCTTTCTTTGAAAAAAAAAAAAAAAGAGAAAAAAGAAAGAAAAAAAAAGGTAAGGGTAGATATGGGCTGTATTCAATCTTTGATAAAGTTGCCTTCTTCTTATTCCTAAAAATTAATAATGTCAACATGTGTGTGAATGCAAAGTATGCTTTGGCCATCAGAGTAAGGACTAGTAAAGACAATGACTGCTGATATGAAACATTTCATTGCACACACCTATATGTTATAAATTTGGTCTCTTTCAAAAGCGTCCTGAAGTCAGCTTTGGCTGTGATGTATTTGTCTCTGATGTATTCTTCAAACTCTCTTTGTTTTTTCTGCAAAAAGACAATAAGATTAGGGGGGAAATTCTACTAATTCCAAAATTAGTATCAATTTTTTATTAAACAAGTAACCTGTAAGTCACGACATAAAATAATTCAAAAGAAAAAGGCAATAAGGTATGTTTTATCCGTGTAACATTCATTAAAAAGGAAAATCTGCAGTGTACATTTTTAAGGGAAAAAGCAAGAATGAGAAACCATATAATATATTAGTAGTAGCTAAAACTTCAGGGCTTGCTATGTGCTACACTGTGCTGAGGGTTTTATAAGATATCTCCTTTACCCTTCATAACAACCTCAAGGGGTAGACACTCTTAAAAATAAGGAAATTAAGGGTTAAATGTGCATTCCCAAAGACTGTATTTATATCTTCAAGCACAAAAATAATGTGGCATAATTTATAAGATAATGCTCAGAACCCTAAAGTTCAACCGAGCATTTAGCTCAGTAAGGGAGCCTGGTAAGGGAATAGCAAAGTATAAATTCTGAGCTTTAAAAAAAAAAGACCTTGGGCTTCCCCGGTGGCGCAGTGGTTGGAAGTCCGCCTGCCGATGCAGGGGACGCGGGTTCGTGCCCCGGTCTGGGAGGATCCCACGTGCCGCGTGAGCCATGGCCGCTGGGCCTGCGCGTCTGGAGCCTGTGCCCCGCGGTGGGAGAGGCCACAGCAGTGAGAGGCCCGCGTATCGCAAAAAAAAAAAAAAGACCTTATTATCAATTCTAAAAATCAGAAAAGTTAAGAGACTGAGACTGGATCTCTCAGCTATCCGTCTACCACTCTTTTCCAACCATGTATATTTTGCGGTCCACACATCTAAAATTCCACCTAATGGAGTAGGAAGGGGAAGAATATTAGATCATGGGCTATTTGGACTCTAGACCTAGAGAAACCAACCAGGACAGAATGATGGGAAGAAGGAACATATGAAGGCTGAGGGACAAAATGGACTGGAATAAGCTACACTTTCCTTGACATCATTCACTATTTCAGACCCTTGGTGAGTTCTTCTCCTACACAGGAGCCAGAGTGCACCAGAAGAGAGCTCAGCGTCTACAAACCTCACACATCTGAGGTTCCCCTACTCCAAAGTCTCTGGAGCATATAAGAACTAGAGATCATGTTATGTTTTTCTGCTAGCGTGGCTGTAAGAGTCAAGCACTTTGATAGCCTGGTACCAATTGCCAGGCTGAATAATATCTATCTAGTGGGACCTGACTATACAATAAATAAAACCTATAGCTTCATTAGTCTCTTAGAAGATCCCAAAACACAGGCTTAACCCCAAGGATTAAATTTTTAAAGTTCCTCTTGTGCTGTCTTGTTAATATACTGTACAAGAAAGAAAATATAAACTTGAAATTCAGATTTCTCATACACTTAAGTTATTCACTTAAAACCATCAACTTCATTTCAGTCAAGATACTAGTGCTGCTGATTAAGCACCCAATTAATATTTATAAACTGAAAGTAAATCTCAGACAAAATTTTCTTACCCTGTCACTGGAGGAGAACTTAATGCACCGAGGATCTTCCTTAATGATTTTTTTTACTTCTTTCCACGTGGATGTTAAGGTAATCTTTGAAAGACAAGTGAATAAAAAACATAAATAGAACTCACTTTTATCGAGGGGATCAAACTGCAGCACATATGGTACATAATATTACACTGACCTGCAATCTCTTGTAATGCCCAAGCATAACTGGACTAAGTTAGGGACAGGGGAGCAGCTTTAATGCAATTTCTTTTTGTTGGCTTGCCACAAGAGTTATGCTCATGGCCATACTTTCAAGGTGACCTAAGACAACCACCTGCAAACCCTGTATCTCCATGGGCAACATCGTAACGTCTGAAGAAACCATCACCAAAGAGAGATCAGATAAATAGGAGCAAAACCTGAACAGAGGGTACAAACTGCCAAACAAGAGGGCCACGGTACCAAATTGAAAATGGAGCAAAAGAAGGGATCTATTAACTCTATCATCAGGAAGCATCAATGATCACACACAGCTAAGGACATATGGAATTACTAAGGGAGCAGATACGAACTTAAAAACTGCAAAAGGAAGTAACTTCTAAACAGTGAAAGTACCATCAACATTTTACTTAAGCAAACGAACAAAAAAATCAGAGAAGAAAGTGTCATAAAACCCATGAACTCCAGTAATGGGTCTAAAGAGAATGACATTAAAAGTCATATCAATGTTTTACTTTGGGAATTATTAACAAAGATTCACCTAGATTAAAGTAGAAAAGTAAGAGCCGCTTACTGCAGAAGTTTCATCCAAAAGTTGCCTAAAGTGCTCCCTCTTCTTTTTGGTAAGTGCTTCAATGTGTTCATTAAAAAGCTTCTCTTTCTCCTCTCTTTCCAACAAGGATCCAGATTCCCAGCGGTGATCTTTCCGAAGAGTCCTCCGAGTATCAGACCAGGACACATCTGAAGAACGTACCTAAAAATAGAGAATGGTATCTATCACCAAACAGACTTACCTTTTCATTATTTCATCAATAAAAGACTCATTTATTTGGTTTAGGAACAATATACTTAATAAAAGAAGTTTCTGATGACTCCCATCTTAGTCAAGCAGTCACTGAAAATCTACTTCTTTAAGCCAGAAATCTCACCTCCCAGAGCTCACCTAAGTTATGTAGCATGGGTTTAGAGGTGGCAAGGATGAAGAGAAGATATCTCCCATCAACCACGGTCCCTAAGAACTTTAAGTACCTAGGTACTCTACTGAACATCTTACCAACTTCTGGTAGTAGTAGAAATGGATATAAATAAAAGAGGAAATATACCATCTCACAGCACAAGCAGCTCACCAGATAAAAAATTTTTTTCTTGAGCTCAATTTGGGACTTAACAACATTTATCAAGCACCTAAAAACATGTCTGGTGAACACTGAACTTGGCACTGGGAATACTAAATAAATAACACAGTTATGTCTTCCTTCAAAGGGCTTACTTTTTGTAGGGAATATAAAGAACTGCACTAACATATAATAAGTGCTGCAACGGTATATGCTGAGCACAAGTTTGGTAAATGGCAACAGTGAGATCAAATCTGCCCAGATGGGTCAGGATCAGCCTTACAGAGAGATACTTGAGTGTGCTCCTCAAGAATGACAAAGTTTGCCACTGTGGTGGGAAATTTAAAAGCATTATAGGGCTTCCCTGGTGGCGCAGTGGTTGAGAGTCCGCCTGCTGATGCAGGGGACACGGGTTCATGCCCTGGTCCGGGAAGATCCCACATGCCGTGGAGCGGCTGGGCCCGTGAGCCATGGCCGCTGAGCCTGAGCGTCCAGAGCCTGTGCTCCGCAACGGGAGAGGCCACAACAGTGAGAGGTCCGTGTACCGCAAAAAAAAATAATTGAAAAAAAAAAAAGCATTATAGGTGGAGGGATTGGCATGTATAATGGTAGCATTCATTAAACTAAGTATGGTTCATTAAAGGTAAGTTCAGCAAGGCTACAGCTTAGGGGGCAAGAGAAGAAACCAGAGGATAAGGTAATATGAAGGTAGGGAGTCAAGGAATGAACAGTTTCTTATATTATACTAAGGAGACTGAATTTGAAATGTAGGGAACTTCCAGAATTAGGGAGGACCTTTACCTTCTTCAAGTAACAGGGAGAGTGACAAAATCATCAGATTTGCTTTTTACAAAGACTTCTGTGACTGCAGTAAAGAGGATGAATTTGGGGGAAGCAGAGGCAGAGAGAGAAAACAAGAAACAACTGTTAACTGTCCAGAGAACAGAAAAAAGTCATTGAAAACAGATCAGCAGAAGCAAGGGAAGAAATCAGAAGAAGCAACAGGAGTGATGATAAGAGACTTCTTGAAAGAAAGAAAAGAAACAGTAGGAGAGACAGTGACAAAGAGAAGAGGAAAAAACAAACAGAACAGCAGAGCGGTCTGGGGGCATTCGGTGTAGGGACAAAAAACCCTACCTACCTCAACAACCCTGGATAATACAGGAGGATTTTCAAAAAAAATCCCAGGGGTCAGTATACCTCCAGTCCTACATTCCATACCGTCTACATGTACAATAACTGATCATCACAATGATGACCCAAATCATCTAAAGATGAACTTATGTTCAGCACACTTTATTACTATGACATGCAAGTGTGTGATGATTCAAGATGACTTCATCAAGGATAATTTTTTTAAAAGCTTTGAGACTAAAAGACTATGAATTTTTATATAAAACATCAAACCTCTGAAAATTTTAAATAACTAGGGTTTTCCTATTCTAATGGTGTTAATACCAAGTACTCAATTTTAAAATACTTTATAGGTAACTTACTAAATTATATCTGAGTCAATTTAAAGAATATTAAAATGTCCACTAATAAGGTAATGTAATAGATTTCTAATATCCAGTACTTCAGAGAAAAAAGCAGAAGAGTAATACCATATCAGACAGAAGAGCCTTGAAATTCTGGATAGCTTCTTCTCGTTTGTGCTGTTCTCTCTCTCGATCTATTTCTTTTGTTTGTTCTGAACGAGCCTTCTGCACCTCTCTTTCTCTTTCTCGAAGGCTTGCCTCAATGCGGGCTTGCCTTTCAAGCTCCTTTTCTTTTTCTGAGTCTAAATTCTGTAAAAGTGAAATTACATTAACCTTCTTACTAACTCCATCAAAATATGCCTCCACAGAATAACTAGTTGGCCAAATACAGAATTTCAAACCTAGTTTTTAACCAATATACCTAAATACTCATTTCAAAGTCAACTACTAGAGAGTCTATTAGGAATACCAACAAGAAAAATTCTAAACCCAAAACAGCAGCAAATGCCTTTATACTGCAATTAAGAATTTTACTATTCCATGGTTACTATATGAGTAAACACAATGGTTACCTTGGCTATTTTTTCAATGTACTGTTTGAAAAGGTCTTCTCTCATTGATGAACTATCCACTGCTTTGTAACGTGGATCACTTTCTACTTTGTCTTTTACTTTGCTCCATCGAGACTGACTGTCCAAGTGATGATTAGATAATAGTTCAAAGAAATCTGATTTTATCTGTATTTCAAAACAGGTGTGAGGTGGGAGGAAAACAATATGCCATAAGAAATTCCTCATATATAAATGTTTACAACTAGAAAAAAAGTTCACTTACCTTAAAGATGAGAATAACTTTTTTAATGCAGTTAGAGCAGAATTTTAGTAAAAAAGAATATCAGAATTGTTCTTTTATGAGAAATATAAAAATCAATACACATATAGGCTCTCATTTAAAATCTACCAAATTCAAAACAAATCATATCCTTCAATGAAATTATTCAAATATAGAAATAACTTTTTTAGGTTGTTTATAACTTTTGATCTCAGAACTGTCATGTTTTTATGAAGAATATGAATTTGCCATTTGCCATAAGATTCAGGCTTATGAAGTAATGGCAAAAAATACTTTAACATCAAGATAGCAAGAATATTTTAAAAAGCAGATGAATAAAACTGTTTGTTAAAACTAACAGGGGAATTTAGAAACAGTTGAGCACAAAGAGCAAGTTTTATTCATTACAAATCTGAAACTATACTGTCAAATGTGTAAAAACAAACAAAAAATAGAGTAAACTTTTATATTTTGGTTTTAAAAAAGAGCAATGTTTTTACTTTTATATATAAGAAAATTATAGAATTTCTATGGTCATAATTAGTCATTTCTAAAAAAAACACTATATTCAGATTTCCTGTGCTCTTTAGCCATTAAACATGTATGCCTTCACCAGAATATGTGTCAATGAAATTAACGTTCTTAACAAATCAAGTACCAAGTTAGTAACATTATACTAAAGGTATTAAATAATATTAACCTTTTAGTGTCAATGTATACAATACTTAGAACATCTCTTTCAAATTGTTAAAACTGGAAAAATTTGTTAGAATTGTTAAAAATTTTACTTTAATGAGAGAAGAAAAGAATAAACAGGGCATTTGTTTTTATGCACTTTGAGGACCTCTTCTAAAATTCAGTCTCATTTAAATTATTATGTACTGCTACCAGGGAAGACATCCGAGGTAGCTAAAGTCATTTCAACAGAGGATTCTGACCAGGTCAAGAACCTCTCCTCCCCATAGGAACTAAACATGTTGCCTTTCTACCTGACCAAGGGAATGAGAAATTAGAAATGGAATCAGAATTTCTGTGTGGGCACAAAATAAATGAATCATTCCTTCTGCCTATTCCAACCCTCTCACTTCTCGCTGTAACCTCATTTCTCCTAATAGAGGATTAAAAGGGAGGTAGATGTCCTTTCTAGAACACACTTGTAAGGTTACAAAAAACAGAGCTTCTGCATTAGAGAACTTTTTAAAATATGAACTATTCAGCTGTGGATTTCTCCACTCACCTAACTTGGCTCTTGACTGTTAGGATTAATGAGAAATAACTCATAAGCCCAATATTTCTAGATGGCAATAAAGAAACTATACTTGAGGTAGCGATGTAACATAACTTTTCTGTTCATCTAACTTTGTATCTGACACAATGAACACCAAATTCCCAGATGCATGGGATAACTAGAAGGCAAAATTTACGTTAAATAAAACATGTAAGCTGCATCAAACAGGAATCTTTCTAAGCCATAAGAATTCACATTAACTTAAAAATATTTCAAACATTAAACATGAAGCCTATAATTATCATATAGTTTAAAAAATATATGATGTATAAACAAAGTGAACTTTAAATAAAATTTAACTTCTTTCACTGTGGATATTACCATGACAGGCTACAAATGGCTTACTGAAGCTGCTTTTTATATGAGAATTATTTAACAACTGCATAAATGTCAATTTCCATTAGCAACAATTCAAGGTCCTATTGTCCCTATTTTCTTCTCTCCAAAAATGGAAGTACCTTACCAACTAAGCTGTTTAGTTAAAAAGGGAGAAATAGTTTCCTCAGCCAAATGTACTGAAACAAAAATTGCTCAGCAGCTAATTCAAGAGAGGGAAGAGAGAAAAATGCCAACTTCATAAGAGGATTAACTCCATTATATGCAACTTCAAATCTGTTGTTCCAAAAAAATAAATTATTTGAAACACAATTTAATAAAAATTGGTTATAATAATAATAAATTATAATCAAATAAACAAAAACTAGAGGGCAGCTGCTTTGGTAAACAGAATAGTCCAGTAAAACAGCTTTGGGGGCATTTTTTATACAACTACCAGTGAAAAGCTACACGAAAATGATGATTGTACCCTTTAGCTTGAAAATGCCTACTAAAGGGAAAAAAAGGATTTCACCAAAAGTCAATGCCCTTCACAGGTTTTTGACTCAGCAAGTAATTACCTTTAAATTTTTACTATTCAGCTATTGATTCAATTGTCTCAATGTTACAAAGACCAGTTAGGAATCTTAAGAACAAAGAAACTCCAATATACCAGTTTACTATTCAATTACACACAGCTAAAATGACATTTTTAAAAAACGTACTGCCAATATACTTCATAAGAATAAATACACAGTGAAAGTCATGAAATGATAAAACTTCACTAACCAGATACTTCTCAAAATGTGAGTATAAAAAGTACATTTAAACCTTTATAAAGATTTCTGCTTTCATAAGCTAGTTAGTAATTGATTTTGCATTCTTTAAGTTGGCTGAGAAAGTTTTAGTTCAGTAATTTCCTTTTTTTTCAATGTAATAGTACAAAGATAAACCTTTAATTTAGAGAATTCGAATTTTACAATCAAAAGAAAGTAAAGCTGAATATTATTAAGTTCATTTAGATGTAATGTCTATTTAACTTCTTATTTTAATTAACACATCCTGGGCACATATCTCATTACTTCATAAGGAAAAAGATTAAAAAAAAATGTAATGTACCGGAACTGTGGGAGGATAAAGTGACCACACAGAGAGACATCCAATTCTTTCCTCACTAGAGAATCCCATAATACTTTGCACAGCAGTGATTGACAGCTGTCAGACCAAACTGACTGACAGGCCACACAGCACAAAACTGTAAAGTCTATCCACTTGTTATAAAACAGAATACATAAAATAATTACCAAAAAAAGTGTTTAGAAAAAGAACATTAGTTACAAATGCAAAGAGAAAAACATTCAATTTGTTTAAAAGCAATCATACGGTATCATTTATTTACTTTGTTTTCTTTAAAAAAATAGGTTCTTACTAAAAGTCAAAAGTAGCAAACAATTCATTGACATGATTCTAATTCAACAGTCAAAATGTTTATGCAGAACTCAACCTTGCACATTTCCTCTGCGAAGCATAATCATTTACCAAAGATAGTCAACAGTGAAGTAATTCTCGAAAAATCTACCTTGAAGCATAATAAATCAGATAATCAGGAAATTTCAGTTATTTCTGACAAAAGTTATTTCACCTAATACTGTTGCTATTTTCAATGAAAGAGGCTTCCTCCCAATAAGAGTGGTGTTACTTCCATAACAACATTTCTTAATAGAATCTGTAATATTTTAACTTTCTAGAATAAGAGGCAATTTTAAATGTCAAGAATGATAAAGCTTCAGAGGTTCTTTTTCTCTATTCACAAAGCACACAGGGTCACTAAGGAGAGTGGCTGCATGTTTTGATGGTTTACGCACCACTGGTGCCACCTCCCTACCAGTCTGCCTCCTCAGTGGTGAGCTCCTCTCCACTCCTGACACCACTGTCAAATGACATTTGGAATTCATTAATCTTTAATAGCTGACCTTTAATTCTGATAAGCAATAATTCATATGTAAGCTATGTTTACTAAAAGATTAGAAAGTCACCAAAATGCTATCTTTTAGAAGGCAAAAAATATAAAGAAGCTTTTTGAAAAATTTAAATGTTAACCTATAAAGAACCTTGAAATCTTAGCAGGCAGGCACCAGTGAATAGATAGGCCTAATGACCAGTTCTGGGTTTATTTGGCATCCTAGTATTAGTAAAATTTAAAGAAAATCTATGCAGCTTAGAGACACTACTAAAATGTATGCATTATTGAAGTAAAGTGATAATATAAACAACTGTAAAAGTTAACTTAAAAAGCTAAACAATAAATGTGGGTCCTGTTATTTATGCCCATGAATGAGATCAGAAACGCAGCACCAGTTCAGTCCCTTCCCATTCACACTCCCATCAATCACACCACTGGAACTAAAACCATCTTACCTTCTCACCTCTGGTCTTCGAATCTTCTTTCTCTTTCTTCCTTGCAGCTGCCACAAATTCATTAAACAAGGCTTCTCGATCTTTCATCTTTTCAATTGCTTTGAATCTTGAATCTTTAGCATGCTTGGCTGCAAATTCACTAAAAGTAGCTCTGTAACAAAATGGCAAGCGTGCTAACTTTGGTAGAGCTATTTCTACTTGTAGAAAGGTACAGCAGACGATACCATCTTCCCAGTAAGAGTATGTGCCAACAAGACAATGAGTCCCAAATCTCCCTACAGAAAGGAGTGAAAGGGCTAAAGAATGAAAATGTGGTTAGAGATCTGTATACTATCAGCATGATGTTAGGGGGATAGACATCTGATATCAAAGAATGTGTACTTCAAGAGACTTAAAGAGTCCATCTATTTCCACCCTAAGATGAGGCTGAATTCTTGCTTCCATCCATGGTGGAATAACTCTTATTGAATTAGCTCTCCTTCCATAAGCAACTATAAATCCGGACAAAATATATGAGGCAATTGATTTCAAGCAGTGGACAACAGGTAGAGTAAGACTGAGGTAAGAAGCCCCGTGGCACTGTGCCTCAGGACAATTTCCCAAAATGCAAAGAGGTAGAGTCCAAGCAGAGTACAGTGGTCCCAATGAGCTAGAAGCAGCAGAGATCAGAGTTTCGGTGCTAAAATGGCAGAGGAATAAGCTATAGAAAGAGGGTACTACCCCAGAAGAATACCATTTCGAAATCCCTCATGAATAAGTAGACAGCCAAGGCCAAGCTATAAAACAGCAGAAAGACCACTCCCGGTACCAAACTGCTACAAGCTTAAGAGCAAAAAAGAGATACCAGACACTGAGTAGTGCTGGAAAAAGAACAATATTAAGACAACAAAGCCCACAAAAGATGCACAAGGGAGACAAAGTCGGAAGTTTGACAAAAACACCTTCCACTTTCTGAGATCCATACTACCAAAACATAAACTCAAACCTAAAATTAAAGTGACTGGCCTGTAACTGGCCTGCTAAAATAAGAATACACACTCTTGAGAGAAAGATAACAGATTCAAGTCTCTACCTATTATCCACAATTCCCAATATTCAATTAAAAATCACTAAACATACAAAGAAACATGGGATCCATATGAAAAAAAAATTTTAAGCCAATAGAAATTATCCCAGGATGCCCAGATGTTGTTTTAGGTACAGACAAATCCTTAAAAACTATTATAATTGGGCTTCCCTGGTGGCGCAGTGGTTGAGAGTCCGCCTGCCGATGCAGGGGACACAGGTTCGTGCCCCAGGTCCGGGAGGATCCCACATGCCGCGGAGCGGCTGGGCCTGTGAGCCGTGGCCGTTGAGCCTGCGCGTCCGGAGCCTGTGCTCTGCAACGGGAGAGGCCACAACAGTGAGAGGCCCGTGTACCGCAAAAAAAAAAAAAAAAAAAAAAAAAACCTATTATAATTATGTTGGAAGAATTAAAAAATATGTTCAAAGAATTTAAAACATGATCTTAATGGATGAACAATTAGGGAGTTCCAGCAGAGATATGGAAAATTAAGGTCTATGAGGGCTAATGAAACTAAGTATTAAAAACGTTTCTTCATGAATAAAAGGCATTTATAATGCTTTCATATATTTGAATATATTTCACCTTACATAATAAGAATTCATTCTTATAATAAACACTCCCATATTTAGCACGTTTTTAGAGGTGAAAAATAAAGCTTACTTTCCCCTATAAAACTACTTATCTCAACTCAAAAATAAAACACCTTCTCCTAGGTATTAACACAGATTAAATTACTACTTTATCAAGAAAAAACTGGCTGGTTAACTTTAGAATTTAGAGTTTAAAACATCAACTGAAGAATAGGCGTACTACTCACTGCTAACATTTGCTATTTTTAAGCTTTGCTAACCAAAGCCAGATTCTAACAATCTTTTTATATGCAACTGGTATTACTCAAAATATCTAACTTCATTAATTCAACATTTTTAACAAAAGGATACATTGCAAAACTGGGTATGTAACCACACATATACATACAATGGATATGTAACCATAATAAAATTATATGGTAAAATAAAAATGCATACCCCAGAAAAGGGATAATATGTAGTCCATTAAATCTATTTTCTTTTCATGATAAATTAAGTATACCTTGCTTTATAATTTTAAGACAAAAAAAGCAATTATTACTATGATTAAACTTTTTAAAATGTAAAATCAATGTATAAAAGTGAGAATTCAATTATTTTATACATATTTATATTATTTAGAATAGGTTAAAAAATATGTAAAATATATCTATTTTTTACCAGAAGAGACTAAAATGAAGTTTTAGCATTAGACTCCCATACAGATGTTTTCATATGACTCATCTTTTAATTCCAAAAATGCTATTTTATAATAGACAAGGTAGAGAATCTTTTGCAGGAAAAAAGCGAGGTGGATAGTTGGTTGGTGGTAGGGGA
>NW_006777649.1:156974-178073 GCF_000442215.2 Lipotes vexillifer | reverse complement strand
GGAAAGAGTACAGTGACTTGCAGTTGACCATAGGAGGTATACCTGCAATTTCCATTAAAAAAGAAAGAAGACATAGAAGAAACAGGCACTAAAGTTAGGTAATTCTCCCCAGCCATTCTTTCCCTTGGAATAAACTCCAGTGCTTTATATCTATGAACTGTACTGAAGAACAGTTAGTGGTCTTTTCCCAATTCTAAGTAGGTCTATGGACGGTATTTTCTCAACTTTAAGTTTTTCCTCTTTGCTTTCTACTACTTACTAAAATCGGTCCTAATCTCTATGCTAGTATTAAAATGCATCAACTTAGCAATACAGCACAATGCCCCAAGTGCTAAGACTTCCAGTTATGTGCCTGATGGTTTTACTTTCTAAAGTAACCTGCATAGTAAAGATCACTTCAACAATTCTATCTGCCCCAAAAGAATATCAGTAGGGTACTGTGATACAGCAAGACGTAATCTGTCAAATCCACAAAAGAGAAATCTCATTGGAGTCTCAATTATTCCCAGACCCATAAAGGGTTTTTATAGATATATTTTGCTGAATCATTTGAAAATAACCTGTAGACGTCATGAGACTCCATCTATAAACATTTCAGCATACATCTCCTGAGACTAAATCCTTTTTCTTCCATAACCACAATATCCAAGAAAATTACTAATCTCTAATATTATATAATACCAATTTATGTTCCAATTTCCTCAAGTGCCTTCCAAAACGTCTTTTATAACCCAGTCGCAATTACATTGACCCATGAACTTACCCTTTTGATTAAGAAAAAGCCCAAGACCCCCTGGAAAGTCTGAAACTCTGTTAACCTCTGAAGAATATTATATTCTTTATGGTCACAAATACTCAGCTTGCTTTTATGAAATCTGTATTAATAACACCATTAAGTTTCTCTTCATTTTTCAAATATACACTTTTGAAAAAGTGTACCAAATACACTTTTCCAAACAATACTCTTCCCTGTCTCCACTGACAAAAATAACTGTTTAAACAAGATAAACTTTTATAAAAAGTGCCATTTAACCCAGAGACTCCATGATTCTACCCCATAGTTTTAGAGATTCTCCATGTTCTTGTATATTCAAAGCAACTTAATATCTCTACAAGAAAGTGATTCTCCCTGTCTTGACTATTCTGTGTAATACTGGAACCTAGTTGAAATCCCACATTCACTCAGGGAAGTTACCTAATTTGCATATATCTTACTTTCCTTATCTGTAAAATAGGTAGGATATGAGCACCTAAATCACATTGGTTGTTTTGAAGACTGAATGAGATAATATACATACACATATGCATGTACTTTAACTGCATATATGTGTAAGTTCATACATCTATCTAAAATATCCAATAACTGATGCCATTATTATTATAATGCTAAGCACATAAGTTTAAAATGTCTCCTTTTCTTTAGCCCTTTACATATACTCAATACATATTAACAATTAAGTGAAAATGTCAGACAATAATCTAGACACTTAGAAATTTTTGAAATGAAAGGTCCTTCACCACTTCAATTCAATCAAAATAATGTTCCCACTCTGCAATTCATTATGTGTAAAACTTTAAGAAGACAGGGACAGATTTTTAATCATTTACCAGTTTCTAGAAAAGGAAACTTATTCTCAGAGGGAAGCTTTTAAAACAAAGGTACCCTTTCTTGAAAACCAATGCCTCACAGAGCACCAGGGATTCCCTCCAAAGAATGAAGATTCTTAGAAAGGCAGAAACCAATAATGAAACAAGAAGTTTTTCATGTCCAGAAGTCCAAAAGAAGTGTGTGTGTGTGTGTGCGCGCGCGTGTGTACACACACACATATATATTCAACTGATCTAGGAGAAAATATATACATACTTCGATATTTGATAGTAATAAACCATATACCTTGGATTAAATTTTGCTTCTTCCATCATTTTTTTGAAATCTTCCTTGGCTTGCATTATTTTGTTTTTCTTTTCCCTGCGTTCTTCCTCTGCCCTGGTCTTTACATACTGATCAAATACCTATTACAAAAATAAACCAATTTGACAAGTTAGTCTTTCATATAGATAATCTAAATACCAAAGTGCAGAATCTTTGCTTCTCTCTCTTTTTTTTTTTTTGCGGTACGCGGGCCTCTCACCGCTGGGGCCCCTCCCGCTGCGGAGCACAGGCTCCAGACACGCAGGCTCAGTGGCCACGGGCCCAGGCGCTCCGCAGCATGTGGGATCCTCCCGGACCGGGGCATGAACCCAC
The DNA here is from genome assembly GCF_000442215.2 of Lipotes vexillifer. Lineage (NCBI taxonomy): Eukaryota > Metazoa > Chordata > Mammalia > Artiodactyla > Lipotidae > Lipotes > Lipotes vexillifer. Next base: position 175,828 of record NW_006777649.1, on the reverse strand, counting down.
GCCCCCTGCATTGGCAGGCGGATTCCCAACCACTGCGCCACCAGGGAAGCCCCTGCTTCTCTTTAAGACATAATTATTTTCATCCAAAATGTAATCTTGCTTTACACATATTCTGTATATTTTTTCCCACTTAATAATGTATAGTCAAGATGATGAACTTTTTAAGTCACAAACCAGCAAGAACAGAGAAATGTGGAAAAAAGAAAAAGCAACTCTGAAAGCTGAAAAGCACATGCAGAGGTGATAAAGGATTTGGCAGACACAAGAAAGCTGACCCTAAACCAGCAGTCAAGAAAACAAAGTAACCAATTTTTTAAATTAGAGAATCCTCAAACAGCTCCAGAATTGATAGCACCAGATACCCATGAAGTGAGGATAGGGTAATGCTACAATAAAGCTTTTTAAGAAGCAGTTTAACCACTAGATCCTTCTTGCCAACTTTATGTATCTGGGGCACTGCCACTCCTGAAACTCAGCAAGGCAAGGGGTTATTCTCTAGAGCAAGGGGTTAGCAAATCACAATCTGCTAGCCAAATCTGGCCTATTGCCTCTTTCTTTACAGCACAAGAATAGTTTTGATATTTTTATATGGTTGGGGAAAGTAACAGAAAACTTCATGATACACAAAAATTAAATGAAATTTAAATTTCAGTGTCCATAAAGTTTTATTTGAACAGTCATGCTCATTCCTTTACATAAATCTGTGGGTCTTCTCACACTACAACAGTAGAGTTACACAATCATGATGGAGACCACGTGGCCCACAAAACCTAAAATATTTATTATCTAACCCTTTATGTTAAAAATTTGCTGACCCTTGTTCTAAAAGGCAAAACACTGTCTCTGGTCTGGGGGAACATAAATTAAGAATGAGGCGTACCAGATTGAGAAAACAGGGAATTAAGCAGTTACTTACCATATATCAAGACACAGTTCTTTCAGAACCAATGCAGCAAGAGCAAGGAGACTAAAAGTCCTTATCCAGGATCTAACCAGCCTAAAAATTACTTGCTCTGCAGGATCGCAACAAACCAGCCTACATCACCTTACAGCCGGGGGAGGGGCGGGGGTTTCAACCTCAGCACTTTTGACATTTTGGACCAGATCATGTTCAGCAGCATCGCTGGCCAAAAGATGCCAGCAGCACTCCCTCAGTTGTGACAAACAAAAATGTCCCCTAGGGCAAAAATGCCCTAGTGGTTGAGAACCACTGTTCTACAGTAAAGCCAACAATCATGAGAGCCCACCCAGATGCTAAGAGTGCCCAAATAGCATCTTAGTGCCTTGTTCTTAATCATCAGCAGTTAGGGTCCACAAAGACATCTAAGGATACTCTCCAACATGAAAAAAAGAGACCAAGACAGAAAAAACTTAGGGGAAAGAGAGACTATACAGGAAAATGAAAAATAAGAAAAAAAAAATCCTAAACTATATCATAAAATTAAGACATTGCAACCATGAAACAAGAAAACTCAAATAAAAAAAGAACTCCTAAAGCGTGACAAAGAAAATAAAAAATCTAACTGAAGGGTTATTAGACAATAAAGTTGAGAAAATCATCCAGAAAGTTTTTTAAAAAGACAGAGATAGAAAACAAGAGAGAAAAGATATGAAACTCTGAGGACCAGCCCAGAGCACAAATGTTCTGCCCCAGAATGGAAAAATAAAGCAGCTGGAAGGAAATCAAAAAAGCAATGCAAGAAAATCTAAGAACTGAAAGATAAAAGTTTCTACATTGGAAGGGCCACCAAGTACCTAGCACAAAGGGCCCTTCCACCAGCCATACATAATCACCATGAAATTTCAGAACACTGAAGACTAAGAGAAGATCCTGTATGTTACAGAAAAAATAAGAAGGTCCACATACAAGGGAACAGGTAATAAACAGAAGTTCCAAAAATAACAGTGAAAACTATATGCAGAGCAATGCCTTCAAAAATCCTGAAGGAACAAGATTTCCAACTTCAAATTCCTTAGCAAGCCAAACAATTCCAAATAAGGGTACAAAAGTGTTTTCAAATATATAAGGCCTCAAAAATTTATTTCCCATGCACGTTCTCTCAGGAAGCTACTACAGAGATGGAATATATTAAAAGAGAGTAAACCAAGAAAGAAACGACAATACAATGCAGGAGACAGATAATCTCCCCCCTCCACAAAAAAAGAGAGATGAAGGAAATCCCCAGGATGATGATCAAGAGCTGTCATCCTCAAAAATGACAGCTGTACATCAGGTGTTGAGGGCAACCAGTCCAGACTGAAAAAAGTCAGAAGGCTCTGAAAGAAATGTCTTCTGGAAGATAAAACACTCTAATATTTTTCCAAACATATCTTAAAGAATTCTGTGGCTCCTTAAAAATGTGCATGCATGTCTTAGAAAAAAGTAAAACAGAAAAAGTTTTTATTTTTTAATACTTAAGACCTTGGGTTCAATCCCTGATCAGGGAACTAGATCCCACACGCATGCCACAACTAAGGAGCCTCCCTGCTGCAACAAGGACCCAGTGTAAGTAAGTAAGTAAGTAAGTAAGTAAATAAATAAATAAATAAATACTTCAGACCTCTTTCCAGGTAAGTTCATATATATCCACAAATCTTTAAAAGCTATATAGGGGAAAAAAAAATAGAAAAAAATAAAATAAAATAAAAGCTATATAGAAATATATACAATTATCTCACCAGTCCCCTGCTAGGCATGTAGGTCATTTTCAAAACCTTCTAAATATAGCACTGTAGTAGCTCATGAAAGTATGTGCAGGCTAACAGAAGTGGGGAAGAGTGTTGTTTCCAACCCCTCTCCTATCTCAGTATATACTTTCTTACTTGTAGAAGTACTAAATTATAAATAAAAGCCAAGTGAATTTATATTAAGTTTCCTTTCAGAAGCTGGAGAAAACTTTGTATCCTCTCCTCTAGGATATCCCACACCAAGGTTAGGATTCACTCTCTGAGATGAACATCTCATAGAAAATTAGAAATTCTGGTATGCTTCCAAGTTTCTCCTAATTTTTTGTGCCATGCCTCCCAATACAATCAGCTTTACGTTCCCTCATTCCTTACACTCCAGTGTGAAAAAAAGATTTCTACTCAAAAAGTATGAGAAACTTTGAGTTTTTATTTAAAACAGAATAATGCTTGATACTTTTTCTCTTTTTAACTGTAACTCTATTAAGGAGCTAATAATACCACCAGCTTATAAAATGCCTTCAAAATTTAAAAAGAATTTTAGTTCTCAATATGCACTTGTAATTTAACTCAGAAACTGCAACACTCAGTGCCAGGAAGAGTAAAAGTCATAAAAGTTTTAAAGTTAAGTCTTCAGGGATATTCAGGTTAAAGCACTGTTCCAGGCACCACATACAGAGCAATCAACAAAACAAAGTTCCTGCCCTCTGTAGTAGGAAAAGACAAATGGTTAAGATAATTGTAGATAGAATTCTGAATGCTACAAAGAAAGTAAAGAAGGCAAAGAGACAGGTTAATCAGAAGGCACCTGGTCAAGTATCTGAATGTAATGATTTAGTCAGCTATGCAAACACCTGGGGAAGAACATTCCAGGAAAAAGGACTAGTAAGTACCAGAATATGCCTGTACTGGCCAAGGCATATCAAGGCCAGCGTGGCTAGAATAAATGAACATAAAAAAAGAGGCTTGAGAAGTATGCAGACATGAGTGTATGTAGAATCTTATAGGTCATGAAAAAGTTTCAATTTTATCCTAAATGAAATAGTACGCAATGCACATTTTTTAAGCAAGGGAACAGTGTCTTAATTTGTCAGTCAAACTTTAAAATTAGTCTGGCTGCTGTGTGGAAAAAGAACTTGACTACAGAGGAGAGCAAGACTGGAAGGAGGCAAGGAGATCAATTAGGGGCCACACAGATGACCATGGTACCTTGAATTAGGGTTATACCGAGGGAAATGGTAAATAAAAGGTAAATAAGTAGTAAATAATTTAGAAAAGGTTTTGGAGGTAGATTTTGCTGATAAGACTTGAAATGCACAGTGGAGAAAAGTAAAGAATCAAGCTAATTTATAGGTTTTGATAGGGCCATCAACAGAGGTGAAAATGAGACCAGCACACACAAATACTTTAAAATAAAGAAGACTACAGTGCATGAAACACAGATGCAAATACATATGGAAAGTCATGGCTTCCTATTATGAGTCTAAAATACATGTCTGGCACACTGTAAATTTCATCTCTTTATAAAATGTCTATGACTAGACCTACATGCATAATGGTACAAACTGTGCAGAGAATTATTACAACCATTAAACTATAAATATGGAAGATGGACACTACTTCTACCAAATGAAATCGTGTAGCTCAACAGCACTATAGCAAGTGGTTTGACATACTCAACCATTTTACAGAAATGACTGGCAGGGTGGTCCAGGTAATTCAGGAATTATATAAGTTGGAAGTGTGCAACACTTTAGAGGAAGCAGCAATCACTATAAGATGGTATGTGTCACTGAATCATTGTGGAAATAAATGGCAGCTCAGTAACAAGTTAACTCTAGTTCTTATAATTCTTATTAGTTCAGTAGAGACCTTGAAGCGTCCAATATTACTCTAAGTTTACGATGAAAAGATATTTTAACAGTTGCCACTTTATAGATGTAGACTTTGTGTGGGTAGCATGTATGAGATAAAAACATGCTGAGTCTTGTCTATCTACAATACAGACACATATATGTATACGTATATTAGCACATAACAGCTGGGAAGCGTCAAGTGTTCAACAATGGGCCTATCAGTTGGGAATGATTGGAGGTAGGTTTTATTCCTTTTTACTCATCTGTATTTTGCTATTTTTCTACACTAAATTTGTATCATTTGACCAGTAAAAACTAAGTTAATAAATGCATGTGAAATGACCCTGAAACCTTGGTATAACATCAGTATGTATGAAGCATAAGGACAAAATGTGCATGAGGCAAAGCCATATCCACAATGGCAAAAGAATCCAAGTATTTCTAAGGCAGAAATGTCCACACAAAGGATCACTATGTTCTAAGGTATGAAACTGTTCTTAAAGTACTATGTTAGAAAAATAAAGGATCGTACTTTATTCTTTACAATTTAAAAATTATACTGGGGACTTCCCTGGTGGCGCAGTGGTTAAGAATCCGCCTGCCAATGCAGGGGACACGGGTTTGAGCCCTGGTCCGGGAAGATCCCACAGGCCACGGAGCAATGAGGTCCATGCGCCACAACTACTGAGCCTGTGCTCTAGAGCCCACGTGCCACAACTACTGAAGCCTGCGTGCCTAGAGCCCGTGCTCCGCAACAAGAGAAGCCACCACAATGAGAAGCCGGCGCACAGCAACAAAGACCCAAAACAGCCATAAATAATAAATAAATTTATATTAATTAATTAATTAATTTAAAAAATGGTGCTGGCAAGGGATATACATTAAATACTGTTATTTTCCTTTTACCTGTTTTCTCTCTTTTGGATTAAGCAATAAGTACCGAGGATCAAAAACTATCTTGTGTAACTCCTTCTCCCATGTTGAAAAAGCAGACACCTTTAAAATAAAAAAATGTATTGCCTCATAATTAAGTTGGCTCTAAAAACAGAAAGGTCATATAATTTTGCTTGACATCTACAGGACATCTGCTTAAAAAGGACACATAATAAAAACCATACTGCCGTTTCCATCACTAATAAATGACAAACAGTGGGAGGCTAGCAATAGCACACTTCCACACTAATTGGCTCTGAACATTTCTATATTATATAGAAATAACACACACTTAATTACTCATTAAAATAACCACTACTGTGTGACATTTTAAAAATCAGTACATCAGAAAAAGCCTTGAAGATTTGCATTTTGATTTCCCAAGCTTGCTCCAACCTTGTGAACAATGTTGGGATTTAAAGTTGAACAATTTTACTTACTCAAATGAATCTGTGAATATAATCAAAAGGTTGAAATCCCTTCTCAATTAAGCTTCATTAACAGTAATATCATAAAGTACCAGTTCTCCTTTAACCAAAAGCCATTCTGTAGATATTAAAAGAATCACATATACCTTACCCATTCCATGTAGTCCGCCATTCTGTAATGTTAATATTCGTCTTATATTACTCACCAAAATTTAACGACCCAATAAATGTTAAATGTTATTTGTACTTAAAAGGACAGTAAAATGGCATCTAGTTAAACATGATATCATTAGCCAGGAAAAAGGCTGTTTGAAAGAGTACAGTGATTTGACAGGCTTCCCTTATCCGCCCCCCACAACATGAGCACTAACCTTAGATTTGACCTTTTAGCAAGACATATTTATATTACTTATACAAAACAGAAATATCTCCCCCAAAGATTGTTTTCTGACCCCTCTCTCTAGCAGCATGTCCTTGAACTGCTTCATTCGGGCCTCCAGAGGGACAATGGCCCTTTCTCGGGCAGCTTTAATTTCAGCTTCCATGGCAGCTTCTTTCTCTGAATCAATGTCTTTATTATCGTCTCTCCTATAAAAAAGAAAATATAGGCATCAACTGACAAAATATTAATAAGGAATCTTACTAAAATCTTAAAATCACTGGAATATCCAAGACTCACTACTGAGCAGCATATTTTTGGCAAAAAAGTATATTGAGGGTTTCAAATAAACTCTAAGGGATAAGCAACTTTCACTAAAATAATAATAATAAAGTTACAATGAGCTTCTAATGATGTTACAGTGGCTGCATTGTTAGGAATGAAAAATACCTTTAATGTGCTGTCTCTCCCTGACACTAGCTGATACACAAAATGAACTACCTTACTTAAAAACAAAAACAAAAAACTTATCTAATATTGCATTAAAACTCTATGTGTTAAAATCAAACAGCACAGAATATAATTTTTAGTTCTTGAAATGATATAGGAAAAACAATATTTTCCAAAATGTTTTACATTATAAATGCATACAATTTTTAATCTAATAAAAATTGTTATACGTATAAGTCTTAGTAATCTCAAATATTTATTCTGAAAATAAGATGAAAATATCTGCAAACCTGGCCAAGTGGATATGTGAGATATATACCTTACCTACCTGACATTTTTTTTACTCACTTTCTGGGTGATAAGTTGAGATTTAAGTTGAAGGACAGGTCCCAGAGAGCAACATAGGCTCCGGAGTAGTTAGGTGGAATTAGAACTGTTCATCAATGACTAAACTACTTCTTGTTTCTCCAAAAATGCACCTCAGGGCTAAGGGCAACCCTGCTGCTGTATGGTACTCAAGTGAGATTGTAAACATGAAATTGAGTCAACTCTCAAACCTCTGCCCTATGAAGAAGGACCATTCATGTGAATAATCAAAAAAAGTAATTCAGTAACATTCAGGTGTGTTTAAGCAGATCTTCCTTCTTAAATTCGATCTGCTAAGTATAAAAATAAAATTGGTTCATATTTCCTGCATAAACTTAAGAGAATTAGGAAAACAGAACATCAGGAAATTCAAAAGCATGCTATATAGGAAAATGAAGGTACAGGAGATGAATGGAACTAATAAGGCTAGCCCACAAATATAGTGAGAGGTAACTGGCAATTTAGGGAATGAATCAAAAATAGAAGATATAGTCCGTGACCTGCAGGAACTTAGCGAGATAGTCTGTGACCTAAGATATGCACAAAACAAACAGGTAAAAGCAATTTGCCAAACAATATACCCTCTTATAATAATTCATTTAGGAACTATTTAAACAAAGACTTAAAAGACATCCAAGAAATACAACTAATGAAAACAAATAACCTTTATAGAATTATACTAAATGAAAATGTCACAATACAAACTATCACTATCTATCTCAATAAAAGAAATAAAGAAAAACTAAGCCAGGAAAAATAGGCTTTTAGCTTTGTACCTAAATAGAGAAGCTCGGGCAATCCACATAAAGGACTTCTTTGACATTCTCCTGATAAAAGCAGTTAAAAACCTTACAGAGTTGTCTATAAGAACAAACAATTAAAAACAACCTAAAAGTTTAACATTGTAGGAACATCCACAATTATGGTACATAAACAGAATGAATACAGTCATTTATAATAATTAAGAAAACAAATGTCTTATTCTACATTTTTTAAAAAAACACAAATTCAGTTGATTACAACCAATAAAAATACTTATACGTTTGGTCAAGAACTAAAAAAGTCAACTGTAAAAATTCAAACAGCTGTTGTTACTGTGGTCAATTATGAGTGACTCTTTAATATCTTACTTTCTTTAACATTGTTGCCAATAAAGAAAATTTTTTAAAAAAGAACCACCCTTGACAGGGGTTGCCTTACTGATTTCTTTGCCATAATTTGGCTGCATTCAATCTGTCCTTTTCAGATAAGGACTATGATAAACCAGTCCATAGTAACGTCTTCAAACTCTCCTTTTTGCTGCTAAATAATGGTCCCATGCCTCCCTGGCCCATACACAAACACCCCCTACCCCACCCTTTCACCCCCCATAGTTAGTAACATTCACATTTTACCAAGCATTGGTCAAGCTAATACTTCCACTTATACCACTCTCTTTCTCTCAGAGCACTTTCTAATAAGCTGATGGGTTCCCTCCAAGTAATGACCACAGACACAAGGACTAGTGAAGTGACCAGTATATAAAAAGAGAGAGAAATCTGGGTCTACATTTATCAGATTTTTGGAATGGTGTCTGTTGGGGTCTACATTAAGGAGGTAACGTTTTTATAAAATTCAGGCATAATGAATGTCTGAAAATAATTTATCAACTAACTCCTAAAATGTCATTTGACTTCATAATACATATTTAAATAACCAAATCTTTTGCACATCTAGCAACAGAAGGGACACCATTTCTACATCCTGAAGCAAAGCTTTTTAATAACAGGCCTAAAGAGAGCAATCATGACTTCTGTCTCCTAACACACACATTACCTGTCCCAATCATGAACTGACTGCACCTAATCACAGCTTTTAAAAGGTAAAAATCTACCTAAATTACATAAACAGTAAGTATTACTTACTTCCGTTTTTTGGCTTTAACAGGTTCATCTTCATTCATTTCTTCCATTAATTCTTGTTCTTCTTTAACTATAAGAAAATTTAATTAAACTATCAGAATAAAAATAAGCAAGCAGGGGCTTCCCTGGTGGCACAGTGGTTGAGAGTCCGCCTGCCGATGCAGGGGACACGGGTTCATGCCCTGGTCCGGGAGGATCCCATATGCCACGGAGCGGCTGGGCCCGTGAGCCACAGCCGCTGAGCCTGCGCGTCCGGAGCCTGTGCTCCGCAACAGGAGAGGCCGCAGCAGTGAGAGGCCCGCGTACCGCAAAAAAAAAAAAAAAATAAGTAAGCAAAAATTTAAATATTTAGGTATGAATCCTTCACACTAAACCACTACTGGAACTCTGGTGTTAGCAGCATTTTTTTAAAGCTGCAACTTATAGTTCACTCACTTGCGCTCATAGAGAACTGCCACTTTTGGATGGACAGCATTGTCGGGGTTGGGTGCCCTGGCAAAAAAAAACATTTCAAATATTATGAATAGTTATATGCACATGGTACACAATCTTTTCTTTTAAAAAGTTACTGTTTATATATCTATCTCATAACACTTCTTTATAAAACATTAAACAAAGCATGATAATTCTAAACCTCCTCTATTCATCTTCCCTTTACATTAAATCTTTGATTCATTTTGAAATCTTTATTAACATATGTATTTATCAAATAAATGAATCAAATCCTTATATCTTCTGCACCGGGTAGAAGAAGTTTCACTAATTTGGAAATCATTAGTAAGCAGAAAATGTTAGTACCACGTATACATAATCTACGAAGATTTCTCAATTATTATAAATGACATACCAGGATTTGTTTCAATTGAATTATTAAATGATTCATTTATCATGCTTCTATACTACACAAGGGGGTTCTTTAAAAACATAACCATATCAATACAATGGCAAATTACCAATAAAACACATGCAATAAAAATATGTACAAATATTTCTATTTATTATATATCATATATACTGAAATGCTATCTGAACATAAAGTAGATTAAAACATTATCTCTTAATAAGGTGCAGGAGTCTCCCTAGTCTCAGGAATAAGGCTTACCTTCCCTAAATTTCATCAAGTTTAAAAGACCTTTGCATTTTTATGTTACAAAACTTTAGTAAACTTTATTTTAAAAATACTCTGTACAGTTTGATTATTTCAAAATATATATTACTAATCACAAAAGGTGCTAAAAGGCTCACTGAGGAGCATTTTAATAAGCATGGAGCAAGCATGAGCAGTACCTACATACCTTGGACTGACAACCCTGAAAAGGACAAGAAGTTAAAAAAATATATATAATATTTTACAAAACGTAATTTTACCCAAATTCTCTATTTTTTAAATTACTGAACTCAACCTAGGAGAGCAGTCTATTCTCCATTTCTCAAATATTCCTTTTCTTGTATTCCTTGAAAACAGAGAGGATTTCTAAATTGCCTCACATTTTCCATAAAAATATTAAAAGAATATTAAAATTAGAGGGTAACTCCTAATTTAAAACTTACTTAGTTTCTTCACTTCTTCCATTCCTTTTTTATGAGGGGGCTCCTGAATAATTTTGTCAACATCCGCCCTTCCAATCAGATCATCAGGTCGGTCCCACATAGAAAGACGGGTGGTAGGATTATAAAAGAAGACCCTCTCATCACCAGTCCAAACAACACACCTATGAATTGATTCAAACATTATTTTCTTATGTTATGGAACATTACTTTACAGTTAGGTCTTTTACTACCATCCAACCAAATGGGGAGGTGGTGGTGGGGAAGGACACACTCGTATTATTAGTTACTTATAGAGAGCAAAATATGATTTTTAGAACAGAACAGAGCTGACTGGCTATGGGTAAAATAGCAGCTCAACATACTTATGGAGAAAACCAGGAAAAGCAAAGCAATTTGTGATCAGAATTTAGAGTGCTCAGGAACTTAAGTCTGGCACACTCAATTTTAACCTATCACAAAAGATGAATTTACTAGCAAAAGATAATGCTATTAGCAGTTCTGAAGCTGAAGAACAGACCATGGCACCCTACGTATTACATAATACTTCTTAATGTTTCTTACCAAACCAGATTACAAACTCAAATGCAATCATTTATGAAGGCTTTAATATCTGACTATTATCAAATATTAAAAAATAAAGAGAAGTCCCTATCGTGCTATGGCACTGTAGTCCACTACAGCCCACTGTTCCTATTAATTACAACTAGAAACTCAGCAGCAACATAGAAAAAACAAGTAAGGTTTTTTTAAAAAAAATAAACAGACATATGGAGTCAAAATTTAGAGAAGCAAGGGTATAAATTTCCCCTCCTCCCTCAAACCTCTGCCCTGAGGTGGCCCCTAGTTGCACAGTGATAGTAGCACAGGCAGCTAAAACTCTAAGAGAAACAGGTCTTTATGACCAGATAATCAAAAGTTAATCCACAGCTGCCATCAAGGTGACCTAGATGTTGAAATTATCAAACAAAGCTTCTATTGTTGAAATAATCAAAGACTTTACATCAGCAGTTAGGAAAACAAAAACAAAGATAAGCAAAAACTTGAAATGAATGAAGACAGAAGTTCTCAGCAGAGAAACTGTGAAAAAAAAGAATGAAGAGTGTCTCAGAAACCTATGGGACTATATCAAAATGCCTAACAGACATGTCATTGGGATCCCAGAAGAAGAAACTACTGGGGCAGAAAAAATTTGAAGACAAAATGGCTCCCAAAAATCTCCAAATTTGGTAAAAGACATAAATACTAAGGAAGCTCAGTGAACCCCAAACAGGATAAACTTCCAGAAAATCATTTTTAGACACACATAATCAAACAGGTGAAAATCAAATATAAAGAAAAATCCTTGATAGCAGCTAAGAAAAATATGGCACAAAACAAACAGGGAAACAAGTCCAATGATCGTGGATTAATTACCAGAAATCAGACGCAAAAATACAGTAAAACAACATCCTTAATGTTCTGGAAAAAGGAAATGCAAACCTAGAACTCCATACACAGCAAAAATATCCTTCAGGAACAAGGGAAAAGAAGACATTCCCCAATGAAGGGAAACTAAGAGATTTCATCTCCATCAGAACTGCCCTATAAGAAAGTTTTTCTGAAAGGAAATGATTCTTCAAAAAAAAAAAAAAAAACACAACTCCTGGATCTTTAGTAATGAAGGGAAAACAACAGAAATGGTAAATATCAAAGATATTTTTTCCTCTTAAGTTCTTCAAAATATGTATGAAAAATTATTCAAAACGAACCTATATGGTAGCAAGGTTTCCATATTTTATGTGAAGTGGTACAATAACTCTAAGTAGGCTATAATGGTTAGGTATGTATACTGTAATCCCTAGAACAACAAAAGTTAATGCAGAGATATCACCAGAAGGCCAACAGATAAATTATTAAATGGAATGTTGGAAAATGTTCAAATAATTCAAATGCAAGTAGTAAAGGGGGAACAGAGGAACAAAAATAGAGAAGACAGAAAAAATAATAGATCTAAATCCAACCAAAAGTTACATTCATGTGATTGTTCTGTTTATTTTTCTCAGCCTTCTCAAATGTTTCTTCTTGTTCTTGACTATGTACCAAGCAGAGTCTGTTCACCATTTTTACTATTTCCAATGTGGCTTTAATTTCTGTTATTATATTCTGTTATTTCTGATTTCATATTTCTCTTTTATTTATTTCATGAATTGCATCAGAACTGACAATGAATAAAAACACAAGACACTACTATAAGCTGTCTTAAGAGACAAACTTTAAACATAAAATCATAGAAAGGGTGAAAGTAAATGGATGGAAAAAGATATACCATGCACACAACATTAAGGCACGCATGGCTATTTTAATAACAGATGAAGATAAAGGGTATTATGAGATAAATAGGGTCATTTCATGATGATAAAAAAAAGACACTCAGGAACACAGAAAATGTAAAATGTATATAAGCCTATTTGCAGAGCTTAAAAATAGATGAAGAATGGACCAATTAGAGAGGAATACACAATCCCACTATTATAAAAGATTAATAGAACTCTCTCTCAACAACTGACAGATCAACCAAACCCCAAAACTAACAGTACTAAAGGCCATCTGCTGAACAATAAAAAAGACAGTGAATTTTAAAGTATCAAAACCAAAGAAAGTGCATTCTTTGACCACAATTAAATCAGTAACAGTGAAATACCTAGAAAAACCCCAAATTAAGGAAATGAAATGACAGACTTCTAAATAATACATGAGTCAAAGACAAAATCAAAAAGTAAATTTCATAATAGTAAGAACTGAATGGTAATGAAAATACAACATATCAAAATCTGTAGGCTGATGCTAAAGTAGTGCTTAAAAGGAAACCATGTTAAGCTTTAAATGATTATATTAGAAAAGAACTAATACTAATGACCTAAAAGGACATCATAAGAAGCTAGAAAAAGCATAAAGTAAACCCAAAGTAATCAGAAAAAAGGAAATAAGAGAGGGAAAAGCGGGGAGGGGCCCAACCACCCCAAAGCTGGTAGTCTTTACGAAAGACCACAAAATTGGCAAACCTCTGGTTGGACTGATCCAAAAAAAAGAACACATCACCACTATGTGGAAAGAAAAAGGTGCTATCACCACAGATCATAGACATTAAAGGATACTAAGAGAATAATTAAGAACAAAGACATTTAAAGGATATTAAGAGGGGACTTCCCTGATGGTCCAGTGGTAAAGAATCTGCCTTCCAATGCAGGGGACACAAGTTGGATCCCTGGTCGGGGAACTAAGATCCCACATGCTGTGGGGCAACTGAGCCTGCATTGGTGCAACTAGAGAGAGAAAACCCGCTAGCCACAACTAGACAGAAGTCCGTGTGCCGCAAGGAAGACCCAACGCAGCCAAAAGAAAAAATAAAGAAAATATTAAAAAAATAAAAATATAAAAAATAAAGGATATTAAGAGAATAATTAGAACAAATTCAACCTAGATAAAATAAGCAAATTTCTTGAAAAACTTACCAAAGCTGACAGAAGAAACAACAAAAATAACTGAATAGTCCTATAACTATTAAAGAAGTTTAATTTATCAAAAACCTTCCCCCCCAAAAAACTCTGATCTCAGATGGTTTACTTGTTAATTCTATAAAACCTTAAGGAAAAAGTACTATTATCTTACAAACTTTCAGTAAACAGAGGAATGGAAATCACCAATCACCACCCAACCCATTTTTATGAAACCAGCATAAGCCTAATACCAAAACCTAACAAAAACATTACAAAAGAAACTTACAGATCCATATCCCACAGGAGTATAGATGCAAAAATACTTAATCAAACATTAGCAAATCAAATCCAACAATATTATTAAAAAGATTAATCTACCATGACAAGGTTTATTCCAAAAATGCAAAGCTACTTTAACATTCAAAACTCAGTGTAATTCACCATATTAAAAGAATGAAGGAGAAAAACTCATTTCGAAAGATGCAGATTTATGATAAAAACACTAGCAAATTAAAAAAGAAACCCTATAGCTAGTATTATATCTGATGTAAAAGACTGAATTTTCAGAATTCCCTGGTGGCGCAGTGGTTAAGAATCCGCCTGCCAATACGCAGGGGATACGGGTTTGAACCCTGGTCCGGGAAGATCCCACATGCCACGAAGCAACTAAGCCCGTGTGCCACAACTACTGAGCCTGTGCTCTGGAGCTCACGAGCCACAACTACTGAGCCCGTGTGCCACAACTACTGAAGCCCGTGAGCCTAGAGCCCATGCTCTGCAACGAGAAGCCACCGCAATGAGAAGCACGTGCACCACAATGAAGAGTAGCCCCCGCCCACCGCAACTAGAGAAAGCTCACATGCAGCAACGAAGACCCAACACAGCCAAAAATAAATAAATTTATATTAAAATAAAATTTTTAAAAAGATTGAATTTTCTCATTCTACATGGCGAATAAGGCAGGGATGTTCACCTCTTCTATTTAGCATTGCTCTGATATGATAGTCCTAGCAATAAGAAGAGAAAAATAAGTGGCATTAAAGATCAGAGAATAAGAAATAAATGTGCTCCCATCTGCAGGTGATACAATTATTTACGTAGAAAAATCCCAGAGAATCTACAAAACAGTAATAAATGTATTTAGCAAGAGTCTAGTCTACAAAATTAATATATGAAACCTTATCACATATAAATTTTATATTTTTATGAGGTCAAATTTATTTATCTTTTTATTTACAGCTTCTAGGTTGTGTCTTTCTTAGGAAGCACCCCATTCCTTCTCCAAAAATGCAACTATATGGTCCTAGTGTTTTTACAGTCCATCTGAATACATGAAAGATAACCACTTGTCCAAATTATCTTCCAAGTTCTGTCAATCAAGGAATGTACTCTCAGTGTAACCTTAATTCCCTAATTTATTTTCTATTTCTTATAAGATGGGTAAGTGCTAACTCTAAGTTAAACAAATTGTTCAGCTAAGCAAGTATGCTACTTCATTTGGATAATCACACTTTATTAGTTTATTTTTTTTGATATCTTTAGATGTTGCTCTTCAAATTATTATTTCTTTAGAGATAAGAAGCTAAATGTAAAACATGAAGTTCCATGTTTTCCTTAACTATACTAGAATTCTTTTCCTGGTATTTCAGAGCATCAATCTGACTTTTTTTTGTTGTTGTTTTAAGAATAAAGAGAGGTCAAAATTAGAAGCATTTTATATTTCCTAGATCAGTAACCTTTAGTTTCTGGTTCTAAGAGAGTTTTTAATGTTTTGACAAAAATTTTTAAGGTCATTGAGAACTGTAACTTTTTCCATTGCTTACTAAGATTGCATCACAAAGATTTAGCCTGCCATAAATTTTCTACAGTCCCGTACAAAGTGCAAATTGAGGGCTGCCTGTATTTGCCATGTTTTATTTGTCTGTAACCTGTGTTGGGTTTTAACTTATGAAAAATTTATCTTTGAACTTATAGTATTTAAACTTTTGTATTTACCTATAGTGGCACAGGGACTTTATTTTTATTTATATATATATTTATATCAATCAACTGCTGCTTTTCTAGGGTTTCATTTGTTTCCATAGTTTTTTACCCCCAATATTATGAAAAAAATTGAAACATGCAGAAATGTCGAAAGAATGTTTCTAGAACAATGAACACTATATACTGACCACCTAGATTTTACATTTAACATTTTATCATATATGCTTTATCGATTATCTATCCTTCCATCAATGCATCTTACCAGTCTTATTTTTCTTGATACATTAATAAATGCAGATTATCAGTACACTTCACCCCTAATCATTTTATCATGCATATTATTAGCACAGGGTAGTTTTGCAACACAAGAATTCTTTGTCCATAGTTTTTCTATTAATGCTGAAATGTCCTGACAGCTTCTCACTCCACATTTACCGCTAATACCATTGGAGCTGTATTAGCACACCTAGGTATTTTGAAGCCAACATGAGTTAGTAGAATAGCACCTCCATCTCAAAGTAGTTATTGCTATTAATATGGATCAAACAGTGTTTCAAAAATTGGTATCAAAAATTTAGGCTTAGTTTTTTTCCCAATAAAGTTAAACATCTAACAAGATCGCTTAAGTGTCTCAGGATGGTTCTAATGGAAATTCTTGAAGGACTCTGCACTGAAAAATCGGATGAAAATGTATTACACTCACCACCCCCCATCTTCTGCCTTTAAATTAACTATAAAGAGAGATCAAAACTAGAAGTATTTTGTATTCCCTAGGATCAGTAAGCCCTAGTTTTTGGTTGGATTCCACGACAAAAATAATTTCCACAAAAGATTTCACCTAGCAATAATGACTTCGATATTCATCTATGCTGTTGAGTGTATCTATAGTTGTTGCTTTTTATTGCTGAGTAGCATGCCACAATTTGTTTATCCATACACCTGTTGATGCACATTTGGGGTGTTTCTAGTTTTCTATTTTTCCACTCCTAGATACCCGCTTATTTGTAATAGCCAAAAACTGGAAACAGCCCAAATAAATTACAAATAAAACTGTTACAAACATTCTTGTAAAAGTATAGACATATGTTTTTGTTTCTCTCGAATAAATAGAAGTGGAATGGCTGAATTATTTATTATATATTCTTCCTAGGAAACTGCCCAACTGCTTTGCAAAGTGGTCCTACCATTTTGAAATTCCCATCAGCAGTGTATGAGAGTTTCAGCTGCTCACCATCCTCTAAAACACTTGGCATGCCCAGTTTCAAAACTTTTAGCCATTCTAATAAGTGTGGGGTTTTTTTGTTTTTTTTTTTTGTTGCGGTACGCGGGCCTCTCACCGTTGTGGCCTCTCCCGTTGCGGAGCACAGGCTCCGGACGCGCAGGCTCAGTGGCCATAGCTCATGGGCCCAGCCGCTCCGCGGCACGTGGGATCTTCCCAGACCAGGGCATGAACCCATGTCCCCTGCATCGGCAGGTGGACTCTCAACCACTGTGCCACCAGGGAAGCCCATAGGTGTGGTTTTAATTTACATTTCTCTGAGTACTAATGACAAGGAGCTTCCTTCACATGTACTGCTTGTAAAGTACATGTTCATGTCTTTTGACTACTTTTTTGTTGGATTGTTTTCCATATTATTGAGGTGTGCGAGTTCTTTACGTCAGAGTTAAAAGCAGTATACATACAAAGCTCCCAAATACCAATAAGAAAAAGACAAGTCCATAAAAAGATGAGCAAAAACTGTAGAGGCAATGCACAGCCAACAGACATAAAATAGGTTCAATTATACCAACATTCTGCAAACATACAAGATTTCTTTTCTTATCAGGATGCTAAAGATTTAAAAGGAATATCCCTACACTGGTGAGAGTGAGAGAAAACTGGTACGCTCAGGCTGTTGCTGGAAATATTAACTGGTACACCCCCTTCTTCCCACAAAAAAAACCCTTTCTGAGGTCAATTTAGCAAAATTCACCAAAATTTTAAATAGCTTTATCACTTGATTCAACAATTTCACTTCTAGAAATAAATCCAACAGAAATACTTGCATGTGTTCACAAAGAAATATGTATGTATAAAGGATGCCCTAAACAGCAACTTTCATAATGCCAGGGCAAAACAAACAAACAAACAAAAAAACACAAACAATACAAAAACAGAAGACCACCTAACCACCCATTTGTAGGCAAATTACCTATTTTCATACAACAGAAAACTACGCTATCACAAATAGATTTATATGTACTAAAATCGCAAAATGTCTAGGGCATATTTACTAAAGAATTCAGAAATAATATACTTTCTAAAGACACTGTAATGTGCATGTATAACACACACACACATCTCTACACACATGTGCATAAAACACAATATAGCAAAAGGTGCAGAAAGCATATGTACCAAACTTTTACTAACGAGGAAGGGCTTGGTGACAGTGGAATTCTGTAATTTTTTACTTCATATAATTCCTTTATATTGTATGCTTTTTTTGTATGCATTCATCTAATATATCAGATCAATGAGAAAAATAACAAAGTACAGGAATTATAGATATAAAGCATAAGAGAAAAAGTAAGAGATTTAGCATAAGTACAAGATACTCAACAAGCAAGTTACAAATGTTCCAGAAAGGGGAAAAGAAACAGATGAAGAAAAGCATTACTTACACAAATTCCAAAAGAAAATTTTAATAATCTGAGAAAAGACCCAAGTCTGAAAACTGATAACGTCCACAAAACTCCAGATTGGTAGGGTTTGGAGCTGGTTACTGGCTTTTCATGTACAATTCTCAGGGAAACCACAATCTAGAAGTACATTCTTTTTTTTTTTTTTTTTTTTTTTTTTTTTT
>NW_006777649.1:140870-156883 GCF_000442215.2 Lipotes vexillifer | reverse complement strand
TTTTTTTTGTTGCGGTACGCGGGCCTCTCACCGTTGTGGCCTATCCCATTGTGGAGCACAGGCTCCGGACGCGCAGGCTCAGCGGTCATGGCTCACGGGCCCAGCCGCTCCGCGGCATGTGGGATCTTCCCGGACTGGGGCACGAACCCGTATCCCCTGCGTCGGCAGGCGGACTCTCAACCACTGCGCCACCAGGGAAGCCCAAGAAATGCATCCTTTTAAACAAATTGTTTTCATAACTTTGATTCTAGAACTGGGTAAATATTTTGCACAATTATTTTTGAAAGGGAGCCTGTGTACCAAGTTGGTAGAAAAACTACATAAAAAACAACTATTCCAAAATGCTTTTAAAACACAATGATTTGACTCTACATCCCTAGAGTAATATACTCTAAACATAAAAATAACTGGAAAAAAAACTTAAACTGTCTTCAGTAATCACACTGTTGGTGATAGTACTGGTCTTGCCTGTGAGAAAAGCAAATGAATAATTATGTTGCTATCACTCAAAGATGGTTTTCAGAAGAAAAGGAGATACTGAATTAAAATAGATGATGAGAGTCAGTATACTAAAATCTTGTAGTAGACTTGAACTGCAAGTAATGGTGTGAACTTAAGATGTATCTTTAAATGTATGCATCTTCCACCTCTGTCTACCAGAGGTCTAGAAATAATGACTAATTCAGTAGTAACAACTATCCCTAGATCCCACATGGCATAAAAATGCCACTTCTCACAAAAAGAAACCAGGGCTCCTTGGAAAATGGCTGAATCTAGGTCTGAAATAGGAAATATATGAGATAAAGATCAAACATGAATCCGGCACATCTCTGTAACTGCCTGCTAACTTGCAGGAAATTCAGGAATGGAGGATTCTATTAAAGAGTACCATGAGAATGCAATAATGAAATCCAGACTGTGGGACTCTATAGAACACACACATTTATTTTTTCAATATGAAAACAAGTAGGAAAAAGCAAGGAGAACAAGTTGGAGGGGAATCTGTAGATTATAAGACTTAAGAAACAAGCCAACTCATTGCCACGTGTAGACTGTACACAGATTAAATAAGTTAGAATAGGAACAGGAGAGAAAGCCCTCGTGGGGAGAGGAAGAAAAGGGAAAACCAAACATAAGAAGGAAAGAAAAAAAATAGACTATTCAATGCTAAGATAAAAAGACATAATTTTACAAAGTTCTATAAACATAATCACATATGAGGATATATACACAAAAGCAATTTTAAAATATTTTAAACAATAAAAAAGTAGATTCAGGATCTTAGTGGTTCAAATCTATAATTTTAAACAATAAATATTAACAGAGAGTTCCCTGCAGGGAGGAAGACACTGCAGCAGTTGAATTTTGAGCACCCAAAATACAATGAACAAGAACCAAAAAATATTCAGTAGATAAAAACAGGTATTTGAGGACTTCCCTGGTGGCGCAGTGGTTAAGAATCCACCTGCCAATGCAGGGGACACGGGTTCGAGACCTGGTCCGGGAAGATCCCACATGCCGCAGAGCAGCTAAGCCCGTGCGTCACAACTACTGAGCCTGCGCTCTAGAGCCCGCAAGCCACAATAGCTGAGCTCACGTGCCACAGCTACTGAAGCCCGCACGCCTAGAGCCTGTGCTCAGCAACAAGAGAAGCCACCGCAATGAGGCCCACACACTGCAGTGAAGAGTGGACCCTGCTCACCACAACTAGAGAGAAAGCCCATGCACAGCAAAGAAGACCCAACACAGGCAAAGTAAATAAATAAATAAGCAAACAGGTATTTGACACATGCTTTTTTAAAGTACTTTTCCTTCCTATTGGATAATAATGTAATAATCAAGCATGGCAATCAATCAATCAAACAGCTTAAGTCAAGTACATACCATGGAGTACCAGGAATAGGAGTAGTAGCCACTGGTTTTGCCTTCTGGGCAGCCTTTTCTTCTTCGGTCATCTCCTCTTCTTTGGGCTCCTATGGGAAATGATATTACTCCCATTAAATTAATATTACAAAACTATACCTGAATATCCCACAAATACAAGAAAGATTGCAAATACCTTAAAGTACAACCAACATAAGGTCTGTTGCTAGCATACAGAGGACAGACTCTGAGTCAGAATTTCTAAATAAGTTCTAAATCCTCGCCCCCTAGACAGAGCCGAATTGCACAACAGTAGACCCCATCAGCAGCAGGTCCTATCTTACAGACTCACTAATCATCCATTTAAGAGTAGAAATAAGGAGAAGGGTATAGAAGATTAGAGGAGACCTCTTCATCTAAGGTTGTTTCTTTTTTCTGCGAAATTCCTTACTGATAAGATAAGACTACCATTGGTCCCTCACTGAATAAAAAAAGCTTCCAAAAAGCAGAGCTCTTTTAATGCTGTACAGAGATTATTCCATGCCACGAGAGGACAAATAAAATACAACCATCATTCCCCCATATGAAGTTGTACTTCTAATTATAACATGTACCAGTCTATAAGTCAGGAGGGGACATCAGCTCTGGTCCAAGGTCCTTTCTTTCTAAGGGGGTCTTGGTTTAGTATAAGAAGTAATTTAATGAAACTTCCAAAGGAAAAACTGAATTAGAAATTTCAAAGAACCCTAAAATTGCAGAGGTCAGATTTACAGCAATCATCTAAAACTACAGCAAGTGGGTTTCCCTGGTGGCACAGTGCTTAAGAATCCGCCTGCCACTGCAGGGGACTCAGGTTCGAGCCCTGGTCCGGGAAGATCTCACATGCCGTGAAGCAACTAAGCCCATGTGCCACAACTACTGAGCCTGCGCTCTAGAGCCCGTGAGCCACAACTACTGACCACGCATACTGCAACTACTGAAGCCCGTGCGCCTAGGGCCCGTGCTCCGAAACAACAGAAGCCACTGCGATGAGAAGCCCGCCCACCGCAACAAAGAGTAGCTGCCGCTCGCCTCAACTAAAGAAAGCCTGTGCACAGCAGAGAAGACCCAATGCAGCGAAAAATAAAATAAATTTATAAAAAATAAAACTACAGCAAATGGATTTTCAGTTACAAGTAAACTGTACCCAACAATCAATGCTGGCTCCCAGGTAAACAGGTAATAGCCCTTTACCTCTTTTATCTCCTTTATTGGCTCTTCTTTAGGATCCTCCTCCTCCGTTTCCATTGGCAGAGGTTCTTCAGAAGGTTCTTTAATTGGCTCTTTAATCTTCTCCTCTAATTTTTCTATTAAAAATTGAGATAACATCACACAGTGGTTCTGAAGTAACTTCTGATGAACTTTCAGAGACTAGGCAGTTAAGATATTCCATTTCTAGTTATTAACCACAAAAATAAAATGTTCTTCCTTGTAATATCACTGATTTGCATCTAATGTAATGTTCAACTTCAAATACCTTGCTATACCAATCAGGAAACTGTCAGTAGAAAAGAACTACTGATTTCAGAGGGACATAAAGTCTTTCAGGTCATTCATATATCATTTGCAGCAATCATTCATTTTGCTGAAAGCGATAACATACTAAAAAACAGAAACAGGGACTTGTGAAATAGAATATTATGAGTCCTCTTCCTCCAAGATTCCAACAGCCTTAAGTTTTTCTTCAGAACACATACAATAAACACATTCCTTCCTGATCATTACTATCAATCTCAATAAGGATAACGATAATTATTCAGTAGAATAATTATGCAATTCCTGACCAGAGTAAAAAATATATATTAGTGTGTACATATAATTTAACTTCCCCAGATGGTAAAGTGATGGCCAAACATGTAAGAAGAAGAACTGGCTTTTTAAATGAATACATATTTAACAATTCAGAGGAAATAAATAATCCAACACTATGTAACTAGAAAACCCCTCAAACGTTTTAAAAAAGGAATTAACTCAGAATTTCAAATAGCATTTCTATTTATACTATGTCCCACCAAGTCATTAAAACTATACCTTTTTCCTTTAGCTCTTGGGGTTTTTCCCAGGTTGATTCTAATGTTCTATTATTATAATAATATGTCTTCCCATCTGCTGTTTTATATTCAGTCCACTCAGAAACTGCTGTTGCTCCCGCTAAGGTAGCAGGTGAAGCTGCAATAGCAACCTGGGGGTGTATCATGGGTACAATAGGAGGGGCCATTCCTGGCAATACACCTAGAAGAAGAAGAATAAAAAAATTAGATCCAAGTATCAAACTGTGATACAAAATAAAACTTTGAAAAATGAGCTAAATTCTTCTACTAAACATTAATAATGAATGAGCCAGTTGAAACAAAAAAATCATATAAATTATGATTTAATTACTTAAATCTATATCCCTGGTTTACTTCTAATGCCTAAATTCAATTAGATTCAGAAATTGAACCCAAAAAGTACCTTAAGAACAGTCAGAAATTTGGGTCACACCTATAAGTGAAATCTTAATAAAATATAACATAATAAATTATAAAAATAATGGTACATTCTCTACTTATTAACAGAAATATATTTTTATAAAGAATTTCTTGGGCTTCCCTGGTGGCGCAGTGGTTAGGTTCGATCCCTGGTCTGGAAGGACCCCACATGCCGTGGAGCAGCTGGGCCCATGCGCCGCAACTACTGAGCCCACATGCCACAACTGCTGAGGCCATGTGCCTGGAGCCCATGCCCCGCAAGGGGAGGGCCCGCCACGGTGAGAAGCCCGTGCACTGCAGCGAAAGAGGGGCCCCAGCTCGTGCAACTAGAGAAAGCCTGTGCACAGCGACAAAGACCCAGTGCAGCCAAAAATAAATAAATAAAATTTATTTGAAAAAAGAATTTCCTCAAATTCTAATGAAATCAAGGCAACAAGCACATTTACTAAGCATATTTCCTGAGGCAAAATTGTTTTCTTGTTCTAAGGTACCTAAAAAGGATATGAATAAAATTCTATTTTAAGGTAAATGACTGAAAAAATAAATAAGTAAAAATAAAGTAAATGACTGAGTTTACTATCAAATCAATTTTAAATATACTAAGTGATTAAGTGAGATATCCCTGTAAACTCTTTGACAGTTTATTCTTTTCCGGAAAGAGAGCAATGTTTCTTTTTCTTTTTTTCTTTTTTTAAGGATAAGCCAAGATCTATATTTTTCACCAGACAACTAAACAAGCTGGTATTATAAATAATCAAAAACGTGAATCAAAATTGAAAACAAAAAAAACAACCTCAAATCCTATACTAGAATTTAAGTTTCAGGTAGTTAACTTCAGTAACTTTAAAATGCAAATTTATACTATACACACAAATATTCACACACATATACTCACTAGCATGCAAGCATAATCACATCACTTTACACATGGAAATGATTTTTTTATATTTAACTTAAAAACACACGTCAAAAAATAAAATTAAATGTTATGAATATGGGAATGAAGTTGTTTACACTTATTACAAAAATTAAGATATAAAGTGATTTGACCTTATTTGCTTTTGTGAACCAACGAAGCTAATACTACAGGCAATTGGGAAAATTAAGTGTTGGCCAAATATGACAACTGCATTTATACTGCTCATTAAAAAGAAAAATATAAAAAAATCCACTCACTTGGGCAAAATAAATAAATAAAAGGATAAACAACAACATTCACTACCATGCCAACTTACAGACAAAACAAACTAAGATGGTTTTAAAAATTACCGGTCTTGGTGGTAGCGACTGTCTTTACATACGGGCAGCTGACTATTTGCATCATTGCTACACCTGTAAAATGGATAAGCAAGCATACGTTGGAAAGCTGCCATTGTATGTCGGCTACCACTGGGATTCAGGGAAATAATTTACCACCACAATTTAGAATGTTATTTCCAATGAAAAAGACCAAGGATGGAGTAGAATTTCTTTTTGTTTGACATTTTGTGGGAAGTGGTGCCAAATCCAATGATAACTAATTCTAAATTATAGCATCAATTACCTTTTTATCAAACCAGTTGATAATATTTGAAGGAGTCTCAAGAGTTTAAATTCAGCAAAGGAAAGCCCCTTCACTACGTATGCATAACAAGTTTTCATGATTTCATGTGGGACATTTTCCCACAGGACATCAAACCCATGCTGCTTAAGACACCAGTGAAAGGCAGACGCAGCATGACACTAACAAGACACTTTCTCTGTGCTGCTGCTAAGTGGGAACTACATGCAAAAGCAGAGGCATGGAGCATAACCATGCAAAGTAGAAAAAGAGTAAGATAGGACAAAGAGGGGTGGGAGGAAAAGGAAGAAAATAAAATATGAGACAGATCCCAATATACCACTGCAAATAATACTTTAAATAAAAGGGCAAAGATGAAGAGGAGGGTAGCATTCAACTAATGACAAAATATCCATGTGTAGTGCCTGCTGTATGGAATGCCACGGGCTTGGAACACTGTGGGGGCAGGCTAACAAATTAAGAAGAAGACAGCCCCTTTAGTATCATTAATGACTACCTGGACTGATTACTTTAGAAACCTCAATCGTTTAAGCCAGCTAAAGGAGTAGCACTTGTATTAAAGAATGGAAATTACGTACAGTTCTCAGAAGAATGAAGACTCATCATGATGCATTACAATGGTGATAAAAAGGGAATGAAAGGAAAAGCTGGAAAACTAAGACTGATTAATTGAGGAAAATCAAAATTAAGAGTGAGTTTTTTAAAACTTTTAAAGGAAAAGGCTGAAGGCAAAGGGTTGGGAAGTTAAATTTTATTTTCTATTTCTTTTGGCTAAAAAAAAAACCTAAACCTATTTTGGTACCGATAAAAATTAAAAGTAATAAATTCTTTTCCCCACTAAAGTACATAAAAATAAAATTTTCCTAATTCAGAGACAAAAATTAAATTAAACCCCTGCATTTGTAAATAACATACCTATGTTCACGCGCACACACACACAAAATACTGCCAATTTTTGAAAAGTGCCTTAATTTCTTAATTACTATTTTAAATAAAAATATTAAAGCTAAACTTTCTACTAACAATGAAACTAAAACAAACGCACTGGATCAAAAAAGTATGCTGAATAAAGTTTATGTATAGTTTTATTTTCCATAATGTTTAAAGAAAGCAATGGAAAAATTCGTTTGATTAAGGAAGCTACAGCATATTTTAGGTTTAAATTAGTATAAATACTGCTACCTGCAGGATCACTGAGCCTACTAAGTCAGCACTAGAAATTCAATTCTTAGACTCTATGAACTTTACTCTCAAAGACTGTTCTCCAAAACCATCTCCTAATAAGTAATTTCAACTATACAACTTAAACAGAAGAAAGTCAAATATACTCATATTTAGGCCTAACTGCCATTGCTAAATATCAGCTGGGCCAACACAGAACTCTTGTATTTGACTATCAACATTATAGCCCATAATAAAAGGACATATTTGTTTCTTCTCATGTTAAAAAGACCAACTTTAGGTTTTCTAAGGGTGACTATATGCATATCATGAAGACTCACAAAATAACCAAACATCTAAATTTTTAACCTTCTTTTAAAAAGGAGCATTTGTTCAATTTTCCTACAACTCTACCCTCAAATTATATTCTACCAGGAAATTAGAAAATTCCATTTAGTATTCTGGATAATCCTGATGTCACTGACCATAAGCTTCTTAAAATTCCAAATAAGATTTTCCAGACTAAGAAGTAGAAATCCTGTAATCCTAACCCAATTCACTATCCCCAACTCCACCTCTTACTCCTATATTTTACCTAACTCTTCCACTCCTTTTCTTCATCTTGACTATCCCTTCTTTAATCATCCTCATTAGCACCATACATTGCTATTTCAAATAGAATATAAGGCTCCAAGATAAATTACATCCAAATTCCTCCTGCTTACCTTACTGCTGAATTGATATAAAAAAGGAAAAACAGAGATAGATGGCATTATACATAAAACCAAAGATTTGGGGAGGAGAAAAACAAGTCTTCTTTTCCATTCTTTTTTTTACTAAAGTACCTTAGATGACTGAATTAAAAGGGGAAATGAGAAAATGAACGAATTCTAAGATGCCTTACTATATAAAACAAATATTACTTTCTATAAAACATTAGTTCCCTCTCCAAAGAATCTCTGGTATCTTGCATAAAATTTTACAGATTATCTAACCCAGGTTCTCTTCCAACTGACCTACAAAGTATCATTAGTGGCTCCCATTTATTAAATGCCTTTTACTGCCAAACTTCATAGGTACTACCTCATCTGGTAACACAAACGGTTACCACCTGTTCTAAAATTTAACGGTGGGATGAGGACCAGAGAAGACCAAGACATCCAAAGACAGCTATAACTGAAGGGATTTTACTGTGACAAAATTCCACTTTCTACAGAAATAAATTTTGCTACTCTTTCACCCACTGGTCCTATTAAGAACCTCTAAAGCAAAACCAAAGTCCTTTTAGACAACAGCCTTTCCAATACCTCATATATGTTATTATGCAACCTCTCAATCTTCTCTCTACATAATTAACAATCTCAGCTCCTTACTATCGCTCAGAATCCAGGATCTGGTCTTAACACTGTCCCTGACCCTAAAGCAGACCAAAATTGCAAGAGGTTATGACGAATATCAAGCTTTTATCCATTCATCACTTAATTTTCTACAAAGAGTACATCCGAAGAGGAAAGTATCAGCTGCTTAATCTTAAATTTAATTTTGAAAAAGGGTAATCCCTAGTATTAGAGACAACATTTTTTATTTTCTTCTTACTTTTAAGTGATTTCGGTTTCTTAAACATCACATACTGGTCATTTAATTACCTAACGCTACATCGACAACATGTAAAAAGGTTTTCCAAAAAACCCACTAATTCTTAAATTTTTGGTTTCTTTCTTGCTAAGGTGTAATATATGAAAGTGTTCTTTTCAAAGTAGTTACAAGGAAATAGTGTGATAATTAAAATGTGTGCAAATCTAAGAAACAGCTGTATCACAACCCTATTCTTACACAAAAACTAGTACAATAAAGCAGCAACCATAGTGAAAGGAGTGTGAAATTAGGAGACAAGAGGCCTAGGTTCTATTCATCTTTGCTACAAACTAGCCTTGTGAGCTTGACCTCTCTAAGGCGTCAACATTTTCAACTATAATTCTAGGAGAACGGACCACGGATTAAGGAGTAAATATGTTTGACAACAGCAAACACACGCAAATTACAATGCCAAAGACTACCACTGTTTAATCCCTATGGGAAAAATTCTACTCCACAATCTTTTAATTCCTTCTCTAGTTGAAATGATTTCCCCTAAAAAATAAAATACATGAACTCACCATAATTATTTAAACGTTAAAATGTTGCCTGTTATACTTCACAGTTGTTACAAGGGAAACTTATGCTTTTCTCTTTTAGATGAATTTTTTAAAGTTAAGTGACTCACATTTTCTTCTCAGTATAACGTAATTATTACGAGCATGATTTTTGGATCTGGAGTGCCCAGACTCAAACCCCAACACCATCACTTATTAGCTATGTGACCACGGGCAAGTAACTTAACCTGTGTGTGTATCTACCTCATAAGACGGTTGAGAAAACTAAACGAATTGTTCCATGTAAAGTGCTTAGACCAATGCATGATATAGAAATCACTTAACTTGTGTTACCTATTGTGACCTATGATTTCTTAACTTCATACACTCAATCCCTTATAATATTGCATTTAGAACATATTTACACAAAAAGATGATCATTTTTAATTCATTGGGGCCATTATCCAAAATGAGTGTAGCTTTAAATGTGGCTCTAATTTTAAGACATGTAAACAACAACAGAAAAGGACATTTACCAAAACTGAAGAGAAAAATACTGCAGTTAGCCATGAATCTTTCAAAAATGTTTCAAACAAGTGAGATTCAAGGCAAATTTCAAATGCAACAGACACATGAGAACAAACTAACTGACAATATGAAAACATAGCTGGAAAAACTATTATTATCTATTGGTTTACCTGGAAGTGGAATTGGCATGCCAGGAAGGGGAACACGAAATGGAGGTACCATTACTGGTGGAAAAGCAGGTATTGCTGCTGCTGGCTGAGGTACTGAATGAGGAACGGCAGGAGGTAACGCCTGGGGGTGTGGCTGAGGAACGGTTTGCACAGGTGTGGCTGTAGGAGCAGGAGTTGAAACACTAACTGTAGGCGTGGCAACTGAAACAGCAGAACTTGGGGTCTGATCTTGTGTTGTGGGTGCTGATAAAAGATAAAACAGAAATATGTATCACTCCTTCATAAACCATCTTACTATATTCATTCATCATTCACTCATTCAGTATGTAAGTATTTAGGGCCCATTCCATGCACTGCAAGGAATTTATAACAAGGTCTCTGTCTTCCAAGAAGCTTGAAAATAGTTAAATGAAACATAAACAATAACTAAAACACAAAGTGAAAGGGGATAAATGTATAGGAGTGTAACTCAAGACCCAAAGACCATTTCTTACTGTGAGACGGTACAGAAAATTTTATACTGTGGTGATAGGCCTTGAAAGATTAGGATTTCAACAAGGAAAATGACAAAGTGAAAGGAGTAAATAAGCAAGTGGTGAGAAAAGTGAGTAAAAGCAAAGAGTAGGGGACAACAAGGTATTGTTTAGAAAACAGAAGACAAGCAATCAACTAGTAAAACACTAGGCATACCAACAGAACCAGTGAGTGACAGCTGGAAAGGCAGGCCAGAGGCATAAAGTGGGAGGCCTTGAACAGACAACTAAGGAGTCCGCACTTGACTGGGTAGGGAAAGGGAAGAACTTACGTAAACGTAGAGAAATGATCTAAAAGAATGAACACCAAAACGTATGTGTACACCTTTTACTTTTTACTACACATGCTTCGTTAGAGTTTGATTTTTTTAATAAGAATGCATTCACGTGTTATTTATGTGACTTCATGAATGTAAAAGGGATGTGGGGGGGGGTAGAATGAAGGTTTCTGTATGGAAGAGTAACAATCACTGTTCATTTGACGAATTAACCTGGCGGATGCATAGGAAGAAAAGGAAGAACAGAGGTGGGAAAATCAATTTCAACGTATCTGGAGTTGTCCAAGCAAGGAAGAACAGAGAGAAAAAAGTATGCAATAACTAATGACTGACTGGATATGAACAAATGGGAGTCAAAAACGACTTGGGTTTCTCTATAATTATTTCAAAATAAAAAGGTAAAAAAAGAAAAAAATAAATAACTCAGGTTTCCAGTGTGAGAGACCAGCAAAATGTGAAATTCAGGATAATTTGGTTCTACTAATACGTTATTTTAAAATATCAAAAATAAAACATTTTATCCCTAGTAATCACACTTTGTGACCCCCAAAATATATAAAATTCATATTTCTTTTTTTTTAAGTTTCAGTTCTCAAATATTACAAAACATATTTTGTTATTTATTCACAACCCATCTAGTTCCAAAACAAAATTCATTTTCATAATTCATTGGTAACTAATACTTCATCTTTATCTTGATATAAAGAAAAATGCCAAACTTTACCTATACTGGAATAAGAATGAAATTTATCAAATTAAATAAAACAGTGCTTTCCTAATCTTTATGCCAATTTTATTCTAAGGGAAAGCACACTGTTTAATGCAAACCACCCAATAATCCAACTGAGAAAATTTCTCACTGTCTTTCCTTCAGCTCCTAACAATGAAAAACTCACTTAGGCTGGGAAGATGTCAGCAATTTCATACTTGTTAATGAGGGACTCACCTTGGCTAAATAGACAGCAGGGCCAAACAAGTATCTTCAGGGGCCCAGGAATGAATTGGTGGTCTAGCATAGACCTAGCCTTAGGGTACAGTATCATATTAATATAATTTTATAACAGTATGAAAAATACAAATTACATGCAACATTTGCCCAGTCCCATACATATACCATTTAGCATTTGTCATCTACTGCAATGGCTGAAAATATATCAAGTTATTCTTCCCAACTTCCCTGAGGAGGAGGATTTCATCAGCATTTTTCACAAACTTGCATAGGATAAAATGAGTTTATGCTCAACTGAGGTTAAAATATGAATTCCTTAATTTTTAGTTCAATTTACCCACAGGTTTATACTGCAGTTCATAGAATTACATTTTTTTAAAAATCATGGTAATAGTATTTAGTAATATTTGCTAAACTCACAATACAAAGTACTGAGTCAGGAAAATAAAATGAGTTACAAAGGCATCAAATTTCAGGGTGAAAGGAACACGAAATGGAGATGGCAAAAAGTATTCACTCAACCTATTCCTCTTGCTGACACAGGATTTTCTGAATTTGATTAGTTGCCATGCGTCATGAGAGAAAAGGGACAAAGGCAACAAAAGAATTAACTGGGAAGCTGGGAGAATGGTAGCTAGGACTTTAGAGTAGGTAAATTCCTACTAACTCCATTTGCTAAAATGACTAGTGTAACACTAGACCTCAAAATATACTACTAATCCAGCCTCAGATCTTAACTAAAAAAGACAAGTGACTAAGAGATGGAGAAATATTAAGACTGATAACACTTCTTGACACTCAATCAAGCGAAATAAAACCGGCTATGAGGAATACTCAGAAAGACAACATCAAAATTGATGTTTAAAGGCAGTAAAAAGAACAAGATTTTGCTATTCTGTTCTTAGAATAAAGGCCTCCCTATCACTGAAGGGTAGTACAAAAAATGAAAAACGGGAATTCTGAATAGAATGGTTGGTAATGGACAAGATACCTATGGGCCTACTGACAGACCACTCTGATATGGAAATGAAATACAAAGAGAACAGTTAAAAGTTTTTGGCTACCCACCTCCCTTAAAACAAAGTACTACTATTTTTCCTTCCAAAGAGGCAGGGAATAAAACAGAAGCAACACAGAGCCTCCACATAGAACCACACTGCTTTTAATTGATCTCCTTCTCCCATCACCACCACAAGTACCCCATAAAAACCGACTGTTTTCTGCCTTGCCCCACAGGTTTTAGAAGCATTTGCCTATAAAAAGGCAAAGATCTTCAACCAACTAGCTAATATCACTGTTAATCTGTATTTTCAGAATTCAACTTAGCTACAAGAGACCTGTAAAGCATTATTTACATCTTCCTATTAAGTACATTTTCTCCCAAGCCCTCTAAAAAATATCAAATAGGGCCTTTAAAAAAACTGTCTCCAAATCACATGTACCTTACTTCTTCGGTTACTACACACATCAGTAAAATAAAATCAAATTTGAATTTAAATTCAGTAGGATGACTAAATTTCTCTCATGTACGTATTTCTTACAAGGTAATATACACTAATAATTCCCTAGTCCCTGAAGCTACTGGGGGAGGGAAGAGAGACAGCTTTTTTTTTTAAAATTCTCTCCCATTATCCAGGTAGCAAAATAATCTAAATTATAATCGCCTTGTAGGGATAATTATGTATCTTCACGCCAGTATCATAATAAATAATCAAATCAATAAAATTATGTAAATATTTGGGGGCTCAATCTCAGCCCGTAGAAAAAGTAGCAGCATACTTATATCAAAAAAAAAAAGAACAAAATAAAATCCAGAACTAGTAGCATAAATATTAATGACAATCTTTCAAGCAAATTAATATTCTTCTCTCCTCATCCCTGAAATCTATTAATTGTCTCTCATCTTTATAAAAAAGATGTAACCTCTGGGCCTCTGTGTCTTCATACCTGAAAATTCTCTTACCTTTCGAACTGCTTCTAACACAATTCCACATTTCATCTGCCTGCATCTCATTCTGGGACCCATCTACCTCTAAACAAGATTACTGAAAAGTTCCTAAGTTTCCCTGATTTCAACACTACCCAAATAACGAGTGCCATAAAAATCTTCCAGAATACTGCATTCATATAGACCGCCTACTGCCTGCCTGCCTCACCCATTTGCCTGGTTCTTAAAACTCTTCATAACCTGGTCTTTTATTCAATATATTAACCAATATAAATCCTCTCATCTAACAATTCATAAACTATATTTATCCTCATTTCCTGACCTACGTTTCCCACTACCTGAAACACCTTTCCGAAACTTTGAACCTATTCAAATCCTATCACACATCCTTTATGATAAACCTCAATACCCATGTAGTCCACTCACTTGTCTCTCCGTTTTCTTGAATTCTTATATCTTCTATTTTCGCTGCATAACTTTGCATGCTATTCTCTAATTGTTTCCCATGCATTATTCTTGCCTCCTCAATTAGAAAAACTGGAAACTCTGCAAGATAGGGGCAGGGGCCAAGACTTACACTTATTCTGCAAACCCCACATCACCCAGCATTACTGTTGGCCAAGTTGAATAGCTAACTCTACACTTGCCCAGTTTAGCTTCATGAATTTCAACTGGGCAAATAACTTCTTCTACTCGTGTAAATTTCTGTTCTTTTTAGCCAAAAGTCTTAATGTCAAAAACATATTTTAAATAACATCAAGGATAATACCTAAAACACTAGGATCATTTTGGGATGCATTCCCACTTGTCCATTTCTCTAGCCCCTAAATGAAAACACATGCTGACTAGTACTCACTTGATACTGGCTGCGAAACTGAAGAGGCAGTTGTTGTGGTAGAAGTGGTAGAGGATGGGGTTGATGATGACGTTGAAGTGGATACCGCAGGTGCTGGGCTACTGGTCGTAGGGGTGGAAGCTCCCACTGCTTGTGCTTGCACTTGCGCCTGCACCTGGGCCTGGGCCTGAGCCTGGGCCTGGGCCTGGGCCTGAGCCTGGGCCTGAGCCTGTGCCTGTGCCTGCGCCTGTGCTTGTGCCTGGGCCTGCGCTTGTGCCTGGGCCTGTGCTTGAGCTTGAGCTTGAGCTTGAGCTTGTGCCTGTGCCTGGGCCTGGGCCTGGGCCTGGGCCTGAGCCTGGGCCTGAACCTGGGCCTGGGCTGCAAGCATAGGTGTCAGTTCTGACTGCTGAATGACCTTAACTCCATCTGGCTTGGTCCATGCAGATTCACGTGTCCGAGCATTGTAATAATAAACCTGCAGAGAAAGCAAAATCGTCAGTATCAACGAATCTGTCAACTATCATTTATAAACAATAATACAACTATATTTTGTCTTAAACAGTATTAAAACTTGGCTGTTTGTATATGATGAGACTAAAGGTACTTTTTCACTCCTTTTTTCCTCCCCCCCCCCACGTTTTCTATAATGAGCACATTATATTTTTAACACACACCAAAAAAGGAGAACCAAGGTTATATTTTGTGCACAAAGTTAACACAGCGGGCCTGAGACTGCAATCCTTAGAAAGCCCTGCCCACAATGTTGGTCCTTGGCTGGCATCTGGCAACTTAGATTTCAGGAGGGTTCCCATCATTCCCTAACTGATAAGAATGGCTCATTATGCTTAAACTGTTTATGCAAACAATGCAGTTTATGCTGAATACATGCCTTCCTTCTGGGAGTCTGGAATGTGGTATGTGCTGGGCAGATGGTGCCAGATATGGGACCAGTCCCCAATGAAAACCCTCGACTCCTCAGCTCAGGAGAGCTTTCCCAGCAGACAACACTTCACCTGTGTGTTCACAATGCCATGTCGCAGGAATTAAACTCATTCTATATGATTCCACTGAAAGGACTCTGGAAAGCTTGTGCTTGGTTGCTCCAGACTGCAGCCCATGCACCTTTCTCTTTGCTGGTTTTGCTTTGTATCTTTTCTCTGTAATTAGTCTTAGCTGCAAATACAACTACATGCTGAGTCTTGTGAGTTCTCCCAGCAAAC
Source organism: Lipotes vexillifer (assembly GCF_000442215.2). Taxonomy (NCBI): domain Eukaryota; kingdom Metazoa; phylum Chordata; class Mammalia; order Artiodactyla; family Lipotidae; genus Lipotes; species Lipotes vexillifer. The sequence goes on along the minus strand of NW_006777649.1, from coordinate 141,195 downwards.
ACTAAACCTGAGGGCTGTTTTGGGGACCCAAGGCACATATTTAAAATACAGGCTTCCAGAATCATAGGCAAACCTATGTAAGTGCTCCAGGCCACCTTATGTCTGTGCATAAGTCCAATCCAGTGAGCCTTTCCAGGAGTCCTGCCCCACCCTGGCTTACCCAAGGCTCATTCCTAATTGGCAAAGATATAGTCACTGATCTCAATCTGCCAGAACTCCTGTTTTACTCTTCTGTTACTAAGAAGCTAACAACCTAAATACATTTTATAATTTACCTTCCCATCTGGAGTTTTATTTTCAACCCATATCTCCTCAGTAGGAGGCA
>NW_006777649.1:128236-140860 GCF_000442215.2 Lipotes vexillifer | reverse complement strand
GCATTCCTGGTGGAAACATCATACCCGGTGGAGGAGGCATGGTTCCCATGGGTGGAGGCATGAAAGGTGGTCTCTGTTAATTCACAAGAAGTAATGTCACTTGTGTTTATCTTTTGTCCTTCAAATTATTACTAAATTCTACCCAAAAGTAAAGCACTGTAAGAGAAACTAGTTTTATAGTCAATTCAGATACATTTACCTATGTTATGTAAGAGAAGTTTCTCTGTAATAAAAATGATTACTAAATAGACTAGAAAGAAGTACATCAAAATACTAACAACAGGGCTTCCCTGGTGGCACAGTGGTTGAGAGTCCACCTGCCGATGCAGGGGACACGGGTTTGTGCCCCGGTCCGGGAAGATCCCACATGCCGCGGAGCAGCTGGGCCCGTGAGCCATGGCCGCTGAGCCTGCGCGTCCGGAGCCTGTGCTGCGCAACGGGAGAGGGCACAGCAGTGAGAGGCCCATGTACCGCAAAAAAAAAAAAAAAAAAAAAAACTAACAATAGTCATCTCTGGGTTATAGCATTTATGGGTGAGTTTTGATTTGTTCTTTATACCCTAACTGCCTATTTCATACACTGGGCACTAGATTACTTTCAAAAGAGAAAAACTGATTCTTATTTACAAATACATAGCAATAACTAAAAAGGAAAAACCAGATATACCTAACCCTTTGTTCTCTTTTCCTACAAGAAAAAAAAGAATATTAGCTAGGAAAATATTCATCATTTCCTATTTTTCAGATAATAATAATGTAGTTCACCAAAGATGTTAACATCAGTAAGTTTAAAAGATACAATAAAAAAAATTATCCCTTTTACTTTTCGGGAAAATAAGAATTTAAATGATATATATTATAGTTAAAAAAAAAAACAAAACTCCTGGAACCATTCATTACTGATTCAGCACTATCTCTGATAATTCCTTCAACGACTGCTGACCCAAGCCAAGATCCTGAACCAAACAATTTAACTGTAACTGCTATATGTTACTCACTAAAGCAGAAAAGAGGTCTGCCATTTTGAAAACAGATTTTGAACAGGGATTAAAAGATTTCCTCTATAATCTACAAGTAACATTAGAATTCAATTATCCAAAGCATCTTAACCTGGATAATGGAATTGACATAATGCTAATAATGTGCAACTGTATTTCATTTTCCTAAAAATGTTTTCTTTTCCATACTCCAGTCTTTCTGGATTCAGCTCACTGTCTTTCAAGCATCAGCACACAGGCCCATGTTCTATAAAATATCCACCCCAAATATATCTCATGCACCAGGAGCTGGAAATCACTTGGATTTACTGTAAAATCACACAATCATCCATCAAGACCAAGAAAAGCATCACAACATTAGAAAGTATCCCATTATAACATCTGATATACTTCCATGAGAGGGTTACATTAATCCATTACATTTTATAATATTCTGCAAGAACTTTAACTATTAAAGGCACAAAGAAGAATAAATTCACATATAACAAGTTATACCAGTCAGTAGGTCAAAAAGTTACTTCCTATTCTAACCCTGAAGAAAACATAAAACCATTTAACAATTTGTTTAAGGGGGTGGAGGAAGGGGGGGGCTGCTCATTACTAAGAAGGCAACAAAATTACTAAGCAAAGTATTAAAACCTGGTGTTTCTTCCATAAATATAACCCTATTGAAACAGAGTTAATATCACTTAAACAGTAACTCATTATCTCTTTCTATTTTTAGTAAGTTCATTCTTGATTATCCAAGCTAACAGAAGGGAGATGATACTACTGTATTTGTTTCATTTCAGAATAGTACAGGCTGAATAAACTAAGAAAACATAGAAACATACTCAGTCAAAAAGAATACAATCTCAAAAGTAGATATTTTTGAGAGTTGACACCTTCATAACCTCATTTCAGACAATAATTGGGTCTATTTACACTAAAGAGGGATATACGCCTCAGGTTAAAACACCACAAAAGTTTTTATTTAAAGAAATCCCACAACAATTCTATTTCTAAAATTGTAAGATAACTGTATTTTTTTTCTGGGGAAGGAAAAAAATCCAAATATTGTGCTTACAAAATGTGTTTGTTGTCACTTTCTAGATTCTATACTAGGCATCATTTCTGGGGAGAACTGCTCAGGAATATACATACATATATATTTAAATTTACTTGCAATATGTATCACTGAAAACAAATTTTCCCTACTCTATACATAAGATTTCAAACTTCATTTCCCATAAAGAAGATGGATTACTAAAGACAATTCTCAGAGACGAAGGCAGGTTAGAACTACCCTATTCAATCCTAACTTAACACATACATTTTTCTATCACCATATACATTTCCAGTCTGAATTTCCATACTAATTATTGTTACCAATGCTTTTAGAGCAACACATTAATATAAGGATGTTCTCTTTAGTTCCCATTTTCCTATAAAACCAAGAACACAGGTTTTAAAGGCAAAACTCATATATAATATTGACACTAATGCCAACAAAGAAACAGCTACCTCTATATTCTTTACCTGGAGGTGTGGAGGGCCCATAGGTGGAGGAATCCCTCCTGGAGGAGGCATTGGTGGCATATTAGGATCAAAAGGAGGACGTCCAAATGGGGGCCGAGGTGGTGGAGGAGGGCCTCGCATCATACCAAAAGGTGGAGGAGGTCGCATGAGAGGTGGTGGGCCTCGCATCACTGCATTTGGTGGGGGAGCTGGGCCTCGGAACCTCAAGGCCTGCTGTTGAGCCATCCTGTGTGGGAAAGCCATGAATAAATTTTTCTTTCTCAATGTAACAAAAATGTAGCTACTAATCTCTAATTACATCAAATTTTTTTTTTTTTTTTCTTGCGTTATGCGGGCCTCTCACTGTTGTGGCCTCTCCCATTTGCGGAGCACAGGCTCCGGACGCGCAGGCTCAGTGGCCATGGCTCACGGGCCCAGCCGCTCCGCGGCATGTGGGATCTTCCCGAAACGGGGCACGAACCCGCGTCTCCTGCATCGGCAGGCGGACTCTCAAGCACTGCGCCACCAGGGAAGCCCTAATTACATCAAATTTTAAAAGCCCTTAAGAGCAAGTAGAGTTGGAAAGTCATATTGTACCACTGCAATAGAGTGCATCAGTAAAAATGATCAATGGACACCAAATCTAGGAGGAAATTTAGAGGAGGGAGGTTATTTGGATGGTGTTAAAGTATCTTCCCACATGTTTCTTACAGGTGCAAAGAAGGATGAACAAAACACCTATGCAATAGAGAAACTGACCTAATGTGACTGAGAGGGACACAACATCACCTATTCCAGGCAAGAATGCATAACCTCAATCTAATAAGGAGCTATTCGACAAACACAAAATGAAGAATGTTCTATTAGAAAGGGGGCAGCAGAGAGTATATTCTTCAGAAATGTTGATGTTATACAAAAAAGACAAAGGCAGGCTGTGGAAATGTTCTAGATTAAAGAGGCCAAAGAGACATGAGACAACACAATACCAACTCTAGACAGGATCCTAAACTAGAGAGAAGAAATGCTATAAAGGACATACTGGATTAATAGACAACACAGGAATACAGACAACAGATTAAAGTATTTTATCAACGCAAATTTACATTGATACCTGTGCTGTAGTTAAGTAAGAGAAGATCTCTATCCTTAGAAAATAAATACTCAAGTATTTAGGGTAAAAGGCCATGGGTGCATGTATGTGACAAGTAATAAAGCAGAACAGGTAAAATATTAACACTAAGCGTACTATTTTTGTTTTTGCAACTTTTTGGAAGTTTGAAATTACTTCCAAATACAAGGTTTTCATAGCAGGGGAGGGTAGCAGCTTAAGAGATCATTAGTATTCTCTAAGTAAAGGGAAAGCCCTCTGTACACTGCACCCCACCCTACCCTTCAATCTCTAGCTAAACACCCTATTTTCTCCATGGCATTCAAGCACATAAGCAATATCACATAAGATGGCATTATCTATCTCCTCTCATAATTGCTTTTTAAAAAAAATTATTAACTCTAACAAGTGCTTACTATGTGCCAGGCAGTAATCATAAGCTCTTTTTAAGTTATTTAATCATCACAGCAACCCTGAGATAGATTTTATCAACCTCATTTTACAGATTAAGGTGCACAAAAGTAAAATAACTTGCCCAAGGCCACACAGCTGGTTCGGTGGTAAAGCCAAAATTCAAACACAGGTGAATGGCTCTTAAACGCTATACCATGCTTTCTATCTAAGCCCCTTTTGAGCAAGAATTGTCTGTCCTGTTCACCTTTATATCCCCAGCACATAGTTATGCCTGCCCATAGTAAGGCTCAATAAGTATTTGCTGAATGTACCATTAAACACCTAGGTAATACTGTATCTTACAAATAGGGTATATAGAATCTTAAAAAAATCTTTACTATAATTTGCCAGTCAATTTACTGAGCACCTATCACAGTCTCCCCAGTAGCTATGATAAATCTCTCCATTATACATGAAATTTACATTTCAGTGCTCAAGAGAAGATTAACAATTATATTCCTCATGTACATTTGATGGTAATCATTCTTATACTCTCTCCTCACCAGGCTCTTCCAACTTTCCTACATTTTTCAATCCTGTGCTTAAGACTACCCCTCTTTCAACGGTTTCTAAATTTTCCACATTGTAATTCAATTCTGACACAAAAAATCCTAATAAAGAACCAATTTGCCTTCTAGGAGAGCACTAGGATTGTAAACACATCCAGAACTACTATACCAAATATATTTCACCAAATCTGCAAATGATCCTACACTCAATGTTAGAAAGTATGAGTTTAAAAGTGATTGCAAAAAGAATAATCAGTCTTTTTCAAATTATATGCACTCCCAAAAGACAGATGGTCACTGTTATTGAAGCAATGTCTTAACCTTTAGGGCAGGAAAAAACTTAACCACCAAGAAAAGATATTCCATTTCAGCCTTCAGTTAACAATGTATCTTAATCTAAGATTTTCTGAATCTGCCTCTTCCTTTTCAAAAAATCTATATTATTTCTCTCTTCAGAATTTCACACTTCCTAGTTATAACTTGAAGGTAAGTATTTTAGGTTCTAAAACCATGAAGAGTCAAATCAGGGCTCTGCCTTTTGTTGTCAGGCTGCTCACAAGTTTTCTGAGCGGGGGGGGGGGGGGGGGGGGGGGGGGTGGATAGAAATAAAACCTCTCTCTGTTCAATGAGATAATCCCCATGAAACATTTAGGATAGTACCTGGTACACAGTAAACTATTTTAACTATCATTACTTTCATTCCCCCACAAAACCTAGCATAGTGCTCTACCTGAAAAGCACTTGGTGGCCAATTTGACTAGATGGCTTTCAAAGTCTGCCATGAAAATGGTGGCAAAATTCACATAACTTCCTCTATTGACAGCCTCAAGTTGCCATTTTCTGATATCAGATATGTATAGTACATGTGCTGAGCTCTTTATATACAGTGCTTCATCACAACAACCTCACCAGACCTGCAATGAGGATTAAATGAGATAATAAAGAACTTGCAACAGCACCCAGCACGTTAAGTATTAGCTATTATTGCCGTTGCTGTAACATCAGTATAGTAAGAGTATTAGTAAAATACTAATAATTTAGTAAAATACTAAAATTACTGTTAAACGGTATTAATATTAGTAGTGTTAACTATTACTATAATTATTATTAGCAGGCTCTATATAACCTGGCCCTTGCTGACCTCTCTACAGACTCTAGTCTTTCTGATCAACTACCTGATTACCCTGAAGCCTCTGCAGTTGCTCCCTCTGCCTGGCATGCTTTTCCCCAGATCTTTATATAACTGACTCACTCTTCAGTCTCAGCTCAAAGTTCACCTTAAACTCCTTTCTCACCCTAGTCTCTCCCAGCCCCTCTCTATTTCATTACCCAATTTGAGTTTACAATTATGATAAATGCTATGAAAAAACATCTCACTTATTTGTTTACTTTTGCATTATCTCTACCCACTAGTACATAGTTTCTCCTTATTATAGTGATGCATCCCAGTGTCCAGGATGGTAGTGTTCAATTATTGTTTTAATAATGATGGTGAACCCTGGGTACTTCCTATATACCTGGTACGGTTATAGGAACATTATTTGTACTAAGTCTTTCAATCCTAACAACAACCCAATGAGATAAGTTTGGCACCATTTTTACAGAGGAAACTATGGAGCAGAAAAAGAACTTGTTTATGGTAGTTAGTCAGTGGTAACACCAACATATTCTTATTCCCATTGTACAGCTGAGAAAATTTAGACTGCAAGTACCTTATCATAAGTCATAAAGCATTAATAAGTAAATAAAGGCCTTGGGTAAAGGATGTATACAAATATAACTCTAAATCTTAATGGCCCTCAACCATAAAGGAATAGAAAGGCATTTGGAACTCCAAAGAAATTCTGTCTATTGTAGGTTATTTGCATTCCTACCACTTTCAATCTTTAGGAAAACAGAAGCCTACTTGCATGAATAGAAACCCCAAAAAATTTTTTTACAAGAACAAATGTATTTCCCTAGAAGTACTAAATCCAGATATGCAATCTTCCCAATGGTGAAGACAAGTCTGCAAATACTTTAATATAACAGGAAGAGCAAAACTTTTTTAAATGCTGATATATGGCAGGCAAATTAAAAGGAAGACTAAGTGAGGAGACCTAGGTTTTAATCCAGACCCTGCCAATACCTCGGTGACCCTGTGTTAAGTCTCTTCACACTTGGAGGCTGATTTCCTCATTTGATGTGGTTAGTTTGGAATTTAGATCAATCTTAATTAGCATGGAAGGTCCCTAAGGAAAAAGGTTTTGTCTGGTTCAAGACTCTACTGCCAGCACCTAGGTCAGTGACTCTCACGCTGCACACACTTAATTAATGTGGGTCCACTAAATGGACCATCTCTAAATCTCCTCTATTCATTTACTTACAATATATATACACTGAACACCTTATTCTTCAGGCACTATGATAGTGACACACCATGACATGCGTTCAGAATACAAATACAAAAATTAAGCCCCAATTTCTGCCATCAGAGGCCACAAAAACCACTAATTTCTCTTAAACCATGACAAATGTTAAAATAAAAGTCTACAATATGCTCTGGAAGGAACTTCCAACCCAACAGGCTAAGGTACAAAACAGTTCCAACAGAACACCTAATTTAAAGTCCTATTCAAATCAGTTTTGCAACAATGTCTAGACTACTATTAAAGTCTAAAAGGCTACACATTGTAAAACTGAAGAAAAATACTCTCTAAAATGCAAAGTAATGTTCCCAAATAAACCTGTAAGACTAGTAACCTTCTCTTAAGGTCTGAATCAGGAATGAACCTTTCATCACAAAAACTGAACGACCCTGGCAATGCACTTTGATCACTCATTACTGAAGTGTACACGTGGGGTTTAAAGGATTTGAGATACATCCCTGAAATAAGACTTTATTCCCGCCAAAGTAAGAATTTTTGTGACCATTCAGAATCTAAAAGACATGACTTTTTCTTTTTCCCTGAAAACTTGAGTAACAATACCCGTTTTCCTTATATAATTTCATCTGGTGCTCTAGACAACACTAGAGTCCTCATCACTTATTCTGCGCTTTTTCATTCTCAAAGACAGGGGCACAATTCAGAATGGGAGCTGAACATCTGACATGACATTTTTCCCACCCAGAAACATTTAAAAAAAAAAAAAAAAAAGTATCAAATACACGCAAAGCTCAGTACCTCGTTTTCCTTAAAAACCACTGACTAAAAATTTTTCTGTCCAAGACACTTAATTACAAATTCCAGAGGCAGGGAAAAACCAAGGCAAGAAAGGTCACTGCCATCCTTAGGGCGATGGCGTGAGCAGACAAACAGAAGGAAGAGGAATGGAAGAGTGCACCGAGTCTGGCTGCCTGGGTTCAAGCCACTTCCTGGAGCCACGATTCCACCGAGCCGGTTCTACTTCCCCAACCTCTACGAGGCTCAGTTTCCTCACCTGTAAGATGGGCAAGTCACTTAACTGAAGATGGCTCTTGCACTGGGGCCTGCAAAATAAGAACAGCAACTACTCCAAAGGACGGGTGTGAGGATCACAAGAGACAAGTCTAAGGAGAGGGTCCTCTGGCCCCTAGAAGCACCTAACAAACGGCTGCTGCTATTGTTACTACTCACAAATACGGGGTAAGAAACCAAAGGATAAGAGAAAGGAGGGCCGCACGAAGTTAATGAAAAGCAAGCAACGTGGGGAAGAAGGAACAGGGCAGACGTGGGGACCCCAAAGGGCGGCGGAGGGCGTGGAGAAGGCCGAGCCGGGGAGTTGGCTGCGGCGTGGAAGGCTTCCGGGAGGAAAACTGGGCCCCCGCCGGCGTCGCGCCGGGAGCAAGGCTGAGGCGGCCCGCGCCTGAGGCGGCGCCCCAAAGCGGGAACGCCGGGTCCGGCCCATGGGCCGCAGGCCGCGAAGGGCGCCGGGGCCCCGCGAAAACCGCAGGAAGCGCCCGGAGAACGTGCAGGAGGCCGCGACCCAGCCCCGGCCCGGCTCCCTCATTCAAGCCGCCTCCCCTTCCCCCTTCTCCAATCCCATGCGGTCCTAGCCCCAGCCGCCGCGCGTCTTCGGCCCACCCTCCACCCCGGCCCTCCGCGCGGCGGGCCGAGCCCATGGGACGCCGGAGCGCCAATATGTAAGGTAGAGCAGCGCCCTTACCTGAGCTCCCCCGGGTTGAATCGCTCACCGTCCCCCCCGTCCCCGCCACGCTCCGCCATTACAGAGGGCCGCGTTCTTCCACCCGCCGACTCAGCGTCCCCTATTGGCCGGGCGAATCGTCAATCTCGCGCGAGAGAGGCGGAGATAGCAGAGATCTGTGAAATGACTGGTCAGACTTTCTATCAATCCTCGAGCTGAGGATGGTATCTGCCTTATTATTGGTGAAAGGGCCCGCCGACTTTGAAAGCGGTATGGAGACAGCCAGTTGATTGGTCGCTCGGAGGCTTTATGGTAAACGAGACTTCAGCAACGGGGAACTGCCGGCGCCCTCTCGCGGTAAGTGAAACTAGGTCCTCCCACGTACTCCTCGGCCTGCGGTAGCCACGTGTCTGCCGGCTTCCAGAAAAGTCAGTTGTGGAGCCATATTGGCCTCATACTGGACATATTGGCTCGGGCGGAGACCATTTCCATTGCGTGAGCCAATCGAAAATCGACCTGGGTCGCCGGTAAGCCAATCACAGAGTTGCTGTGGAAATGAGCCATTTCCCAGCTTTTCAGAATCAGGAGTCTTAAGGCACCCCTGGATTATACCCGTGTTATTAAATAATATATTACTACCTACAAGAATACCTCAAATTGTATTAAATAATTAGTCGCAGGCTAAGAAGTGTTGTAAGTTGCTGTATTAAGTTGCGGGAGGCAAGCCTCAGGCAACTTAGTTTAAACCATCTGTCCTTCAATTTCAAAATACACTTGCCTGAAATTAGCATACCCTGGTACCCAGAAGGAATTCTGAATATTCATTTATCTTTTTATTAAAAAAAAAACAAAAAACTTTAGGCACTAGAGTTTCAAAGTCATGATGAAGATGAATTCTACCATTAAGGAACTCAAAATATTAAACTAATAATAGATATATTCTACTCAGACCTAAGCATATATACCAAGCACTGTCCTAATTACTTTCCATGTATTATCTGTTTTAGGCCTCATAAAAAGGCCTTATAAGAGGTGAGTACTATGAATAGCCACAGTTTATAGATGAGACTGAGGCAGAGAGAAGTTAAGTAACTTGGCCAAGTTTACACAGCTAATAAATGGCAGAGCCTGGCCTTAAACCTGAGACAGTATGTCAGCAAAGCCCCATTGCTAAACACCGTGATCCAAGAAAAACTGAAAACATACATGTACACAAAAACTTGTACAAAAATATTCATAGCAGCATTATTCATAATAGCCAAAATGTCCAAGCAATTGGTGAATCGATTTAAAAATATGGCATATTTATACAAAGGAATATTATTCAGCCATAAAAAACAATTAAGTACCGATACATGCTACAACATGGATGAACCTTGAAAACGTTATGCTAGGTGAAAGAAGCCAGACACCAAAGGCTACATATCATATTGAGGCAAGAGATAGGTGGGCCCCCCCGCAGGGTAAACAACTGGAGTTTCTGTCCACAGGGAACAAACTCCAATTGCTAACCCTGGGGGGGCCCATCTACCTCCTGCCTCAATATGATTCCATTTAATGAAGTATCCAGAATAGGCAAATCCGTAGAGATGGAAAGTAGATTTCCAGGATGGGGGGTGGGGAGTGACTGCTAATGGGTATAGGATTTCTTTTTGGATGATAAAAATATTCTAAAATTAGATAGAGGTGATGATTGCACAATTTGGTGAATATACTAAAACCTGTTGAATTGTACACTTTAAAGAGTAAATTTTATTGTATGTGAATTACAGTATTTCAATAAGTACCATGCTATACTGAATGCCAGTTAAATATTCAAAATCAACAAAGTGTGATAAAATGTGATAAAGGCTGAACACAGTTCTGACCATGATCGTTTGGAAAAAGGAAAGTATGGTTAAAATTTCACTAAATACATAACATTTGAACAAACTGGAGCTTGAATGAGAGTGAATGGCTAGATCCCTTTTTCAACATCAGCATGCATCTCCAAGTCCTGGCAAACTATTCCAAAAATAATACTTATATAGATGGCTCAAGACAGACTAATCCCCACTGCTGGAAAACAAAACAGAACAAAAAAACAAAGAAAACCCACCTCAAAATGGATACCTTACAGAAAGATAGTCACTGGCATATTATAAAAGATGACAACAAACTGTCAGTTTGAATGGATGGAAGAATGCGTTGTGGGGCAGACATATATACATATGTAGATGTATCACACATATTAGATATAGATATAGAGATAGATATAATTCGATAAATATAATTAGATAGATATAGATAGATATAAAATCATTTCATTGCTTCACTACTATAGTTTACTCACATAAACATGTCCTTGAAATTCAGGTTATTTTGCACTCAATAGTTATTAAAAACATAATGCAAATATGAGCTGTGTCTTCAGTGAACCATTTTATTAAATCAATGTAAAAAAAGAATTAAAGAAATTCAGTGAATCTTTTAAGAAACCAAATAGACTTCCTGTAGTCAAAGCTTGATAACTCTCAAGATACTACAGATGGGCATAGCTGTACAGAACAGAAAAACAAATACCATCTTTGCCCAATTGGCAGCAACTGAGTTATAGATCCTAACATTTAGTATATCAAAGTGAACTGAAGAGGCAGTGTTGGCTCAAAACTGATTAATATCATCAGGGCTCTAAGTCTTTGTTATGAAGTCACTCTTCAGAAGTGACTCTTGAGAAGTGTTTCCAATGCTGAGTCAGTTTTTTTTTTCTTAATAACTACCATTTTTGAACACTTATCTTAAGCCCATGGTAGGTACTTTCCATACACTATTTTTAATCCCCTGCAAGGCAGGCATACTGTCCCCATTTTACATATGGGGACACTGAGGCACAGGGGTAAGACTCACCCAAGGTTGTATTGATAGAATCTGCTTCTGAGTTCACTCACATGATTGTTGGCATATGTCACTTCCTCGTGGGTTGTTAGACTGAGGACATACCTAATGGGTCTCTTCATGGGGATGATGACAACATGGCAGTTTGCTTCTCCCAGCATGAGCAATCTAAGAAAGAGAGGAAGAGAGAGAGACAGAGAGAGAATACCCAAGATGGAAGCCACAGACATTTTGTAACCTAATAATAGAGTGAAATTCCATCACTTCTGCCCATACTCTATTCATTAAAGCAAGTCAATACATCCAGCCCACACTCAAGGGGAGCGGATTGCACAAGAGCTGAATACCAGGAGGTGGGATCACTGGGGGCCATCTCACCTACCACACTTCCTTTCAGGTCTCAACTTACACAGTTGCTTCCTCCAGGAAGCATTCTTCAGAGAGAAAATCTGACCACTAGCCACGCCCATCTAGGTAATTTCCCCTATCATCTTCTCCTATAGCGCACAAGATGCCTTTGTAAAATTCCAAGCACTTGTTACTACCTATTGTAACATTGAGCATTATGTGTATAATGTGTTTTACATATTTTACCTTATTTCTTTTTCTGTCAACTCACTTTATTGTTTTTAATTTGAAAGTATTTTAAAGTAAATTATAAACATCATGACATTCCATCCCTCAATACATCAGTATTTATCTCTTTTAAAAAATCCCATAGTTTTCTACATATCAAAAATAACATTTTCACTCCTAACAAAATTAGCAGTAATACCAAATCCATATTCAAATTTCCCCAACTGTCCCTAAAATGTCCTTTTCAACTGGTTTGTTCTGATCCAGTCAGGATCCAATTCAGAACCATGCAATGCATCTGGTTGCTATGTCACTTAAGACCCTTTTAACCTAGAACAGTACGTTTTTTCATGACACTGACTTGCTGAAGATCCCAGGCCAGTTCCACCTTTTGGATCTGTCTGATTGATTCCTCTAAACCTTGTATTTTTTTTTTTTTTTTTTGCGGTACGCGGGCCTCTCACTGTTGTGGCCTCTCCTGTTGCGGAGCAAAGGCTCTGGACCTG
>NW_006777649.1:123017-128019 GCF_000442215.2 Lipotes vexillifer | reverse complement strand
CCCGTGTCCCCTGCATCGGCAGGCGGACTCTCAACCACTGTGCCACCAGGGAAGCCCCTAAACCTTGTATTTTTCATAAGTTGGAAGTTAGATCTGAAGACTTGATCAGATATAAATTGAACATTTTTATCAAGAGGACTTCATAAGTAGTACTGTGTATTTCAGTTACATCATACCAGGAGACACATGAATATCTAAATTTCCCACCCTTAATCACTGACATTGGGTTAAGGTTATGACAGCTCAATCCTTACATTGTAATCAGAATGTTATCTGCACTATTAATACTTACTTTTGGACAACAGTCATAAACCAAGACCATCTCCAGCAAAACTGAACAAATGGTCACCCTACCTATCCACCATGACCTAATGGTTTAATGATTTTATCTTTTCCTGAATCAATACTTTCCTTAGGGCTAGCAAAATAATGATTTTCTAATTACATGTTACTTTCTACATTTACTAGCTAACAATTCTTCTGTAAATTAGAGATTTCCTTCAACAACAGGGGCTATTGCCCCCCAAATACAGTTTCTATGCTAAAAGTGGATAAATGCTTAGTTCTTTCCCTTTATTTATCAACTTTCAAAATAAAATGATGGTTTGATAGTCATCTCAACTGGGAACAGATTCTTTTTTTCTGACTTCTTTAAGTATTATTACGGACACACGGGTTTTCAGTTATTCAATCCATTTCAATTAGCTACAATCAATAATCATTTTCGATGCTAGAATTTTCATACATTATCCATTTTCTTTTCACAACAATCATCTAAGTAAGGTAACATCACTGTCTCTTTTACATATCAAGAAACTGAGACAAAGAGAAGTTAGGTAACTAAGAAATTTACTAAGGTGGCTCAGATAGTAACTTCAATGTGCAGTTGAATACAGACTCCAAGAGAGTAGGAATGCATTCATATTTTTTAATCAGGTTCTCCTGAATATAGCTCAGTGCCAGTTAATAAATAAGTCAATGAGCAAATTAGTTAACGATTATCATTTCTAGTTGACACCAAAAAAAAATTCTAATACCTACTAAAGACTTGCGGATGAAATAATATCTGGGATTAGCTTCAAAATAAACAAGAATGGGGAGCAGCAAGGTCAGGGAGAGAATGTGAGGGGAGGGCAGCAGGTTATAGATGAAACAAGGTTGACTATACCTTGATAACTGTTGAAGCTGGATGATGGGGAGATGAGGGTTTATGATACTATCCTCTCTACTTTTTTAATATTGAAATCGTCCATTCATCGAGAAAATAATCTAAGCCCTTGAAACATTCAACTATAGGAAGCTGCCTAAAAGTATTCAAACTGATACACAGCAAAATGTGTCTGCTTACATTGTTAGTTTTTAGTTGGACAGTCGATGAGAAAGTAAAGGAGATGATATGAGGTACCCCAACACACGTAAAGAGTAAAAACATCTTCATAAGGGAGATTAAGGTAACAAAAATCTCATGTTTGACTTCTTAAAAATTGAGATATAATTAACTCGTTTGACCTTTTGTTGGAAAGCCAACAATGCTGTATGCTTTTTTTTTTTTTATGCCAAAACTTGTAGAAAATCTGATGACTACAAAAGGAAGGGGAAAAGAAACTTGTGAATCTGTCTTCTAGAAGAAAAGATATCCTCAAGAGAAGGACTTATCCAAGTTGACCAAACTGAGGAGCCAGATAAAAAGACACCAGGTCACAAAACACACTGGGATACAAATAGATATCCATTTAAAACCTTGTTTTTAAATAAACATGAAAGGAATGAGGAAAACAGAAAATTACCATTAGAACACCACAGTAATCATTGCTGCAGGCAAGATCTACTGATGAGTGCTAAAATTAGTGGGTGAAACTTTAAGGAGAAACAGGATATTGCATTACTCAAAGTATCTCCACCCCAAATTTATAAATCACTGTGGTGGTTTTAACATATGTCCACAAGTTCTTTGATAGTCCTCCCTTCAGAAGGTGGAGTTAAGTCCCCTCTCCTTGAGTGTAAGTTAGACTTAGTGACCACCAAATACAGCTTACATTTGCAGTGGAGAAGCCCAGCAGACATCATCTTAACCAAGTGATGGAGATTAACATCTTCAGTGACAGCATGCACCCCTAATATGACATGATGAAAAGGGCTCTTCACCTCTGTGCTATTCTTCTGCAAAATCTGTAACCTCCATCTAAACTCGAGGAAACATTAAACAAACTCAAATTGAAGAACATTTTACAAAACACCTGATCACTACTCTTCAAAAGTGTCTAAGTCATGAAAGACAGGTAAAGACAGAGAAACTGTTTAAGGCAACAAAGGAAACATGACAACTAACTGCAATGTGGGATCTTGGCTTGCATCCTGGAACCAAAAAAGGACACTAGTGGGAAAAGCCATGGAAATCTTAATACAGTGTGTAGTTTAGTTAGTATTGTACCTCTTAGGTTTGTTTGTTTGTTTTATTTTTGGCTGCGTTGGGTCTTCATGGCTGCGTGTGGGCTTTCTCTAGATGCTGCGAGCAGGGGCTACTCTTCACTGCGGTGCGCAGGCTTCTCATTGCGGTGGCTTCTCTTGTTGCAGAGCACAGGCTCTAGGCGCATGGGCTTCAGTAGTAGTGGCATGCGGGCTCAGTAGCTGTGGCACGTGGGCTCAGTAGTTGTGGCTCGTGGGCTCTAGAGCTTAGGCTCAGTAGTTGTGGTGCATGGGCTTAGCTGCTCCGCAGCTTGTGGGATCTTTGCGGACCAGGGCTCAAACCTGTGTCCCCTGCATTGGCAGGCAGATTCTTAACCACTGTGCCACGAGGGAAGTCCCCTGTACCTCTTAGTTTTGATAAATGTACCATGGTTATGTTGACACTAAGGGAAGCTGGGTGCAGAGGATTTCGGTATTAACTTTGCAACTCTTCTGTAAATCCAAAATTATTTCAAAATAAAGAGGTTTTAAAATATGTTTTCAGCTTCCAGATAGCTAACTCTCAATTATGCCAAGTGCAGAGGGTGGAAACCACAGCCATATTGTGATGTATGCCTTATTATCCATCTATAAAATGAGAGGGTTGGACAAGATGCTCATCCAATGATCAGGGCAAGCAGTGCACAGAAATGTCCCTAGAAAAGGCTCAGTTACCTGAGTGCCAAGAGAGCACCCAAGGTACCCTTGACCTTGGGAAATACGTGTGGTTAAGGATTGTACTCCTAGCTTTACTGTTCTCCAAATATATTTTCTTGGCAAAATAAGACTAGAACCAGGGACTTCCCTGATGGCACAGTGGTTAAGAATCTACCTGCCAATGCAGGGGACATGGGTTCAATCCCTCATCCAGGAAGATCCCACATGCTGTGAAGCAGCTAAGCCCATGCACCACAACTACTGAGCCTGCACTCTACAGCCCGCAAGCCACAACTACTGAGCCCATGTGCCACAACTACTGAAGCCTGTGCACCTAGAGCCCGTGTTCCGCAACAAGAGAACCCACCACAATGAGAAGCCCGCACTCCGCAACGAAGAGTAGCCCATGCTCACCACAACTAGAGAAAGCCCGCATGCAGTGACAAAGACCCAACACAGCCAATAATAAATAAATATATTTATTTATTTATTTAAAAAAAAGACTAGAACCAAAGGTCCATTTCGATAAACCAGAATGCCATTTATTTACAGAGAATTACACTTGTCAGGTGAGCCAGACATTCCTATCCTCTCTGTGGAGAGAATTACAGAGCAAGCAAAATTATCAGAAAGCAGAAAGTGATTGGAAGCAGAACAAGGGCAGTAAGTTATTTGATTTGAATCTTTAATGGGATTGGGTCATGATAGTCTGAAAATTCACTATTCCAAATAGAGATATACTTTCCGCTTAGAGCATCTTTGCCTACTCTTGCATTGGGGAACTCTCTGTCCCACCCAAGAACCTCTTCCTTGCATATATAGCTAAGCCTACTTCTCTAGCTAAGAGGAGATTTTAAAAGAGGTGTGTTCTTTTCTGTTCCGCTCTATAGGAAGCAAACAGAAAGGAAGTCATTTTTATTATTAACATCATTGGCTGATTCAGTCAACAAACAATAAATAATTAGTGAGCTCATGAATTTGCAGTCCTTTAAGATAATTTCATGGACCTCCTGGGATCTGCAAGCCACAGGGTAGAGTACAGTACCTGGGATGACCATCTATGTTTCGTTTCCACAATTTTTTCCCAATAGAATACCATATAATTATTTAGGCTTCCACTTATTAAATGATAATCACATTCCCTAGGATTACCCTCATTTGGATTTGTCCTAGAATAATCAACCACTCATTTGCAATCTCTTGGTTTATTAACATAAATGACTATACCTAAGTCCATTGTATTATATATGCATTTTACTAGTTTAACTCCAAGAAACTCTGGATTTGTTCCAAAATACTCAATGACATATTTATAATCTCTTGGTTCATTAATATAAACTGTTAATCAAATGCATTGTTTAAAGTAACTGCTATTTATCTTACTAAATTGGTGAGACATTTCTCTTTCCTTCTTTTGGCAACAACAATTATGTCTTTTGGGGTTCATTCCAGCTCTAAAATCTAAAATACTACTAAAATTTTTCTGTTTTTCTTTTTCTTTTTTTTTTTTTTTTTGGTGCGGTACGCGGGCCTCTCACTGCTGTGGCCACTCCCGTTGCGGAGCACAGGCTCCGGATGTGCAGGCTCAGCGGCCATGGCTCACGGGCCCAGCCGCTCCGTGGCATGTGGGATCTTCCCAGACCGGGGCACGAACCCGTATCCCCTGCATTGGCAGGCAGACTCTCAACCACTGTACCACCAGGGAAGCCCCAATTTTTCAGTTTTTCAAAATTAAAACAACATCATCTCAGGAATCCTCACATAATGGTTATTTTTTTAATTAGGAAGTTAAGGATTTTGTTTATTTTAAGAGGCGTTATGATTGAAAGCTGTGAAAGGACAGCTCTAAAAGATAACATTATTTTTAAAAGACTTTAATTAGCTAGCTAAAACAACAAGT
>NW_006777649.1:115801-123007 GCF_000442215.2 Lipotes vexillifer | reverse complement strand
CCCTACACATAGTAAAATGAATGGGTGTACTGTCTAAGGAAGAGGTGTGTCCCTAAAGCAATCCTGGGACCCAAGGGAAAGGGTTCAAGTTGGCTAAAGAATATTCTTAGTCTTTTTTTTTCATAAAAGTAATATTTAAGACTCTATTATAATGCAATTGTTTTAAATACTGTTACACAGTTTCCCCAAATCGCCAGCTTGAAAAGTTACAAAAGCAGTTAATTGGAAAGCTGAAAAGAATCTGAGATCATCTAGTCCAACATTCTTTGCACAAATTTGATGAGGAAGCAGAGACCCTGAGAGTTTGATTAACTTTCTCACAGTCACATATCCAGTTAGTGGCAAAAACAGGACTAGAACCCAAGTCTTGACAACATTGTGCTTCCTCAGTTCAATTTGAAAGCTCTGTCTCTTAAAATTTACAAAACTCAACATCTGTAGTGTATCATTAAGCACCACACCAGTCTCAGGACAAAGTAAAGTAATAATTTGTTATTGCTGTAGCAAAACTCCATCTTAGAAGTTACGTGAACTCCTCTCCATTACAAAAACATATCAGACCAAGTGTTCTAATTTCGAATTCAGAAGATAGTTCATTTGTCGATTTGGCAAATCCATTCGTTTGTCCATTTGGCAAACATTTGATGAACACTTAACAGTGTGCCAGGAACTATCACAGTTGCTAAAGAAACAAGAGTCGCTGTCCATGGAGTACACAGCCTAGAAGAGGAAGTAGATAAACCAAATCATAGCCATGGCAAATGACTAGTGTTGACTAAGTGATTACCACATGCAAGCATTTTACATGGAACTTCCCAGTTAAGTCCTCATGACAATCATATACGGCAACAATTTATCCCCACTTCATGGGTGAGGTAACTGAGAATTAGAAAGGTTCATCGAGTTGCCCAGACTCATACAGTTTAAGTGGTGTAGTCAGGCGATTCCACACTATTGCATTTGCCCTGAATCTTTATGCCATACTGCTGGGAATTCAGGCAGAAACACAGAAGCAGGGGCTTTGATTGGAGGGAAAGTCCACTGTGAAGATGGAAACTGAGGAAGCAAACAAGGACCAGGAAAGGATGCATTAAGGGACAGCATTTTGGAAGCAATTTTAGGAACTAAAGCACTGATGTACAGGGGAGTGGCAGGAGATGAACTAGAAAGGTGAGTGAGGTTATATTTATTCCATAGGTAATAAGTTTTGTGGGGTTTTTTTGCAGTACGCGGGCCTCTCACTGTTATGGCCTCTCCCGTTGAGGAGCACAGGCTCCGGACGCGCAGGCTCAGCGGCCATGGCCCACGGGCCCAGCCGCTCCGCGGCATGTGGGATCCTCCCGGACTGGGGCACGAACCCGCATCCCCTGCATCAGCAGGTGGACCCTCAACCACTGCGCCACCAGGGAAGCCCTGTAATAAGTTTTTATTCAGGGGTTTCAAGTAGGGAAGTGACAGGATCAGATTTGCTGACTACAGTCAGTATGTGAGTTAGAAAAGAGTAAGTTTGCAGTCAGGGAGACAGTAGAAATTGTTGTGATTGACCATATAAGACTTTGAGCTAAGACAATGACAGCAAGACTGGAGAAGAGGGGACAGGGTCAGGAGCTTTTTTTTTTTTTTTCTCTGATTAGAAGTTATTTGATTTGAGTTGGTCAAAGACCAGAGATATGAAATGTTGCAAATACATCATCAAAGATAAGCTCCAAACAAACGGTTAAGTGTAACTGTGAATTTGTAATCTTTTATAGATTCGTCCTTATTACATGTAAGTGTGTATATATATATATATATATATATATATATATATATATATATGTATATAACTTTTCAGAAATATATTTTGTAAAACAGGATGGAATCACCTGTAATCAAACAGGGAGGTTGCAATATCAAAAAAGAAGACTTTAGAAACTTTTAGCTATTTGTCCACTTTTCTGCAAACTTTTTTGTGGGTAGCCCTTGCTTGAAATATTAGCATATTCCATTTGGAACATACTTCTATTCTCTTTCTTCCACTCAGGTGGAAACAAAGTGAGGGGTTTTTTTTTTGTTTTTTCCTTTTTCTTTTTTTTTTTTTTGCCGCACCCGTGCGTCTTGAGGGATCTCAGTTCCCGGACCAGGGATTGAACCCTGGCCACCGCAGTGAAAGTGCCAAATCCTACCCACTAGACCACCAGGGAACTCCCGAGGGTTCTTAAATCTCAATGAGATTATGATGATTGTTGAAACGCAAAATGGTCATTTATACAAGCCTCAGCCCCCGAAGATCCGCGTTGCTGAAGCTAATGGCTAAGTGAAGACAATTTAAGAGAAGGGAAGGCAGCAAAGTGACACATGTTGAAGGGAAATGACTAGCTTTCATACCTAATCTGTTACTTCATCCCTTATGTCAAAGGCCACGCCGACAGTCTCCCTTCGCCAGCGCTGTGTTCCGCCAGCCCTCTTTCATGCCTGACCTCGCGAGATGCACATGTGCTCTACCTCCTCCGGGGCACCTCACCTGACAGATTGCTGGTTCCCGCACTGCCCCAGAGCAGGAGCTATTTAAAAGGTAGGATCAACAAAACTAGGTGAGTGATTGGATTTGAGTGTGGGACAGGTGGGGAATTTTAGGCCACATTAAGATTTCTAACTGGGGCAGCCTGGGCTACATAGGGATAACTTCTCCAACCTCAAAGATCAAGTATATCATTATAGTCACAGACATAAATTCTAAATAGACTTGCTGGGTTTGGACTCTCTGTATCATATTCAAATTTCCTTGTTAACCAGACACTGTAGGACTTTTAGAATGAAACAGAAACAGAGGAATGTGGAAATTAAATGGTTTACCCACAGCCCAGTCACTTGCATCAGAACATCAGAACTTCATGAGATTTGAATTAGGAAGTTTCCAGAATGAACATGAAAGGTCACAGGTCCCTTTATGCAGAAGAACTTGTTAGGCCAAAATAATCATACTAAAAAGTAAATAATAAAGCAAATCACTTTTAGTGGAATTCACTATTAGTGAAATGACACATTCATTCATAGCCTTTCTAACTTATACATTGCTACACTTGTAAATGAAAACAGTATAAAGAGACCCAGCTCCTGCCCTCAAGGAGCTTATGGTCTAGTTTAGGAAGACTAAGAAGCAAAAACTGCAGCACAGATGATAAAATTTCCAACAGGATTAGCTCAAATGCTGGGAATCCCAGCAGAGGGTAAGGAGACCCAGCCCTGCGGGCAGTGGCCCCTCCTCCCTGAGGTCAGGCCGCCTACCCTGTAGGAAGCATGTGATTGTATTAGGCGCAGACAATGTGGTGGGCATTTCAGGTAGCAGCAAAGCATGGGATGGAAGAAGGACATTTTGAGTCTCCCCACTATTTTGTTCCAGGGGATGTTTCAATGCTGCAATACCAAGAAGTAAGCAAGCAATATCGAAGGACTCTGCTGCAGCTTCTCTGTCACAGGTTGCCTGGGTTTGAATCCTGGATCTGCCTTTTACCTGCTGCATAATTTGGGACAATTTATTTCCACTCCTTGTGCCAAAGTTTCCCCATCTTAAAATGGGAATAATAATTGTATCTCTGCAGAGTTTCTGTGGGGGTTAAATGAATGTAAGCCCATTTAAACTGTTTAGAACAGGGCTCATAGTAAGTGCTCAATAAAAATTAGCTATTACCATTTCTATAAATATAATATTTTTTCTTATTATTTGACCTCCTCTTGCTGTCTTTATCTCTCATGTCTGAATCTTTCTCTCTGTTTTACCTGGCTCTCTCTGTTGCATAAACTGCTCTCAATTTTCTCATAGGTTAGCTAAGTAATAAATACAAACTATTAGTCTGATGTCCAATTCATAAAGGATATTTCTGGTAAAAATAACCAATACAAATTGAAACTGAAAATATCTATCATTGCATGTAGTAAAATGTGATATTGACTAAAAATTGACTGAAGATAAAATATCAAAGTGCAAATATGCAAAATTTGAGCCAGCAAAGTTGAGCCTGGTAGAAATAACAGTCATTGAAGAAACTTCACACAACTATATAACAATTGATAAAATTTGATGCAGACAGGACTGCTGGATGACTCAAATCTTCACTCTGAAATTTAAATGAAGAACTAATTCTGTCAGAAATAACCCTGGTAGAGCAGTGGTTAAAAATCCGCCTGCCAACGCAGGGGACACGGGTTCAATCCCTTGTCCAGGAAGATCCCACATGCCATGGAGCAACTAAGCCCGTGCGCCACAACTACTGAGCCTGCACTCTAGAGCCTGCGAGCCATAACTACTGAAGCTGGCGCCCCTAGAGCCCGTGCTCCGCAACAAGAGAAGCCACCGCAGTGAGAAGCCCGCGCACTGCAACGAAGAGTAGCCCCCACTCGTAGCAACTAGAGAAAACCCGTGTGCAGCAACGGAGACCCGATGCAGCCAAAAATAAATAAATAATTTTTTTTAAAACGAAACTTTAGTAAATAAAAAAAATAGCAAAAAGTGAAAAAATACTGTCTAATACAGAAAACTGATCCAGAAAAGTATTGGTGTTTTGGGGGAGGATTATTTATTGGGGTTTATGGTTTATTGGACTTTGATCCTGAAAATACTTTCTCAATGAACATGTAACAGTGTTTGTATAATTTTGATTCAATGTCAAAAATGCCATTAGGGTCCAAAAAATTAGGGTCAGGATGGGGGTATGGATCAAGGGGTGTATGTGTGTGTGTTTGTGTGCACAAGTGTGTAGAAGTTAGGGGAAAACAAAAGGAAGCATGGCCTCAGAAATGGAGCGGCATGTAGATTATCCCCCATGCTATTAGTAATCTCCTGTTAACCTAATTGATGGGCCAGAGACAGAGTAGTGCACAGGCTTCAGGATCAGGCAGACTTGGGTTAAAAAAGGGTTCCATCACTCACTAGCTGTCACCCTGCAAAAGTCACCACCTCCCCGAGCCTCAGCTTCATCTGAAAGCAAGAATGGCAGTAGTACTCACCTCGTAAGCTTATCATGAGGACCCCTTTAGACAATGCCCCTGGCAGGTACCTGGCTTTCAGTCTGCCCTTGGAAGAGATGTTAGCCACCATTACTTGTTATTGTTCTACTTTTTCAGTGTGTCTGTGCTCCCGGAAGTTACTCATACAGCTGGCAGCCAGCTAGATGAGTAACTTCTGAATAGGGTCTTCATATCATATTTCTTTACCCACTCTCCCCAGCCCAGTTTCCAGGACCCCAACACAATGCCATGCTTATCATATGATCCCAGCGATTTTTAGCTGTATGTTGAGTGCATATTAAAGAAAGAGAGAAATGAAAGGGGAGAAAGAAAGGGAGTTGGGGGTCAGGGCTGTTAGACATATGCGGTGCATCAAAGGACCGCCAGACAGCTGGTGAGCAGGGGAACACTCCTAGGTGCTAGGTACTAATTAGCTGACAGGTGGGTCAAGGGTTGGAAAAGGCGGGAAACAGTATGTTGTTTACTTCCCAGAATGAGAGGCTGCCCCGAGGCCAGGTTCCCTAACATCCTCCTTGCTCAGTTGGTACAAGTGAAGACTATGCTCCTCTCCACCTTGAAGAAGCCCTGGGCTCAGTGAAGAGGAGCTTTGCAGACAGATTTGATACCTAAACTTACAAGAAAGGCTCTGGGCCACTTTGGCCTCGGCTAGCACTCCACCTCCTCTGGTCACATCTTCCCTGACACTAAAATACAGCTTGGAAAGACAGCTCAGTGCCCTTACAGTCGCTGTGGCTTCCTCAAGCTGCAGCCCCCTCTCTCTTTGATGAGCCTGCGGGGCTGTAATTCTCATCCCCTGACATTTATGGGAGGCTGCGTATTAGCAAAAGGCTTTACAGCCATTTTTATGAGGGCTGCCTCCCTGAGACCTGTCAGGTATAGTCACCCAGGCCAAGCAGAAGGAGAGAGCAAGGGCTGGCGAGTAATGGTCCTCGCGCCCCCCGGCCCGCAAAGAGCCCGGATCGGAGCCTTGCAGGTGCCACATTTCTTCAATCGCGTGTCATGGCTGATCGGCTTGCCCTCGTAGCCTTGGCAGCTGTCAGTCATCCTCCGCCACGTCCGACTCATCAGTGGGTCCTGAAGGTGCAGCTCCCAAAGGCATCTTCTGTCCACCCATTTCTGCCCATGTCCACGGCACCACTCTGGTCCAGCCTACCTCCCACACAGCCCCTGCCTGGCTCTGCCTCCTAGGCTTGTCCCCTGCCCTACCTCCCATGATCCACAGGGGAGACAGAGTGATCCTCTAGTTGTTTACTTATTTCTTTCATGTACGCACCTGTAAACTTTCTGATACTTCTGGAAAAATCTTTATGGAAATCCTAGAGCGAAAATGTCCTACTGAAAGAATAATCTCTTTTAAATTTTATTTATTTAGTTTTTTGGCCGTGCTGGGTCTTCGATGCTGTATGCGGGCTCAGTAGTTGCAGGGGCTTAGTCGCAGCACGTGGGATCTTAGTTCCCCGACCAGGGATCCAATCTGGGCCCCCTGCACTGGGAGTGCAGAGTCGTAACTGCTGGACCACCAGGGAAGTCCCAGAATAATCTTTTAAAAACAAAAATAGCGACCTTTCAACAGCTTCCGCTATTGGGTCAGATTTATTCAGAAGAAAATCCAAGTTCCTTCGCAGACTGCAGGGTCCCTGCATGACCCGGCCCCTACCCGCCCCTCTGGCCTTCCCTCCACACTGGTCCCTGCTCCCATGCCAGGTTCAGGGACCCACTTCTCAATCTGCCCGCAGAGCCCTGGCCTCTGCTCTCAGCTCAGCTGAGTTTGTCTCAACCTCCCAGTCTCAGCTCACATGTCACCTCCCAGCCCCCTAGTCTTAAATTGCCTGTTAAGTGCTTTCAGAGCCATCTGAGCAAACTTTAAATGTTTCTTATTTGTTGACTTACACATAGTCTGTCTCATTTGCTAGAATGTACATCCCAGGAGAACAGGGACATGTATTTTTTACCATTGCACTAATGCTTAGCACAGCACCTGCACAGGGTATAGGCAAAGTATACTTATACACAGTAAATGTGTGTTTGAAAATTAAATGAAGGAATGAAGCAATCCACTGAAACACCGTTCTCCATCTCGAACCCCCTGCTAGTCTTCATCATAATCAGTAGAGGGCAGCAAAGACCCTAAGTTATCTAATTTCTGGGGTTTCCTCCAGGAACTTTTGAAAACTTATTCCCCTTTGCCAAATAGCAGCG
>NW_006777649.1:84700-115791 GCF_000442215.2 Lipotes vexillifer | reverse complement strand
GCTCCAGGGACTTTTGAAAACTTATTGCCCTTTGCCAAATAGCAGCGTCGTGTTTATCAGGAATTTCAGGGAAATGTCTTGCCTTAAAATTTCTTTCTCCTTATTCCTGAAGCCTTCTCCTCTCTGAGTCATTTACAGGTTTTTTGTTTTGTTTGTTTGTTTTAAAATTCCAGGGACAATGCTCCTTAGGAGATGATAGCAGATGTTGTATTGACTAAGCCAAAAAGAAACCCAATGGCCTGGAGCCTGTACCTCCCTGCCAGACAAGTTAGTGTGGAAAAAAAGATGCCTCTGTCATCACCGACAGCTGTTTGGGACATAAGGATTTATGGCTCTTCCTTATGGTGTTTGGGGAGGAGCAGGTACCAGCTAGGCAGCTGCTGTTTATGTTTTGAGCATTTGTAAGAGCAAGCTGTGTGTGTGTTTCTAGTTCTGTCTTCTGCTTGGATCTGTTTCTGCTTATTCCATCTTCCCTTTTCTTTTTAACAATCCCCCACCCAGGGCAGGAACTTCGGCATCTCCTGCCTTTGTGGGCTCCTTCACCAAGAATGCACCCTGAATCCAGGTAATCAGCAGTAGAATCAGCATCCACAGAGTCCCAGGATGGTGCTTTCATTTGATCTCTGCCCTACAAATATTTACTGAGCCCTGTGACTTACCAGGCCTGGGTGTGTGCTCTCTGGGTACAGATGCTCCATTTGATTGAAAGAACAGTTACTAGAATCACAAGGGAGGCAGAGTTTCTCAACCTTAGTGCTATTGACACTTTGGATGAGATAATTCTTTGTTGTGAGAACATTCTAGGATTTTAGCAACATCCCTGGCCTCTCCCCATGACATACAGGTAGTACTCATCCCCTAAGTTGTGATGACCAAAAATGTTTTCAGACATTGCAAAATGTCCCCGAGGGGCAAATTCCCACTCCCCAATCTTTTTTGGTTTTTTAATTGTATTTATTTAATTTTGGCTGCGTTGGGTCTTCATTGCTGCACGCGGGCTTTTCTCTAGTTGCAGTGAGCGGGGGCTACTCTTCGTTTAGGTGTACGGGCTTCTCATTGCGGTGGCTTCTCTTGTTGCAGAGCACGGGCCCTAGGCTTGCAGGCTTCAGTAGTTGTGGTGCATGGGCTCAGTTGTTGTGGCTTGCAGGCTCAGTAGTTGTGGCGCGCGGGCTTCAGTAGTTGTGGCGCACGGGCTTAGTTGCTCTGCAGCATGTGGGATCTTCCCGGACCAAGGCTTGAACCCATGTCCCTTGCATTGGCAGGCGGATTCTTAACCACTGCGCCACCAGGGAAGTCCCTACCCCCCAATCTTGAAAGCCATTCTTTTAAGGATCATGGTGGAAATCTTTTGGGGTGTCTTTCCAGCCTGAGTCAATGACCCCTTTTTCTCCTAGTTCTGCTCCTCACTATCCCATGCTTGTGTGTTGTGACCTGAAGCCTATGGACTGGGCAGATTGGACGCCTGACCCAACTTAGGTCTCTCAGCTTCTTTCCTTTGGGAATTTGAAACTAGGACCCAGGGACTGAGTACCAGCTGGGTTCTTCAGGGGGACAAAACTTAAACGCAAATTTAGAAGATGTGGGCGGATGTATGATAATGTGGAGAACATGAAGCAGAGATATACTACTGCAGAGATAAGAATGAAATAAACTACGGGGATGGGGAATAAATTAGGAGGTAGGGATTAACATATACACACTACTGTATATAAAATAGATAACCAACAAGGACCTACTGTATACAGGGAACTATACTCAATATTTTGTAATAACCTATAATGGAAAAGAACCTGAAAAAGAATATATATATATAACTAAATCATTGTGCTGTACACCTGAAACTAACACAACATTGTAAATCAACTATACTGCAAAAAAAAAAAATGCAATAAACTACGGAGAAACACAGAGGAAGAGGCAGACAGAAGTCACCTCATTCTGGCCCTTTCTGGTTCCAGCACTTCCTAAGGACAGGGTAAACTTCCTGCCTTGGGTAGGAAAGACATTGATAACTAATTCCTCTTTTGTGCTAGGGCAGTTTTTGTTTGTTTGCTTTTTTCTGAGTCCTAACTGGTACATTTTCTCTAGCCTGGAAGTGAAATCATAAGCAGAAAACATCAGGGATCTAGGCAGTTTAGGGAACTGCTTCTAACCCTCAGAGCAGCTCCACCCACCTCTGCAGATGTGCACCATTCTCCTTTCTCTACCAAATGGCTTCCTCACCCTCTCTATAGAATTTTTCTTGTCATAACCTTAGCTTGTACATGGCCTGGTGTGTCATGGCCTCAGCTCAACTTCTGGTTTGCTGTCCATTAGCTAACAGCAAACCCAGGCTGGGTTTCTTGGCTCAGATTTCTGAGCAAGAGAGTCTGATTGGCTCATGTGGCAAAACACTATTGGCTGCCCATCCCACAATCATCCCTCCCAATCAGTTTTGTTCAGGTGAACAACCCAAGGTGATGAACCAGAATTGGTTTGTTAAGGGCAATGAGATGTAAAAGGAATCTTCTTGGGAGGCTTATGGAAAGAATTTTATCCTTGATACAAGAAGGCAAAGCCCAAGGAGGAGCCAGTCCATCCCCTTCCTGCTTACTTTGGATATGTCATGTGAGGACATGATATATGAAGCCATGGCAGCCATTTTGCAACCATGAAGTAAAGCCAAGAGACTTAGAGAGGAACTGGCAGAATCGGGCTACAAAGCCTTGAGCTGACAAATTAACCAACCCCGGAGCCATGTACCTTTAAACTTCTTGTTACATGAGATAATTAGGTATCCTTACAGTTTAAGCTACTTTGACTCCAGTATCCTGTTACATGAAGCCAAAAGGATCCTGACCGATACAGTATAGCTCATCTTTTCAGGCCAGATCACTCAGGTTCCAGGTCACTAGCTGGCTATCCTGTCACACACCTACCTCCAATCCATGTGTTTATTCCCCTGCCCCAAACTTTTATTATGAAAATTTTTACACCTACAGAAATGTTGAGGAAATAATACAGTGAACACTGAAATACCCCTCACCTACATTGTTAACATATGCAGCTAAATGCTGTATATGTTCATTATATAATATTTCCATATATATGAGGTTATTTTTTTCACTGAACCATTTGAAAGTAAGTTAGAGAGTTTATGAAGCTTCACCCCAAAGTACTTCAGCATTTATCTCCTAAGAAACAAGAACATTTTCCTATATAACCAAACAGTCATTATAGTAGATTTAATACTGATTATTCTCTAATGTAAAAATCTTACTAAATTCTTCAATTTTCTCAGTAATATCTTTTAGAGCATTTTTTTTGGTTTGTTTGGTCCAGTCTCCTTTATTCTAAAACAGCTCTTCTGCTTTTTGTGTTTTATTTTTTTTTTCGTTTTTTGGGGTTTTTTTGGTCTTTCCTGTCACTTTCAGGCCAGTTGTTTTTATCTGGTTGTTTCTTCAGAATTAGATTTCGTTAAAGATTTTTAGCAAAAACTCTACAGAGGTGATGTTGGGTCCTTCTTAGCACATCACAAGAGGCACAGGAAGCCACTGTGTCCTATTATTGGTCGTGCTGAGTTTAATCAGTTGATTAAGGTGCTATCTGCTAGAATTCTCCATTATAAAGAGTTTGAAAAGATGTCTTTATAATTAATAAGTAATCTGTAGGATAGTACTTTGAGAATATCTTGTTCCCCAACAACTTTCACCCAAAGTTTTAGCAGCCATTAGTAAACCTTGCCTGAATCAACTACGTGATTACAAAGATCACATTTTTTTTGAATTTTATCATTTCCTCTCTACATCTATTAGGTGGCATTCTACTGCTTAAGGAAAAGAGCTTTCTCTTCCCTCACATTCACTTTTTAATTTTCTTGAGTATTATTATGAACTCAGATTTTTCGTTACCACTCATTTTCTTTTCTATTTTCAATTTGTCCCAAATTTGGCCCCTTCAAGGTGGGAGCCCGTTCCAGCTGGTCTCTGTCCTTCAGACATAACCCCATCATTGTTTGAGCACTTCTTTGCTCTCTAGCAGAGGAAAGCCCAAGCTCATTTTGTACTTTCCTTTGATTCAGACCTAGAATCAGCCATTTCTCCAAGATAACTTGATTACTTTTAGTGAGAGGTAGTTCACAGAAAGCAGAAACTGGGTGGTAAGAGTGCTCATTGCTCTCGAGGTGTCATTGTGTCTAGGTCTTTTCAGTGGACAGAGCCAGGAAGTATGTTTGATTTTAAATCATAAATTTATCTCGATCCCCCAACTCCAATCCAACACCACAGGATTCTCCTCTTTTCCTCCCAGTGCATATTTTTTATCTCTTTTCTCCAACAGTGAAAACCTGGTTTTCAATCCAACATCAATATATTTACTCACTTGCTCTTCCTTACAATACACCCAATAGTATCAGAATTACTGTATCAGTACCACTACCAACAACAAATCTACTAATAAAGTTCCAGATTGTTTGCAGTGTTTTTTTTTAATCCCTAGAATATAGCCCACTAAAGGTAAAAAGATCTGTTAAAAAAACTTTTAACTTCGAAATAGGTTCATTTGTTTCTCTTTATATTCAGTGTTAGAGTTTTCCTTTCCTTGTTGACTTAATTTTTTTCTTTGTGATAGTGGGCTTCTTAATTTTTTTCCAGTTTTATTGAAATATAACTGCTATATAAGATTTGTAAGTTTAAGGTATACAACATAATGATTTGGCACATGTATATATTGATACAATTACCAAAGTTTAGTTTACATCCATGACAAAAATATGGAATGCTTCACAAATTTGCATGTCATCCTTGTTCAGGGGTCATGCTAATCTTCTCTGTATCATTTCAATTTTAGTATACATGCTGCCAAAGAAAGAGCTAATTTAATTTTTTGAATATGTAAAACAGTAGCATAGTTAAAAAGTCAAAACTATATAAAGCGTAACTCAGAGTAATCTTCTTCAATCCCTGCGCATAAGTTTCTGGTTTATCCTTTCTTAATTGCAAAAATAAGCAAATAATATATATGTATATGTGCATGCATATACATATATCCTCATTTTTGCCTTTTTTATTCAAATAGTAGTATACCACATACACTCTTTTGCACGTTATTGTTTTGACTTCATATTGTTTTATGTTATACAAATGCAAATGTTTTATAGCACTGGTGTTTCACTTATTTGCTCTCTCAAATGTATCTGGTATTTAGGAAGGTTTTATTTTTATTTTAATGGTTACTTTTATACTAAAACTAAAATAAACTCCATCCCCCCATCTTATTTTTGTTACTTTCTATTGGTTCCTCAACAATATTAAAATTAATTAATAATTTCTTCTTTCCTCTCTTATCCCTATCCAGCAGTATCTCATTTGAATAAATATCCTTTTATCCTCATCAGCAACAAGTATATTCTATATTTCATCCCTCTTACCATTCTTCCCTTTTAATTATTATATAATATCTACTTTGCCTGGTCATGTACTCTTCTTATAACCATCGTAGTTTTATAGGTAAATACATATTTTATGCTTACCATCAGTCCTTATGCCAATGTCTTTCCATTTTGGTTGTCTAAAAAACCTTTCTTCAGTAAATTCATGGGAGCAGTAGTCTCTGGTTCTTTCATGTTCATCATTTGTGGCATGTTGACTAGATATAAAATCGTTGGCTCATGTTTTCTTTCCTTGAATATCTTCAATATGTTACTCTATTTCTTTATTTGGCTGCGTCGGGTCTTAGTTGCGACACGTAGGATCTTCGTTGCAGCGTGCGGGATCTTTTGTTGCAGCATGTGGGATCTTTTGTTGCGGCGTGCAGGCTCCAGAGCACAGGGGCTCTCTAGTTGTGGTGCATGGGCTCTAGAGCACGTGGGCTCAGTAGTTGCAGCACGCGGGCTTAGTTGCCCCATGGAATGTGGTATCTTAGCTCCCCGACCAGGGATCGAACCCACATCCCCTGCATTGGAAGGCAGATTCTTAACCGCTGGGCCACCAGGGAAGTCCCTGTTTCTCTACTTCTTCTGGAATAAAGTTCAAAGACAATCATTTCTTTCCCATTTAGGTGACTTGATATTTTGACTAGATGCCCAAAAGAGTTTTTTCTTTTCTTGTAAAGTCCAGAAGTTTTCTGAGAATATACCTTGACATTGGTCATTCTGGATTGATTTTCCTAGGTACTAGTGTCAAATATTTTTTTACTTCAGGAAATCTTTTCTTAAATGTTTGCTTTTTAAATTTAAATTATTTTAAAATTTCCTCTGCTTTTTTTTGTGGGTCTTCTATTATAGTTTCTTCATTTGTTTACCTTTCTACATCTACCACTTTCTCACAGATCTCTTTGATTTGTTGGAATTCCCTCCTTTTCACCTACTGTTATCTGATTTATTTATCTACTCTTCTGGTTTTTTTCTATTTTAGTCTCCTTCTCTCAAATGATTAATATTAATTCTGAGTTCTCCTACATCATTTCTGAGCTTCTCTAATTCTGATTTATATAGTCCTTTCCTCTCTGATATTATTAGTTTTTTATCTCATTTTCAAATAATAAATTTTTCATCTGTTTTATAAGCATGTCTTTCTGATATGTTTTCACTATTAGAATGTTATTCTGCCCTTTCTTTTTACTTTTTATTTTTTAAAATTTATTTATTTATATTTGGCTGTGTTGGGTCTTCATTGCTGCGCGCAGTCTTTCTCTAGATGCGGTGAGCAGGGGCTACTCTTAGTTGCAGTGCATGGGCTTCTCATTGCAGTCGCTTCTCTTGTTGCAGAACATGGGCTCAAGGCACACAGCCTTCAGTGGTTGTGGCTCGCAGGCTCTAGAGCGCAGGCTCAGTAGTTGTGGCGCACGGGCTTAGTTGCTCCGTGGCATGTGGGATCTTCCTGGACCAGGGCTTGAACCCATGTCCCCTGCCTTGGCAGACGGATTCTTAACCACTGCGCCACCAGGGAAGTCCTCTTTTTTTCTTATAATGACTTAGTGTTGGATTTTTTTTCCAGCTTTATTGAGATACAATTAATATATAACATTGTGTAAGTTTAAGGTGTACAATGTAATAATGTGATACACTTATACATTGAAAAATGATCACCACAATATGGTTAGTTAACACATCTAACTTAGTGTTGGATTTGAGCACAATCTTATTCTATTGTTCATTTTTATATGAATTTACTTTTTCTTTTATGAAGGAAGGGTGAATCAGGATAACTGTTCTGGCTTCATTACTTTAGATTTCCTACTTCTGGTGTCCTTACCAAGAATTTTTTAATGGCCTGTACTTTCTGAGATGTAGTTCCTCTGCTCTTTTATCTAGACTTTCTTTTTCCTTTGCTTCTATCACCCCACCCTTCTTCATTTGGATTCTACTCTCAGAAGTATTCTTTTGGTGTGAGACTTTCTTCTGAAAAGGAGCTTTGTAATTTGAAGTTCACAGAGCCAAAAACCACACCAGCTCCTTTAGGCCTTATCTTGGACCCCACACACCCACATCTTTACTGAAGTGTAGAAAACGCCCTCCCAGTTTTAGTAGTTGTTCTCAAATTGGTCTACCCTGCTTTTCAGTGAGTACTATTGCCAGTTTTAGAGTTCTATTCTCAGGTCTGTCAGATACCTTATGGCTCCCTCCTGCGCAGACACTGATACAATGTGGTTCTTGAGCTACTGGTAGTTTTCCTCCACCTGCTTATATTTTGAGGTTCATGAGAATATCTTGTCCATCTAGAATAAAAATTTGAAAAAACAAATGTCAATCAAGGAGGAACTGGCTTAAAAATTTAGTGATATCATTGTAGTTTTTAATAAGGTGAAGTCAATGTTGAATTTTATATAACAATATGGAAAGCAGTATATAATATGTTAAGTCAGAGAGGAAGCTTACAAAGTTTTTATAGTATGAAAACATTTATATATTTTTTAAAATGTTAAAAATATATGTGTGTGTACGTTAGTGTAAAAGTTGCCTAGAAAAAGAAACACCCAATTTTTTATATGGTAATTTATTCAGATACTAATGGGGGTTAGCTATTTCCACTTTATACATATGGGTTGCACAGATAAGTAGTGTTGAATTCTTTTCTTTTTTTTTTATTTTGCAGTACGCGGGCCTCTCACTGCTGTGGCCTCTCCCATTGCAGAGCACAGGCTCCGGATGCGCAGGCTCAGCGGCCATGGCTCACGGGCCCAGCCGCTCCGCGGCATGTGGGATCCTCCCGGACCGGGGCACGAACCCGTGTCCCCTGCATCGGCAGGCTGACTCTCAACCACTGTGCCACCAGGGAAGGCCTGAATTCTTTTACTGAGCTCAGGATGACCCTCAGATCTGGTCAAGAGGGGCTCCTACCTAGGACCTCATGTATTAGAGAGTCTGAAAATTGCAAACACACAGTGAAAAGGTAAGCTTATTAAAGAACTTATGAGATTGGGTACCCACTGCTGACACAGAGCAGCCATCACCCTAAACATCCACACTGATGACTAACACCATTCAGGCCACAGGACATGCTTCTCCACATCTCTTGCCCTCTGTCCTGAAAGCAAAAGGTGACTTGATTCAAATGTCAAGAAGAATCATGGGTTGTCTTGCTGCCAGCATTGTGGAAGGACACTGCTTAGGAGTGTAAGGAGAATTTGAGCTGTGGAAGCATTTAGGTAAGAGAAAAGACAAATTAATTCACTTGTCAAATCCTTCCTTTCAGATGTCATGAATGCTATAGATTCTTGCATAATAAAGTATCATTTCCCAGGAGTGCTGAGCATCTACTTTCTTCCTTTCTTCGAGTTCCAGTTTCTAGACCTGTAAGCACTCGCAAATTACTGCAGTATTTGCAATAGTTACACGAGGCAGCCAGAGAACATTTTGCAATATTAAACAATATTATCCTTAAATCATTTTTATGCATACCCTAGATATAACATGTTTGAGGCATGAAGCATAATACCAGTTTTTGGCATTAGCAACTGATGGATATTGAATGCAAGAACTGCAAATAATTTTGTTTATGAGAATATTTTATAAGATATAATTACATTTTAAAACTAAAGTAAAAACTAAGCTTTATTTGAATAATTTTTGTTTAAATTTTAATGATCATTATTATTTTTAGTTTGTTTTTTAATTTTAGTAGATTATTTCAGATATTTTAGAAAAAAAGTGACTTTTTGAGGAGAGGAGGTCCCTCTCCTCAGGGATCCCTATTCTGTGAGACACAACAAATAAGAAAAATAATTTTAATTTTTCAATATTTTAACATTTACTTTAATTATATTTTTGCTGACACATATTCAATTTTGGAAACTTTTGAATATGATTACATTTTATCTTTTAATTCTATAGATCAGTGAGAATGGGAACAAGTTGAGATTGGGGTAGAACCACAAAATATGAAAGTGGGGCTCAGGATACTAAGGACTGAAAAGATATAAGTAAAATACATTCAAAGAGGTGGTCTGCTTCAATTTTTTAAATTGCAGACATTGAAAGTAAACAGATTTTTGCTGAGCATGACCCACACACAATTCACAAACAGGCATGACAAGTTCTTTATTTAATGTATTTTAGTTACTGAGCAAAACAAGGAAAATACTCAACCAAAGTATTCTTAGCATCCACGACTCGAAAAGGTTGAATGAAACACCTGTTACTTTATGTTCTTTACTAATGAAATTTTTTTCCTGATCAAAAGAAAACAATGAAAAATATACTTTTCCTATAAAATTCACAACACAGAAGAAACACATGCAATTCTGGCCTGCCCATCAGAAGATAAAGAACTTGCAAGAAAATTGGCAAATTGGATGAGAAATATGAAAACTTTGGCTC
Organism: Lipotes vexillifer; assembly: GCF_000442215.2. NCBI lineage: Eukaryota > Metazoa > Chordata > Mammalia > Artiodactyla > Lipotidae > Lipotes > Lipotes vexillifer. The sequence continues at coordinate 105,995 of NW_006777649.1, read as the reverse complement.
TTTACTGTTTGTTGGAAAGTATCCTGGAAAAAGTCTGTCATACCCTTCTGAAATCATGAGACTTCAGGAAAAATGTAAGATGACTCAAATTATTGGCTATGAATTTTCCATTGAATAAACATGGCAGAAAATTTAATTATTTTAATTATTTCACATCAAAATAAAATGTTTTTCAAATAGAGAAAGAAACCACAGAAACTTTTTAATATTTTAAGTTGAAAAAGACCGAAGTATTTTGTTACTATTGTTACATATTTCACAATTAGCTTTGGCCAGTGAAACTATTTGTGACTGGAAATGCTGAGGTTCTCAACTAAAAGAATACAAAATGTTACCTGTACCAAAAACAAACAAACAAACAAACAAAAACCCAGCATATGCAAATACTAGAACTGAAAAAAAAAACCCTAAAAGAATAGCAAATAGTAATCAACCAAGAAACCAGTAAACATGTAAATATTGATATAAAATATTGCTATGATATTCTTAAAGAATAGTCATAGGACTCAATATTTTGTAATAACCTATAAGGGAAGAGAATCTGAAAAAGAATATATATGTGTGTGTGTATGTATATGTATGTATATATGTATATATATATATATGTAACTGAATCACTGTGCTGTACACCTAAAACTAACACAACATTGTAAATCAACTATACTTCAAGTAAAAAAAAAGAATAATCATAGGTGTTCCATATTTAGCTAAGCCTTGTGTGGCAACAGCACAACATTGATAGAAAACAATGGACATTTTCTAGTTTGGTAGAAAAAATTACTTTCAAATTTGATGCCAAAATGGCCAAGAATATAAGATAGATTAAAAACTAATTTAAAAAAAATCATATAAAAATAGAGAATTCGGGCTTCCCTGGTGGCGCTAGTGGTTGAGAGTCCGCCTGCCAATGCAGGGGAATCGGGTTCGTGCCCCGCTCCGGGAAGATCCCACATGCCACGGAGTAGCTGGGCCCGTGAGCCATGGCCGCTGGGCCTGCGCGTCCGGAGCCTGTGCTCCACAGCGGGAGAGGCCACAACAGTGAGAGGCCCGCATACCGCAAAAAAAAAAAAAAAATAGAGAATTCAATATAGTATTAAAAGTGAGAAAAGAAATTACACATACAATTTTTAACATTAATGATAACTAATTTAACTAGCGTACACTGGGACAAATCATACTGAACAAATAACATTCATCACAGGTACTGTCAAACTATCAAAAGATAAAAATCAAGGAAGTCAAAATTAATGAACATTTTATTGGTTTCATGCTAACTGTAAAATGTTGAACTGCAAAAATAACTTTGAATTTCAGGCATTGATTGAAAGACTAGTGAGGGCAAGCTAACAATAATAGCCATTAGGAAGGAACAAGCATTTTTTGTGATCCATGAACAATGCATCATTTGAATTCCTTATTCAGAGACATGTTCTCAACTGTACTAAGTATGGCATATTTGGAGCAATTCAATGATTACATAAGATATTTTCTATATTTGCCCAAATATGAAATATGTTGATAAGAAAAACATGTCATATTTACCACTACAACTACTTTCAGACACACAAAGGGAATGCTGACTAAACACCATTAAAGCAATAAAAGTTAATTTACACAAGATGACAAGATGCACTAGAATTGTACAAGAGAGAAAAGATGATCCTTAAGTAAAGAGAATGGTGATCTTTGACAAAAAATTATTTTTGAACTTGCACTACCCACATTTATCTGTGAACTGCTGCTTGCTGTAATAATATTAGTCAAAGCTTGCAGAAACTCCAAAAACTCAAACTGATACAAGTTTGGCTATTTTGCCTTTTTAAGATGAATTCTTTTTAATTTAGAGAAACTATTTTCCCTAAATTGAAATAAACGGTATGTGAAGTACGTAACAAATGTGACATTCTTATAAAATATAAGAAAATCAAAACAAGTAAATAAAAACATTTACATCATTCTAAAAGAGTATTCACGTATAAATAATCTCCAAACTAACTTCTAATAAGACTATTTTTGGGTTACTATGGATCAAGGTACAGTGTCAATTAGATAGAGATTTAAATAAATCATAGAACATATTACCAATTTTTGGTCTTCCTTATAATATTTCAGACTTGAAATTTTTTAAAAAGGACTTCAATATTTTATGGATCTAGATACTGCTTTTAGAGAAGGTGAAAATTGCAATATAAGTAATGATTTATATGATGAACTTAGAATATTTTATAATATTTCTATGATAATAAGACCCCATCACACTACTTGAACTTTATGTGTAAAATTCATTGTTGATTTCTGAATGCAAATGTTACTATAATAATTTTATTGACTATTTCAGTTGCTATTGGCTAAACAGCAAATTTTCTCTATAGGAAAATTAATTTAAAAATAAAAATACAGGGGCTTCCCGGGTGGCGCAGTGGTTGAGAGTCTGCCTGCCAATGCAGGGGACACGGGTTCGTGCCCCGGTCCGGGAAGATCCCACATGCCACGGAGCTGCTGGGCCTGTGAGCCATGGCCGCTGAGCCTGCGCGTCCGGAGCCTGCGCTCCGCAACGGGAGAGGCCACAGCAGTGAGAGGCCCGCATACCGCAAAAAAAATTAGAATAAAAATAAAAATACAATGACTTAAGCAAGGTTGACTAATTTGGCATTACTATCATTGGAACACAAATTATGTAAAAATCCTAATTATAACAACATAATTAGCAATACTGCTAAAGTGAAAATAAGAAAAAAAAATTTTTTTATTAGAGTGTAATTGCTTTACAATGGTGTGTTAGTTTCTGCTGTATAACAAAGTGAATCAGCTATAAATATACATGTATTCCCATTTCTCCTCCCTCTTGCGTCTCCCTCCCACCCTCCCTAACCCACCCCTCTAGCTGAACACAAAGCACCAAGCTGATCTCCCTGTGCTATGCGGCTGCTTCCCACAAGCTATCTATTTTACATTTGGTAGTGTATATATGTCCATGCCACACTCTCACTTCATCCCAGCTTAACCTCCCCCCTCCCCGTGTCCTCAAGTCCATTCTCTACATGTGCATCTTTATTCCTGCCCTGCCCCTAGGTTCTTCAGAACCTTTTTTTTTTCTTTAAGATTCCATATATATGTATTTGCTTTTCTCTTTCTGACTTACTTCACTCTATATGACAGTCTCTAGGTCCATCCACCTCACTGCAAATAACTCAATTTCATTTCTTTTTATGGCTGAGTTCACATATATCATAATGTATAAACTACATATGCCTTTGTCAGCCAAACAACAAAACCCTCAGATATGTGCAAAAAATTAAAGATCAGTCAAGACAAACTAGAGAACAATTATACCACAGAAGTCCACCCACTGGAGCGAAGGTTCTGAGCCTCATGTCATGCTTCCCAACCTGAGGGTCTGGCAATGGAAGAAGGAATTCCCAGAGAATCAGACTTTGAAGGCGAGTGGGATTTGATTGCAGGACTACAGGTCTGGAGGAAACAGAGACTCCACTCTTGGAGGGCACACACAAAGTAGTGTGCTCATCAGCACCCGGGAGAAAGAGCAGTGACCCCATAGGAGACTGAACCAGACCTAACTGCTAGTGTTGGAGGGTATCCTGCAGAGGCAGGGGGCAGCTGTGGCTCACCACGGGGACAAGGACACTGGCAGCAGAAGTTCTCTGAAGTACTCCTTGGCATGAGCCCTCCCGGATTCCACCATTAGCCCCACCAAAGGGCCTGTAGGCTCTAGTGCTGGAGCCTACAGGCCAAACAACCAACAGGGAGGGAACTCAGCCTCACCCACCAGCAGACAAGAGGATTAAAGTTTCACTAAACTCTGCCCACAAGAGCAACACCCAGCTCTACCCACCACCAGTCCCTCCTATCAGAAAGCTTGAATAAGCCTCTTAGATAGCCTCATCCATGAGACAGCAGAAGCAGAAACAAGAAGAACTACAGTCCTGCAGCCTGTGGAACGAAAACCACATTCACAGAAAGATAGTCAAGATGAAAAGGCAGAAGACTATGTATCAGACTAAGGAACAAGATAAAACCCCAGAAAAACAACGAAATGAAGTGGAGATAGGCAACCTTCCAGAAAAAGAATTCAGAGCAATGATAGTGAAGATGATCCAGGACCTCAGAAAAAGAATGGAGGCAAAGATCGAGAACTGTTTGCAAGGACAAGAAATATTTAACAAAGACCTAGAAGAATTAAAGAACAAACACCTAGAAGAATTACAGAACAAACAAATGGAAATGAACAATACAATAACTGAAAGGAAAAATACACTAGAAGGAATCAATAGCAGAATAACTGAGGCAGAAGAATGGATAAGTGACCTGGAAGACAGAATGGTGGAATTCACTGCTCTGGAACAGAATAAAGAAAAAAGAATGAAAAGTAAAGGAGACAGCCTAAGAGACCTCTGGGACAACATTAAATGCACAACATTCGCATTATAGGGGTCCCAGAAGGAGAAGAGAGAAAGTACCTGAGAAAATATTTAAAGATATTATAGTCAAAAACTTCTCTAACATGGGAAAGGAAATAGCCATCCAAGTCCAGGAAGCGCAGAGAGTCCCAGGCAGTATAAAACCAAGGAGAAACATGCCAAGATACATAGTAATCAAACTGACAAAAATTAAAGACAAAGAAAAATTATTAAAAGCAACAAGGGAAAAAAGACAAGTAACATATAAGGGAACTCCCATAAGGTTAACAGCTGATTCTCAGCAGAAAGTCTACAAGTCAGAGGGGAGTGGCACAATATATTTAAAGTGATGAAAGGGAAGAACCTACAACCAACATTACTCTACCTGGCAAGGATCTCATCAGATTCGACAGAGAAATCAAAAGCTTTACAGACAAGCAACAGCTAAGAGAATTCAGCACAACCAAACCAGCTCTACAACTAAGGCTAAAGGAAATTCTCTAAGCAGGAAACACAAGAGAAGAAAAGGACCTACAAAAACAAACCCAAAACAATTAAGAAAATGGTAATAGGAATGTACATATCAATAATTGCCTTAAATGTGAATGGATTAAATGCTCCAACCAAAAGACAAAGACAGGCTGAATGGATACAAAACCAAGACCCATATATATGCTGTCTACAAGAGACCCACTTCAGACCTAGGGGCACATACAGACTGAAAGTGAGAGGATGGAGAAAGATATTCCTTGCAAATGGAAATCAAAAGAAAGCTGGAGTAGCAATACTCATATCAGATAAAATAGACTTTAAAATAAAGAATGTTACAAGAGACAAGGAAGGACACTACATAATGATCAAGGGATCAAAATCCAAGAAGATATAACAATTATAAATATATATGCACCCAACATAGGAGCACCTCAATTCATAAGGCGAATGCTAACAGCTATAAAAGAGGAAATCGACAGTAACACAGTAATAGTGGGGGACTTTAACACCTCACTTACACCAATGGACAGATCATCCGGACAGAAAATTAATAAGGAAACACGAGCTTTTGACACAATAGACCAGATAGATTTAATTGATATTTATAGGACATTCCATCTGAAAACAGCAGATTACACTTTCTTCTCAAGTGCACACAGAACATTCTCCATGATAGATCACATCTTCGGTCACAAATCAAGCTTTGGTAAATTTAAGAAAATTGAAATCACATCAAGCATCTTTTCTGACCACAATGCTATGAGATTAGAAATGAATTACAGGGAAAAAAATGTAAAATACACAAACACATGGAGGCTAAACAATACCTTACTAAATAACCAAGAGATCACTGAAGAAATCAAAGAGGAAATCAAAAAATACCTACAGACAAATGACAACAAAAACACAATGATCCAAAACCTATGGGATGCAGCAAAAGCAGTTCTAAGAGGGAAGTTTATAGCAATACAATCCTACCTCAAGAAACGAGAAAAATCTCAAATAAATAATCTAACCTTACACCTAAAGGAACTAGAGAAATAAGAACAAACAAAACCCAAAGTTGGTAGAAGGAAAGAAATTATAAAGATCAGAGCAAAAATAAATGAAATAGAAACAAAGAAAAGAACAGCAAAGATCTGTAAAACTAAAAGCTGGTTCTTTGAGAAGATAAACCTTTAGCCAGACTCATCAAGAAAAAGAGGGAAAGGACTCAAATCAATAAAATGAAAAATGAAAAAGGAGAAGTTACAACAGACACCGCAGAAATACAAAGCATCATAAGAGACTACTACGAGCAACCCTGTGCCAATAAAATGGACAACCTGGAAGAAATGGACAAATTCTTGGAAAGGTATAACCTTCCAAGACTTAACCAGGAAGAAATAGAAAATATGAACAGACCAATCACAGTAATGAAATTGAAACTGTGATTAAAAATCTTCCAATAAACAAAAGTCCAGGACCAGATGGCTTCACAGGTGAATTCTATCCAACACTTAGACAAGAGTTAACACCCATCCTTCTCAAATTCTTCCAAAAAATTGCAGAGGAAGGAACATTCTCACACTCATTCTACAAGGCCACCATCACCCTGATACAAAAGCCAGACAAAGATACTACAGAAAAAGAAAATTACAGACTAATATCACTGATGAATATAGATGCAAAAGTCCTCAACAAAATACTAGCAAACAGAATCCAACAGCACATTAAAAGGATCATACACCATAATTAAGTGGGATTTATCTCAGGGATGCAAGGATTCTTCAATATAAGCAAATCAATCAGTGTGATACACCATATTAACAAATTGAAGAATAAAAACCATATGATCATCTCAATAGATGCAGAAAAAGCTTTTGACAAAATTCAACACCCATTTATGATAAAAACTCTCCAGAAAGTGGGCACAGAGGGATCCTACCTCAACATAATAAAGGCCATATATGACAGACCCACAGCAAACATCATTCTCAATGGTGAAAAACTGTAAGCATTTCCTCTAAGATCAGGAACAAGACAAGGATGTCCACTCTTGCCACTGTTATTCAATATAGTTTTGGAAGTCCGAGCCACAGCAATCAGAGAAGAAAAAGAAATAAAAGGAATACAAATTGGAAAAGAAGAAGTAAAACTGTCATTGTTGGCAGATGACATGATATTATACATAGAAAATCCTAAAGATGCCACCAGAAAACTACTTGAGCTAATCAATGAATTTGGTAAAGTTTCAGGATACAAAATTAATGCACATAAATCTCTTGCATTCCTATACACTAACAATGAAAGATCAGAAAGAGAAATTAAGGAAACAATCCCATTCATCATCGCAACCAAAAGAATAAAATACCTAGGAATAAATCTACCTAAGGAGAAAAAAGACCTGTACTCAGAAAACAATAAGACACTGATGAAAGAAATCAAAGATGACACAAACAGATGGAGAGATATACCATGTTCTTGGATTGGAAGAACCAATATTGTGAAAATGACTATACTACCCAAAGTGATCTACAGATCCAGTGCAATCCCTATCAAATTACCAATGGCATTTTTTACATAACTAGAACAAAAAATCTTAAAATCTGTATGGAGACACAAAAGACCCCAAATAGCCAAAGCAATCTTGAGGGAAAAAAACTGAGCTGGAGGAATCAGACTCCCTGACTTCAGACTATACTACAAAGCTACAGTAATCAAGACAATATGGTACTGGCACAAAAACAGAAATATAGATCAATGGAATAGGATAGAAAGCCCAGAGATAAACCCATGCACCCATGATCAACTAATCTATGACAAAGTAGTCAAGGATATACAATGGAGAAAAGACAGTCTCTTCAGTAAGTGGTGTTGGGAAAACTGGACAGCTACATGTAAAAGACTGAAATTAGAACACTCCCTAACACTATACACAAAAATAAACTCAAAATGGATTAAAGACCTAAATGTAAGACTGGATACTATAAAAGTCTTAGAGGAAAACATAGGCAGAACACTCATTTTTACATAAATCACAGCAAGATCTTTTTTGACCCACCTCCTCGAGTAATGGAAATAAAAATAAAGATAAACAAATGGGACCTAATGAAGCTTTTGCTTCATTAGGCTTTTGCACAACAAAGGAAACTATAAATAAGACAAAAAGACAACCCTCAGAATGGGAGAAAATAATTGCAAATGAATCAGTGGACAAGGGATTAATCTCCGAAATATACAAAGAGCTCTTGCAGCTCAATATTAAAAACATAACCCAATCAAAAAATGGGCAGAAGGACTTCCCTGGTGGCGCAGTGGTTAAGAATCCGCCTACCAATGCAGGGGACATGGGTTCAAGCCCTGGTCCGGGAAGATCCCACATGCCACGGAGCAACTAAGCCTGTGTGCCCCAACTACTGAGCCCGTGTGCCACAACTACTGAAGCCTGTGCACCTGCAGCCCATGCTCCACAACAGGAGAAGCCACCGCAACGAGAAGCCCGTGCACCACAGTGAAGAGTAGCCCCTGCTCACCACAACTAGAGAAAGCCCGTGTGCAGCAACGAAGACCCAATGCAGCCTAAATAAATAAATTAATTAATTAATTAAAATAAATTTATTTTTTAAAAAATGGGGGCTTCCCTGGTGGCGCAGTGGTTGAGCGTCTGCCTGCAGATGCAGGGGACATGGGTTCATGCCCTGGTCCGGGAAGATCCCATATGCCGCGGAGCGGCTGGGCCCGTGAGCCATGGCCGCTGAGCCTGCACGTCCGGAGCCTGTGCTCCGCAACAGGAGAGGCCACAACAGTGAGAGGCCCACGTAACGCAAAAAAAAAAAAAAAAAAAAAAAACAATGGGCAGGAGACCTAAATAGACCTTTCTCCAAAGAAGACATACAGATGGCCAAGAGGCACATGAAAAGCTGCTCAACATCACTAATTATTAGAGAAATGCAAATCAAAACTACAATGAGGTATCATCTCCCACCAATTAGAATGGGCATCATCAGAAAATCTACAAACAACAAATGCTGGAGAGGGTCTGGAGAAAAGGGAACCCTCTTGCACTGTTGGTGGGAATGTAAATTGATACAGCCACTATGGAGAACAGTATGGAGGATGCTTAGAAAACTAAAAACAGAACTACCATATGACCCAGCAATCCCACTACTGGGCATATACCCTGAGAAAGCCATAATTCAAAAAGACACATGCACCCCAATGTTCATTTCAGCACTATTTACAGTAGCCAGGTCACAGAAGCACTTAAATGCCCATCGACAGATGAATGGATAAAGAAGATGTGGTACATATATATAATTAAATATTACTCAGCCATAAAAGGAACGAAATTGGGTCATTTGTAGAGACGTGGATGAACCTGGAGACTGTCATACAGAGTGAAGTCAGAAAGAGAAAAACAAATATCGTATATTAACACATATATGTGGAACCTAGAAAAATGGTACAGATGAAGCGATTTGCAAAGCAGAAATAGAGACACAGATGTAGAGAACAAACGTATGGACACCAAGGTGGGAAAGCGTGGGGGTGGGGTGGGGTGGGGGATGGGATGAATTGGGAGATTGGGATTGACATGTATACACTAATATGTATAAAATAGAGAACTAATAGGAACCTGCTGTATAGAAAAATAAATAAATTAAATTAAATTAAAAAAAAAAAAGAGCAGTCAACTTTAAAGCCTGCTGATATTCAGTCATATAAAACTTGTTCTGTAGGGACTTCCCTGGTGGTCCAGTGGTTAAGAATCCACCTTCCAATGCAGGGGACGCAGGTTCGATCCCTGGTTGGGGAACTACGATCCCACATGCCGTGGGGCAACTAAGCCCGTGTGCCGCAACTACTGAGCCCACACGCCACAACTAGAGAGAAGCCTGTGCACCACAAAAAAGATCCCACATGCCTCAGCTAAGACCCGATGCAGCCAAATAAATAAATAAGCAAACTTGTTCTCTAGGTCTCATGTTATATGTTCTTACCACAAAAAAAAAAAATTTTTTTTAATGTTTAAGGACAAAAAAGACCTATTTTCAATTTTGTTTTAACTGTAGGAGGATAGGACATATTTTACTATTATTTAACAGTTGTTAGCTTGTTTATAACTTTAAATATTTAGGCATACGGTTCTCCATTTATATTTTTGCCCAGGTCCACAAATTCAGGGGTGGGTCTAATTCAGCACATGTTCATTTTATAAGTAATGCTGACAAGAACTACCATTAAGTGCTTATAATGTACTGGGCACCAAGCTAGGTACTTTTTATACAGTAGGCTCACAACACCTGTACAAGGCAAATACTCTCATTTCATTTTACAGCTAGGGAAACTGAGGCTTTAGAGGAGTTTAAGTCGCTGCTCAAACAGTGTCAAAATTGAATCAAATGGACATTTACTGTACCCATCCTGAACTGGGACTAACTGTTAGGGCTGACAGAGTACTAGGGAGTGGGCTTTATAAATGCAAGGCCTCTTCTGGGAAATGTCTGTCACTCTATCCCAATTCATGCCACCTGAAATTCTACCATTCTACCATTATATACAGTGATTCCTTTTAGTTCTAAAGCCTTTCCAGTCTCCAAAAGAAACCAATGGAAATGCAAATCCTCCCAGGGGGTAAAAGATGCTAACACGTGAAGCCAGGAGTATTTCTCATATTTTTTCCACCAAAGTAACCCATCGGAACAAAATTGAATTCTTAACCCCCAGGAGTCTGAAGGCTCAGCCCAAAAGATTCTGATCAATTTCTTTTAAGACTTGTGTTATTTCTTTAAAATCATGCATATACTTTTCTCCATTATATATATATATATATATATATATATATACTAAGCTCGTGCGCCTCAAGTAGAGCCCGTGTGCCGCAAACTACAGAACCCACGTGCTCTGGAGCCTGCGCGCCACAACTAGAGAAGAGAACACCTGCATGCCACAACTAGAGAGAAGCCCGTGCGCCGCAACCAAAGATCCCGCATGCCTCAACAAAGGTCCTGCATGCCGCAACTAAGACCCAAGGCAGCCAAAAATAAATTTAAAAAATTTTAAAATACTTAAAAAAAAAAGGTTGTTATTTTCAGCATTTCAAGGTCCTTTTTTTTTAAAAAAAAAAAAAAAAAAAAAAAAAAATGATGCTTCACTCCATGTTCCTCTTAGAGCTCAAGAACTCCTTGGCATAGTGTCCAGCCCTCTGGCTTAGAAAGCAGAGCCTTAAACTGCTATCAGTGGGCACGTGGGTGGGGTTTACTTGACCTCCCCATTGAGATAAAGGTCCAGCAGAAAAATGAGAAGCTGGATTAACTACTTCCTGATTTAGCTCAGGACTGGTCATGCTCATCTTTTATTTTACTCATCTTCCTAAGTCACTCAAAGTCTACCTCTATTTTGAAGGAGGTGAACTCCTTGTCATTAGAAGTGTGCAAGGAGATTGAACAACTGCTTGCTTGGAGAGCTATGGCAGGTAGGGCATGGAGCACTGAATGGAGGAAACTTTCAAATGTGATGCCGTATGATCCTGCAATGTTCTAAGTCCTCTGCAGCAGTAATTTCCAGACAAATGTATTCAATTCCATAGCTATTTATTCAGCACTTTTCAAAGTGCCAGATACTATGCTAGGCAGTGGTGAATGGGACAGTCTTCCTGAAACTCAGTTGGCTACAGAGAGCTAGAAACCAGCATGTAACTATAATACAGCCTAGGTGCTCTTGCAGGAGAATCACAGTAGTTATGGAAGCTCAGGGGAGGGACACCAAGCCTGAAACAGTGGAGATGGATCCTGGTAGGCTTCCAAGAAGAGGTGACATTTAAACTGAGGTTTGAAGAATGAGTAGGAGTTTGCCCAGGTCCTTCTGGAGGCCCCTACAGTTGCAATTAATTTCAGCTAGTTTCAGGCCCCTTCTCTGCCCTGCTACATTTTGTTCACCCATTCTACTTGTCAACTCAAGCTACTTGGGAACAGAAGAGCTGACTTTTTAATTATCCATTGTAACCATGAATGTGTGGAGAGAATAAGTGGTCCATCTCTTTATGTAAAACTATATCAGACAGGGGGACCAGATTCCAGGTTTGGGGCATCAAAGTTACTGGGCAGACCCTAAACTCATTTCAGATATTCACAGCTGTTTAACCAAGGGGAAGGGAGGGAGTGAGTCATGCTGCACTTGCCTCCTGGGCTGTGAACAAAAAGGAAAGAAAATATTGTTAAGGGAAGAAGCAGGCTCCTCCTTGCAATAGTATGTTTTCTGGTTGTCACGCAGTAGACAGCAGAGCCAATAATCCAGTCTGTGAAGTTGCCAGCTAAAAAAACCAAACCTTTTGAAGTAGCTAATGAATACACTCTTTTTAACTTATTCCGATCTCATCTCTGAGAGCTGTGCAGTTGCTCCTGGGCAGAAGTTTCACTAATGTAGGGATGTTGACTGGCCACTGCATCAAATATTTATCAAGTCACAGATGGGAATCTACAAAGAGTTTGCAGAGAGGTTTAGTGTCTCCCTTTGGTTCTAGGGGAAGCACGTCAGCACTGCAAAATGCAAGTCCACAAATACATACCTTTAAGCTTAGGCGTGTGGTTGCTGACCCATTTAAACAGGTTAAGTGGGGCCCGATTTAAAGAAATCACCTTTTATTTCCCCTTAAAGTAAAAGTAGTACATTTTCACTGTAGACGTTTTTAGAAAATACCTTTACACTAAAAGAAGAAAAGAGAACTCACCCATAATGTCACCATCCAGATAAAATGTACCAGTCTTTTAAGTCAAAATTAAATCATCCTGTATCCGATGTTCTGTACCTGTTTCACTCTTTTGCTTTCTCGTTTAACAATATATTCTTAACATCTTTATACAACATTTTGTATTCTTCTACAGCATATTTTTATATATTTCCACTATTCTAGTCTATCGATGCACCATGACTTACCCCACCAATCTCTTGGGATTGGATATTTAAGTTGTATTTAGCTTTTCACTATTTACTGTAAGTGATGTTTTTGATGAGTAGCCTTGTAACTAATTACTTGTGCCCAATTATGATATTTTCTCAGGCAAATGAGTGGAAAAGGAATCACTAGGTCAAGGAGTTAGCCTGACACACCAGTTTGCATTTCCATCATCAGAGTATGAGAGGGGGTGGGGCTGCCATTTTTAATCGGCTATCAGCTTGCCCATCTCAAGTGAGATGGTCTTCAAGGCTACTGAGAGCTACATATTGGTCTAGGAGTTTGGGGGTTGGTTTATTTGTATATTTGTTTGTTTTTGTAACAGCCTCCTTGAAACTTGAACTTTTTTCCTCTTTAATTTAACAGCTATCTTATTTCGCTAATCTCCCATCTTTATTTAGTTACACTGGAGAGAAAGAATGATCTCTTCAATGATAAACAGCAGCTCCTGGGTTCAATAAGGATTTATGGCTTGCTTTTTTTGCATTGCTATTAACCACAATTATAATGGTGGGTCTATCAATACCTTTTTCCTCTAACTACAGAAGGCAAGCTGTTTGCTGCAATTGAAGTCTCCTAGTACAGAGATTCAGTGATATATAGGAAAAAAATAGAGGAGGAAATTGTTAAGATAAGATTGCCAGCTTTTTGTTTTGCCAAGTAAAGCTATTGGAACAATCACAAGAAACAATGGCCATCTATTATCATCAGGCAACCACTAAAGCATGAACATTTAACACACATGTACTCATACCAAAATAAGAACATAATTCCAGAATAAAGCGCATTCTTACCTAAGAAAGAACAACTGGCATCCCTGCCCTGACATACAGAGCGTCCTTATTTTTCTTCTCACAAAGGATTTGGAAACAGCATCTTGGATTGTGGACCCTGACTTGAGAACCACTGTCTTCCAGGCTCATTACCATGTCTTTTATGGGGAGCAGGATCTGACCCAGTCCTCTTCCCCGCTGGAAAAGAGAGAAGTGAGAGAGACCCTCTAGTTCCTTCCAGGTGTCTCTTCCTACTCGCTTGGTCTACGCAGTGTTCCCAGGTCGCAGTAATTTGGGTATTGTTTTCACAACTTGCCCATCTCCACAAATCATCTATATATTGTTTATTTAGCATTTGTTTTAAATCAACACTTGTCTTAACTTCAAAAATAAATTTATTTCAAAGGGAAACTGAGTACCTCAACCATCAATGGAAAAACCGATATCGCTTATCATAAATAAAGCAAAACAATGTTATTAGATTCTAGATCGAATTTATCTGCCAAAGGTTCTGAGACAGAGTCCTGCACTTCCTTGGTTTCTAAAGAGAGAGGGAGATTAGCAAGTAAAAGGTGTTAAAGATATATTAGCACCGACAGGAGACTTTGCCCTTGGCAGAACTAAAGGGCAACTAAGATTGAAGGAGAAGTGGAGTGGAAATAAACTCACCAGGTGAGGTCGTGTACTTTGATGGTCTTGCCTGTGTGCCACTGGTAGCGTTCCCTAGTTTGGAAAGTACAAGCAAAATGGAAGGAGAGTTGGACTCGCTTTCTAGCCCTGGCCTGGCCACTTGCTGATTATAAATCCTTGGGCCAATCACTTCACCTCTTCTTAAAACCTCAGCTTCCCCAGCTGTAAAATGAGATGATAATAATCTCTGTAATGGGGATGTTGTGAGGAATACATGAGAATAGTTAAAGCATTTTGTAATCTCTGAAATGCTATGCATGTCATGAAGGATTAGCCTCACTTGTAGTGCTTTCATTTATGGGTATCAGATTTCTTTTCCCAGTGGCCCAGGATATACTTCCAGGCCAAACATCTCACTGTAGCCTAAAATAAATAAGTGGATTAAAGCCTTTAGAAATGAATTGTTGGATCCCAAATCACGTAGAATAGGTCCTAGTAGGACAGAACGAAGCATTCTTAAGAATGCTAACGGATTTTCCTGGTGGCGCAGTGGTTAAGAATCTGCCTGCCAGTGCAGGGGACACGGGTTCGAGCCCTGGTCCGGGAAGATCCCACATGCTGCGGAGCAACTAAGCCCGTGTGCCACAACTACTGAGCCTGAGCTCTAGAGCCCACGAGCCACAACTACTGAGCCCACGCGCCGAGAGCGCACGCTCCGCAGCAAGAGAAGCCACCGCAATGAGAAGCCCACGCACCACAACAAAGAGTAGCCCCCGCTCACCGCAACTAGAGAAAGTCCGCGCACAGCAACGAAGACCCGATGCAGCCATAAATAAATAAATGAATGAATGAATAAATAAGTCAGCACTAAAAAAAAAGAATTCTAATTATTTGATCAATGGCTCTAATTATCAGGAGGGCAGAACCATGCCTGGTTTCTTCACTTCTGTGTCCCTTGCACCTACTTCAGGGTGTGGTACATTAAAGTCGCTCAGTAAATGCTGTGTGAATAACTGAATGAGTGAATGAATGAATGGCTAAATCAATGAGATGACAGCCCTATGTTAGACCTTGGTTTTTGTAGTACATATCTGTGGCTTTTTATCACCCCAGACTGTATTAATCGTGTCTTTAACTTTCTATATTTTGTGATGCTTTGACATCTTGAGGCCCTGTGGACCCAGAGAAGAACTGCCCCTCCCAGGGGTAGCTAATTCCTAGAAGGAGCAAACAATTTACCAGTGAGTGCACCTTTAATACGCAAACCAATCAATCCTGAGCCCATACCCCATAGCTATCTCCTTTTACTAGGCTCCTGCCTTCCCGGACACCATTCCCCTACCCTAAATCACCCAGGGCTAGGTACCAGGTAACTAGGGACCACCCCTGCAGTCCAGAGCCCTCCAAAATAATTATTCAAACTCTAAACCTACTCAGCTGTTTACCCTCCCTAGCCCATTGCTTCCTGTGGAAACCACAATAACAGCTTTTACTCATGCTCTGCCCTTGCTCCGTCTGACTCCTGGTGCTTCCCCTTTGTGGCCCTGCATGGCGTGGCATGCCCCCTCTTGGGAACTCTGGGTAACAAACTATCTTTTCAACAGCAGTCACCTCCTGATGTGTTGACATGTCCATATCTGAATAAAAACAAAATCCTAGGTACGTTTTTTTTAATGAATTTATTTTTTGGCTGTGTTGGGTCTTCATTGCTCCGCGGGGGCTTTCTCTAGTTGCAGTGAGCAGGCTTCTCATTGTGGTGGCTTCTCCTGCTGTGCAGCACAGGCCCTAGAGCGTGTGGGCTTCAGTAGTTGTGGCGTGTGGGCTCAGTAGTTGTGGCTCGCGGGCTCTAGAGCACAGGCTCAGTAGTTGTGATACACAGGCTTAGTTGCTCCGTGGCATGTGCGATCTTCCTGGACCAGGGCTCAAACCGCTGTCCCCTGCATTGGCAGGCAGATTCTTAACCACTGCGCCACCAGGGAAGTCCCCTAGGTACATTTTTAAACAAGTGTCAACCCTGAGAACCCACCCCAACTTCAATCTCAATTCATGATTAAAGGGGAGCTGTTCTCACCTCTGGCTCAGGGAGGAATATACAGCTCAGGTCTAAGCCAGTCAACCTGTCACATCAAGAGTGTCTCATAGATGGATGTATGACCACAATAAAGCTGCACAAGTCTCCTCCTGGGACAAAAACTCTTGATATTTTTTTTTCCTGCTGGATTAGAGACTGGGAAAGGTTTAGGTCTGGAGCTAAGCAGCCATTTTGCTAGCTAGAGGCAAACAACCTGTCTGAAACAGAGCCAATCAAAGAAAGTAGAGCCAAATGACAGAGGAAGAGAGAAGTCAGTTCCTGGTGGCATCACCTGAGGCAACCCAACTCCTGGACTTCACAGTTACCTGTGTTTAAGCCCACTGAAATTGGGTTTCCTGTACTTACAAATAAAAGAATCCTAACCTACAAGGTTTTCTTTCCCCCTTTCTTGCCACCCAAAACCACATGTGGAGATATTTAAAACAGCAATTTGAATTAATCCAGTTCCACATTTAGTGTGTGCCAAGCACTGTGCTGGTCCCACGTTGACACCACACCTAAGACAACCCTCCAAGAGCTTCAGTTTAGCCAGGAAGACAGACATGCAAACAGTCAGCGGAGAGTGGAGTAACAGCTTCCCCAGAGGCTCCAGCAAAGGCTGTGAAGCAGGGAAGGAGTAGCAAATCTGCCTGGAGGTCTACCCTCTTCAACCCTGTACGAGTTACAGCCTTGACTCAGCTGGATCCTTTGTGAATGTGTGTGTGTCGGGGGGAGGCGGCGTGTCTTTCCACTTCGAGGAGCATCAACTAATGAGTGTTGACATTGAGTGAGGATTTCCTGTGTCACTGTGTCAATGCTTATTTCATTCTCTGTTACTTTATAGAGCAGATATTACTATCCCCATTTTAGAGATGAAGATTCCTCTATTCAGAGGCTCAGCTAGGGTAAACAGTCTTACTTCACTCAGTGGCAGAACCAAAATTCAATAGACTGTGTGACCGCAAAGGCCAGGCACTACATCGCTAAGCCACTCCCTCGTATTTGCTGAGAGCTCCTTGTGTGCCAGACTGCACCCCATAATTGTAAAAGAGAAAGCAGCTCTCCAAAAGCACTCCTTATCTTACAACAGATTTTGCTTTAGGATTCTTTTACTGTATAGTACATGGAAAACAATAGCCAGCTTAGAAAAGTCTGTTGAACACGCAAGTGATTTTAAGGGCCACAGCTAGTGAGTAAAATGACGTCCACCTGTTTATGTCCACATCCTAGCTCAGGACCCCAGCCTCTCATTTGAGATGTCTCCACCTGGCAGTCCTCTGAGAGGTGGAGTGGCCAGGTGCAGCACTAAGTAGCAAAGAACCTCCCGGGTCCCAAGATCAGGATTGCCTGTGGTTGTAAGGGGCTAGGCGAGATCTCCAACTGACACAGTCAGTGAATTGTGCCTTTACTTCCAGCAGAGCATGTGGGGCTTCTGAGAATTTCATCATGCCTGATGGAGGCACCGCAGGCAGCCTGAGCCCTAGGCGTTATCAGCCACCGAGGCAGATTTCCTTTGTAAGCTTCCTGTTGCCTTGTCAACCTCATCATCCCAAACCAGTTAAACAAACAATTTATTAGGCTGGCAGCCCCTCTGGATACTGTACCTTTTCTTTAAGGGACTGTTGGCTTTTCCATTTTCCACTACACTTTCATGATTTTCTTTCCAGAGGAAAAAGGGTGCCTCTCTCAGCTTGGGTAAGAAGTGTATTGTATGAATATGGACATGTAGTTCATATAATGGCTATGAATATTCATAGGCTGTCCGGGACATATCACATCAAATCTGTGTGAGGGAGTAAGTATTTCCTTTTAAAATCAAAGCTGAATAGGATGCTTTTAAATCATCATTAGGTTTTTATTATAAACGAATGCATTTATATTAAATTGCATTAGAATTAGATATAATTCACACAGTACATAATTAGATAACTAGCTTTCTTCCCTTAATGGTATTGCTCCAAGATCTTTTTATGATCATTTAATTTTGAGTCTTTTGAAATAGATGTGAATAGACACATTGGGTTTTGTAACACATTACTGCCTCCTTTATTTCAAAATTGCTATTTTAGGCTTCTTGACAACTAAGAATGGCCTTAGTTTTTTCTGGCACTTTTTAAAATAACTGGTCAGGAAAATGTGGATGTCACTGCCCTGTTTTACTTTGCTTATTCACAGATCTCCTTTGCATTCAGTTTTCACTCCTATAAAATTCTTTTGTTGTTCATTTGGCCTATGAAATATACAAGGCTTCATAATGACAGTCACTACCGTTTGGCAGTGCTTACCCTGTGCCATCCGCTGTGCTACGTACAGCATAGCTTGTTCAAACCTCATCTGTAACCTAGGAGGCAGAAAGTATTTTTTCATGCTTTATAGTTGAGGAAACCAAAGCCCAGAAAATTCAAGATAGTTTGCTCAAGAAACCTGGCTCATGAGAAAAGGAACTGAGTGGTCAATGACTCCCAAGTCAGTGCACTTATCTTGCCCATTTATTCTTTCATTCCACAGACATCTGTTGAGCCCCTTCTAGGTCCCAGCCACTGTTCTGAACACTGGAGATACTCCAGGGAACGAGACAGACAAAAGCCCCCTGTTCTCAAGGAGCTTGCAACCTTCCCAGTGTCCCGAACGAGCCTGAATCGTAAATCTGGACTCCCATCCACAGATGTGGTGGAAGATACACATCTTCAGCACGACTGGATTCCCCGGCTGGTTTGAATCCACCACTGAGCGTGTCTCATTTTGGGGGGCTGGGACTTGTATCAATGCCTAGTTCAGTGGCTGCATCCTTTTAAGTTCTTAATAAATATTAGTAGTTATTGTTTGACATTTAGGCTTCCAAAAGGGGTGGGGGGGGTGGCCAGGTTGCTTCATATGAAAACACTTCATTTAAATATCCCTTTTAAAATGTTCCCGCTTTGATTTTACTCTTGACCTGAATTCACTCCCATTCTTCCTTGGCTGCAAGTGCCTGACATGACCCTGAGGATGACTGGGAAGGGAATGTCATCTTACGCCCCACACGGGCATTGTTATTGCTGACCCCCCGCAAACCTGAGGACCAGGGCGAGACTCCCCAGACCTGGTCTCTCCCCTTCTGAGGCTGCCACCTTCCTGATAGTTGGGGCCTGGCTGGCTTCCCACGCCTTCTTGTCTCCAAAACACAAGAGGGGAGATGAAAAGAGGTTTGCTGCCATCTCAGCCCTTGCCATCAGATTTACAGCGCCTGCCTCTTGATCAGCCAAAGAAAGGGGAGATGCAAAAGACCCATCAGCCCCGCCCTCAAACTCCTGTCTGTGTCAGAACGGCTTCTTCAGGCGCCAAAGCATTTGGAGCTTTCTCACGGCAGGAAACTAAAACCCTTTTTTCCCCAGACATGATTGCTTAGGTCCTCCCCAAGCAGAGGGACCTGTGTGTCTTCCATTGGAATCTTTCACCTTCGTTTACAATCCCTCCTTTTCGGAGCTTGTTCCATAACTGATGGTGTTCTGAGTGGCACGTCCGTGGCATCTCAGGGTTGAATCGGGGTGGCAAGGCGGGGGAAGAGGAAGGTGACACTGATGTGGCCTCACAGCAGCCTCCGCGGTGGCCTGTGTCCTCTTCTCTGTACCCCCTCCTCCATCGCCCTTGCCCAGCGCCATGTTCGTGAAAGAAGTTTGTCTTAAATCAGGTTCTCTAGATGCAGAGGCCCAGATGGCGATTCTTGTGCAAGTGATTTATTGAGGGACTACCCTCAGAAGAAGCCTTTATTGGGTCAGGGGAGAGGGGATAGAAAGAGGGACAGAAGGAGAACGGGGCAGGAAAAGGAGCTGGGCAAAGATGGCATTTAGGAAAAACCTAGCCTAGATCCAATCTCCCTAGGACCTCTGCAGGAGAAATTGCATCTCCAAGGTTGTCCTGCCCAGGTAAAGGGGCTGGACCGTTATGCTCCCCCCATTAAGAAGCCAAACACCATGTCATTCCCACCCTTGAGGTGGGAGGTAACCTCCCAGGCATCTCCCACCACGAGGCTCTCTGCAAGCGTGGATAGCCCTCTAGAGCAGAGTACAAGTATGTGAGCCGGTAGCAGCCAACATCTGCAGCAGCTGGGGGATGGGTGCGCTGGCCTGGTAAAGGGATCCAGGCTGGGTACCAACTGCGTCTGCTCCGATGCTTAAGAAACAGTTTTTGACAATGTGAGAATGACTAAGCAGTTCTGTTCACGTTGACAATATCTGTTAAGGAGGCTCCCTCTCTCCCTTCTTTCCTCACTCCCTCCAACAGATACTTTAGTAAACTAGTCCTCAGGGTGCTTAGAGTCTATGTAAGGCAGTGAACAAGGAAATGAATAAGTACACAAAATAATTCCAAATTGTGACCATTGCTCCGAAGGAATTAGAGTACCGGGATAGAGGATAACAGACAAGCGGGGAGAGGCACCTATTTTCGTTGAGTTAGTCACAGCAGGCTTCTCTGAGTGGGTGACTTGTAACCCGAGGCCTGAAGAGAGAGGAAGACGCAGTTGTGAGAACGCAGGGCAAGGCACAGTCCAGGGAGGGAAGCAGCAGGTGCAAGTCCCCCGGAGAGAGGTGCGCACGCTCTCAGAACTGACGCAAGGTCAAACGTGAGTGGGGGAAGTTTGACCTGGCCCAGATGGTGCCGAGCTCTGTAGGCCGTGGGAAGGAGCTTGCATCTAACTTACCTGCAGGTGGAAACTTACTCCACTGCATTCAGATGTGCAAAGAAAATGCAGTCTCTATTTTCTCACGTGGGTCCAATCTTAAAATTTTCCTAACTCCAGCAGGAACTTGACTTTGCCGTATTCATCGTATCTTGGTCTCAGAAAATGCCAGGAGGATCTGGCCCTTTTTCTTCTCAAGATGGCCCCTGGGGTATGGGAGCTTACACACAAATCCTTGTGTTGGCCGGGGGAGGGCCTTGGACCTAATGTGGGTCCTTGTGAGGGTCTCGGAGTCTTTCTAGACTCTGCAGCAGG
>NW_006777649.1:78451-84359 GCF_000442215.2 Lipotes vexillifer | reverse complement strand
GGAATGCGCCCTTGCTTTCCTCTCCTTACCTCCCTGCTGCAGAAAGGCTGTAAAGAGTGAGCGTGCCTCTTTTATCCACCGTGGTGTTCCCAACCCACAACATCCCAGCCCAGTTGACCCAGTTTTGATCTTGCTGGTGCTACAGACCTGCAGCCTGCCCTCGACTCCCATTCAGCCCTGGGCTTGGGGGTCAGCCTTATAGTCTTCAGTTATTCCACGGTCAGTAAGCTTTCCAAACAGCTCTGCTACGTCCCTCCACGGAGCACATAGGAGCTTCTGGATACTTTCCACGCTATAAGGGGCCAAGGTTGGGGGTTTTTTTTTGCGATTTAACTCTACTGATGCCTTGCCACTGGTTTTACCCTGAAGTGGCTTTTCCACATTTGCCCAGATGGCACCAGCAAGGCAGTCTCCTCCCAGAGTCCAAATCAGAATCAGGAAGCCAAGTAAAAGTCTCCCCTCAATCCACCGGACAAGGGAGATTGCGCACACGTGTTTCACCATCTCTGTCCCCTAATCTTACCTCCAGCCCCCTGGGGTAGAAGCATTCAGCCTCCCTCTTCTTCCTCCTGTTGGTCGGGACTTCCTGCATCACTTTCTCCTTCCTCCAGAAGAGACATCACCATTCACTCTTAAAGGAGCTGCTGTGGCCAATCAGCTGTTTGAGATTCTTGTTCACGGGGTAAAGAATGGTATATATTAGTTTAAATTTTCCAAGTTACTATTACTGTTACAAATGATATAAAAATATCTCCGCAGTTGCAGTGTGGAAATTGAAGAGAAAGTTGGAAGCTGGTTTATTGCTCTCCAGAGAAAATATTAGCAGCTTGAACTGGAGTTGCAGTGGAGATGGAGAGACGTGGACACATTGGATACAGGTTTGGGGTGTCGATCTGGCCAAGAGTCTATTTAACACGAGGTTATTAAGCACATGCTCTGAACAAGGCCCAGAAAAGACACAAAGATGGGGAGGACATGGTCTCTGAATTCAAAATGCTTATAAAACAATAGGTAAGAAAAGACATGTGACAACTGATTTCACGCTAGGTGAACACTAGAATTATGTATAAGGAAAACCAGAAGTGGGAATTACTAAGGGCAGACTTCGTAGGTCCAGTAAATGGTTAATGGGTTTCAATACCATCATCCCCATAATAGTCATGTGACCTTGGGTAAGTTACTTAACGCCTCTAAGCCTCAGTTTTCTCACACCAAAAAAAAAAAAAAAAAAAAAAAAAAAAAAAAAAAAAAAAAAAAAAAAAAAAAAAAAAAAAAAAAAAAAAAAAAAAAAAAAGGAGGCAATAATAGAGTCTACTTCACAGCGTCATGTGAGGAGTCAGTGAGATTATATGTAACGCATTTCGGATATGCACTGACTCATAACATATATTTTTTAGCCATCAACTTAATTGAGTACCTTTATTAGCCATGTAGCCTTACTTCACTTCCCTGAAATGCACTTCCCTAACTATACACTAATCTACATCGATAGGAGGGCTTCCAGACCATGCAGTCTTCCATGGCAAAGACGATGTCAATTAGCCGCTAACATCCACCCAGCACTGCTGCCTAACACTTGTACAGAGGATGAGAGCTGACCCATTATGGAGCCTCTGAGCTGATTGGAAAGATAAGGCTTTAAATGTGTGAATAAGGAACAACACAAGGCAGCACCAGACTTAGTGATTTCATTCAACACTAACTACTGAAGGCATATAGAGGGATAACAGGCTTATTCAATCCTCCCAGCTGCCCTCCCAGGAAGGCATTATCAACCCATTTCACAGATGAAGAAACTGAGGATAAGTAATTTACCCAAGATCACACAGCTAGCAAATGGCAGATGTCGACTTGACTCCAAAGCCCACAGTTGAATATGTGTTTTCAGCCAGTCAGTAGCTGCCTTTAAGTTCCCACTATGGACCAAGACGCTGCTGAGCTCAGGGTACTCAATTTGGGCAAACTTCCAGACTGTGATATAGATGCGCAGAAGATTAAAGGTTAAATGTGTGCCACCCTAGCTGGAAAGAGCACTGGACAAAGAAGGGGCCCAGAACAGTTTTTATGACTCTAAAGGAGGCTTGTAGCATGGTTTAGAAGCAAGGCTTTGGAGTCAGACAAACCTGGGGTGAATTCTAGCTCTGCCATTTAACAAGCTGCATGCCTGTGGGCAAGTTTATTTTACCTCTCTATGCCTCAGTTTCCTCATCTGGAAAATGGGAGGAAAAATCTACTTCTTAGGGTAACTGAGAGCGTTAAACGAGATGATGTATGTGAAGTGCTTTCTCAGTGCCTCACCCAAAATCAATGCTTTAAAATGGTAGCTGTTCTTACATGATATTGGATAAAACTGGGTATAAATGATGGTGAACATCACAGGTTTGCAGCACAGCATTGCTTCCTGTTGCCACCCCTGACCTCGTGAAAGCTTATATAATCATTTTGTTAAACAAGCACATCTTGTGGGGTGTAATCACAAAGAAATTTAATGTTTGACCCCTCTGTCCATTTAAATTTTCCCTGTGGGGAGAGTTCTTCTGCCACAGGATAAAAATTTAGGCAGGTTCCCACGACTATGCTGTTTACTCTTAGGCAAATTTTATTCACTTTAATTCATAAAACATCATCTCAGTTTGGTAATTAAGATGCCCAGTCCCCATGTACTAATAAATATATCTAATATGACTTAAAGTTAAATGTTCAGCTCTCCTGCCTTAGAGCTGGAGTTGGGGAATGGGATGTGACAGACTTCTGTAAGTACTGCTTATCCCTAACTCCCCCTAAGTCCTGCAGGGCCCGGCGGGCTGAGGAAAAAGAGGTAACAGGATGTTGGGCTGGACCTCACAGGCCTGCAAGCCCTGCACTTACCCAGCTTTAAGACCAAAGAAAGAGCTCAGAGTCAGTGACAGAGACATCAGTGGTTTAATGGATGGGGGATCTTACATGTCTGAAGCAAGGTCCTGGACTGACACCCCACTGTGTGCAGCAGACAGTGGGCAGGACATGGCGGCAGGCTTCGCTCCTGGGGGAGGAAGAGATTGCCAGCTATAGGGGGAACTGACATCAGGTTGGCTCATCAGTTGCCAGGGAAACCAGCAGAGCTGCACGCCCCTCACCGCCCCTTTGATAAGAACAGTCACCAACTGGGCCTGGGGCAAGTATGTAGGAAGGTCAGTCATGTGCATAGGGTGTAGGTGAAGTGGGCACTGGTCGGGCAGGGGGTGTATGGAGAGCAAGAGAACAGCCATCTTGAGTGGCCTGACCATACATAGAAGAAGCAAAGTTCTCCCTGAACAATATACTAATATTAGACTTGGCAGAAGCATAAAGCTCACCCTCTCTCTTGAGGCGCTTTCTTGGGTTCTTTGGAGACCCCTATCGATGCAGATCACTTGCTTCCATTTCCTTGATGTGAACGACTGCGCACCTATCCTGGTCATTGCTCATGCCTCCACCCATCACCCCTGGGCATCTTGGATTCCACTTCCGTGTTCTTTCTACCAAGATCCCTTTGCCTCTCGTGGTGGTCTTCTTGGGCAGAATCCACAATGACCCCAGGCTGACTTTCTCTTGCACATGGTCCACACCTGATCATGGGAAATACTCATGTATCCTTTGCTCCATTAAACTCTAGGAGAGCAATTATTTCCCAAGTTTCAGGCCTCCATTCAGTGCCAGAGGCCACTCCAGCCAACCTCATCTTCCTTAGACTTCTCGGACACGGCTCACACCCGTCCACTGTACACCAGGAACAGCAGAGGACTCATTTTAAGCTCTTTGATGGTTTACTTGAAGTCTTTTTCCCTGAACTTCAGGTGAAGTTCAGCCTCCACCCTCCCCCTGGGGTGAAGAAATCCTCTTCGAAACTCCTCTCATCTCCAACTAATGGCCCTTTTATGCCCTTGAGGTAAGTGAGGGGTTTCTCAGCCTCCCCCTTTGAAAATGTTTGTTTTGTTCAAGCGCCTCACTCTAGAATGTGCCTCAGTGAAAATTTCCCTTTTAATGTCCTATTACACTTAAGCTCACTGACTGAGCTAATGATTCCTTCTCCCTCTAGGTGGGTGGGAAGGCGCCCTTAAACAGCCATTACGAGCCCTCAGTTCTCCTAACCTCGGCCCAGTTTTTCCAGGTGACCTTGGAGCAGCCCTTTCATCGCTCTGGGTCTCAGCTTCTCCTCTCAGTGAAATGGAAATCAAATCTCTCTTCTGGCCCTCTCTCGGGGGAGATATTGTGAGGAATAATAAGGCAATGCCTATAAAGTGCTTTAAGTACTTCGGGGAAAGACGTTGGCTAAATACCAAATGATAATAATAACACCGTCATCATCATCCACATTATTATTCATGGGTTGAGAGGAGAAAGCGGTTGCTGATGGTATCTTTGCTCTGTGGGAAGGAGGACTTCAGGCCCCAGGATGTTCTATCGATAAGTCAAAGCCAATAAATACAGAGCACTGGAAGTGGAAGTTATCTAGCCATAAAGGCTGAATGTACATGCCCATTTGTGTTTGAAATGACAACAACCGACTCCGTTTCTCATTTAGTATTTTTACAGTTAGTGCCCAGGGCAGCTAGAATTGAGGGGAAATTGCATTCCTTTTCTGGGAGATGCGGGGAGCAAAGGGATTACGTTTTTTTTTAAAAAAAAATATCTTAGATTTGACTACTCACCCCTCTTCTTAGCATATCTTATTTTCTCTATTCCCCATACTTCCCTCACCTCTACCCTCCATGCCACCCACCACCAAGTCAAAGCTCTAATCAGAGGCAGGGGAGGAGTCCGGTAGGGGATGAGAAGCAGAGAGGATCAGAGGTGAGCCATGTGGGGAAGCAGACTCAGAGCTTGGGACAGAGAAGGAAGGGTCTCCCTCCTCTAAAGCTCTGATTCAAATTCATTCATTCTTTTGTTCATCAAGGAAAGAGTATCACATTGTGTCACGCGCATGTTAGGGGCCAGAGCTAAAGCTAGAACAAGAGGCAGCCCCTGCCCAAATTTCAGTCCCTTAAAATCCTGCAAAATCTTCATTAGAGGCCAGGTAGGACAGCACAATTCCCTGATCATCAGATCTGTTTCCAGTAACGCAACTAACTGGGGTTGATAATGTATTACCTTCAGAAGTCTTCACCCCAAGTGCCTGCCAAGCTGACACTTGTGATTCTAGAGGAAAATTTTCCCATCACCACCCCAAATGAGCAGTGTATGGTTCGGAGTTCACGAGATCATTCCCAAATGCGCACACATCTTAAAATATGTGGTGGTAAACGCTACGGACTTCAAGTCCCAGGCTACTATTACCTTCTACATTTCTGTAGCCTCAGTAAAAATGGCTGCTCTGTATACTTCCCAGAGTTGCTGTGGGATGGAAGGAGATGATGAAAGCAGTGCCGTGCTCTGAAGCTCTATCCAGATGGACCCTATTATTACTGAACTCTGGTTCACGCTGCGCCAGGCACTGTACTGAGTGAACTTGCCCCCTGAACTCTATACACCTGGAGATTTGAGTGCTAAGCTGCCTGGGCAGTTGAGAACTTGCTGGTTTCTGCTCTAGGAGTCTGTGGGCACTGAGGGGACAGGCACCCAGCTTTGTTATCTTTTTTATTTTCAAATTTTATATAGATAGCATTTTTGTGGTTATAAATGTTACACATTGGGTCTCTGCACAAAACAAAAAAAATTCAGAAAATAAGGAGGAAATTCTAAATATTATACAAACTGAATTTTAGGGAGCTTGCCAAAATTTTTGCTATATATTCACATAATTTTTTT
Organism: Lipotes vexillifer; assembly: GCF_000442215.2. Taxonomy (NCBI): domain Eukaryota; kingdom Metazoa; phylum Chordata; class Mammalia; order Artiodactyla; family Lipotidae; genus Lipotes; species Lipotes vexillifer. Next base: position 78,593 of record NW_006777649.1, on the reverse strand, counting down.
CCAAGGATGGGGCCTTTTATATGCACTGTTTCGCAACCTGCCCTTTTGATTAAAAATATACCCTGGAAAGCTTTCCACCTGACTTCACTTAAAAGGCTCTCTGCCCAGATCTGGAGGATTCTTCTTTTTTTTTTTTTTTTTT
>NW_006777649.1:73948-77359 GCF_000442215.2 Lipotes vexillifer | reverse complement strand
TCCCAACCACTGAGCCACCAGGGAAGCCCTTTTTTTTTTAATTTTTTAATTTTTATACCATGTGCATGATTTGCCTTTCAACATAATACATAAGTAAGTAAGTAAATAAATAAATAAGCTCAAATGAATCCTGGCTCCTAGGACACATCCTTTAGGAAAAATACTCTTTGGTAAAGGCAGCCTTTCCTTATCCCTCAAATCATGTTAAACCCACTGAGTCTTTTCACTGAACAGAACTGTTGGCCTCCTTCTTTCCTACAGAGTACTCTTCCTTTGAAAATGAAAAAGAACGCTCAAATCAAAGAACCAGCCCAAAGTCTTAAATTATTATTGTCTTTATGATTTGGTGTGCTACATCTTTTCTGGCTGTGGAAAAGAAACGGCCTCAGATAGCATTTGTAGCTGTCAGTGAGACTGACTTTTGCATGGGTCTTGTGATTGCACTGTATTACTTAATAAAACCTATATATTATATATAAGTAGTACTATATATAATATACTTCTAATATACTTACATTAATATACTTTATCATTCCAGCTCATTCTCAGTTCTAGCTGTTCGCCTTGGACAAATTACTTAACCTTTCTGAGCCTGTTTCTTCATATGTAAAATGGGGGATAATAGTAGGACCTGCCTCACAAAGTTGTTACAAATTAAATGACAGCGCACATAAGGGCTCAACAAACATTATTCTTATTATTAGTTTTTTTTTTTTATTACTACTATCTTTGGACAGAACCAGTTGTTGAAACCTCAGACCGATTTATATGTATATTGAGGAGGAAAGATGACTGTAAAAGGGAATGGAAGCAGTACGGAAAAATACCCAACGTCCCGAGATCTATAAATCCTCCTGAACAAATCCACATAATTCTCATAAGCAGTAACTTCCTAGGCAGCTTGCCTCTCAGTGTGTCTTTATTCTGATGCCTAATTTTCTTTTACTATCCTTAACTTTGTACCTTTCTCTCCCACAAGTTGTCTTGCACAAAAACAAGGACAGAGCCAGCCATTGTGTTCAGTGAGATTCACTGCTTTTACTGCTCTAAGGTGAAAGCTGCTCCTAAGATGACTATGGTAAATTATGAATGCTGGGAGAACCCATGAGGAATACACACACCTAAAATTGCTCATCCTTGTTTTCTTTCTTTCAGCGAATAATGATTGAATGTCGGCCAGTGGCAGGCACTCTTCTAGAAGCTTAGTTCCCAATTGGGGACAATTTTGCTCTCCAGGGGACATTTGGCAATGTCTGGAGACGGTTTCGGTTGTCACATCTAAGGGGCACTACTGACAACTAGAGGTTAGAGGCCATGGATACTGCTTGACATCCTACAAAGCACAGAACAGCAGCCCATCACAAGCCTGAAGGTCAACAGTGCTGCAGATGAGAAACCCTGTACTAGAGGCTCGGGAAAGTAATATCCCAAAACAGACAAAGATAAATAAATTCTACAACTAGTCAGAAAACAGATTGTTAAAGTAATAAGTAAATTAGGTGATAGGTACTGCAACAAGAAAGACAAAGTTGAGCAAGGTAAAGAGAATCAAGAGTAGAGGACATGGGCTTCCCATGGTGGCGCAGTGGTTGAGAGTCCGCCTGCCGATGCAGGGGACACAGGTTCGTGCCCTGGTCTGGGAAGATCCCACATGCCGCGGAGCGGCTGGGCCCATGAGCCATGGCCGCTGAGCCTGCGCGTCCGGAGCCTGTGCTCCACAACGGAGCCCGCGTACCGCAAAAAAAAAAAAAAAGAAAAAAAAAGAGGGTAGGGGACATGGCAAGTATTACATAGGATGGTCAGAAAGTCAGTGGGTGAGATTTTAGCAAACATTTCGGGGAGGTGAGGAGGATGGGCCAATAGATATGTGTGGGAAGAGCATTCCAAGCAGAGGGAACAGTAACAGCAAAGATAGAGTGGCTTGGCATGTTCACGTAACAGCAGGGAGGCCAGAGTGCAGAACGGAGTAAGCCAGGGAGAGGATGAGGACAGAGAGGGAGCGGGAATCTGGATCACACAGAGCTTTGTGGGCCATTGTAAATATGTTGATATTTACCCCAAGGGAATGATTTGAGCATAGATGTGACATGATCTGACTTATATTAGCTGCTTTGTTGAGAACAGCCCAAAGAGGGGCAAGAGTGGAAGCAGGGAAACCCATTTGTTAGGAGGCTGCCCTAGGAGATGATGACAGCCTGGGTTAGGGTAGTAGCCATGAAGGCAGTGAGAAGTGGGCAGATATACTTCAAAGGAAGAGTTAACAGGACTTGCTGATGAACTGACATGAAGAATGACTCTGAGTTTTTTGACCTGAGCACCTGGAAGAATGGAATTACAATAAACTGAGATGGAGAAGGCTAGGGCTAGAGCAGGTTTACTGAGGAAGATCAGAAGTTCTGTCCTTGGAAATATTAAGTTGTAGGTGTCTATTAGACATCTGAATAGAGAAGTCAAATCAGCGGTAGGATATACAAGTCTTAAATTCAGAAGAGAGATGAATGCTGGAAATGTATATGTGTGAGTCAGCAGACTTGAGATGGGATTTGATGAGATGGTCAGTAGAGAGCGTGTAGATAGAGAAGAAGTCCAAGGACTGAGCCTGAGGCACTGCAGCTAAGAGCTGGGAGAGAAGAGAAGGAACCTGCAAAGGAGAATGGAAGGAGTAACCAACGAGGTAGGAGAAAACCAAGAGAATGTGTCATCCTGAAAGCAAAGTGAAAGGTGCATCAAAGAGAAGGAGTGATCCACTGGTCAAATGCTGCTGATGGGTTTAGGATGCTGAGGGCTGATTATCAACCAATGAATTTAGCCAAGTAGAGGTCACTGATAAAACTGATAGAGCAGTTTGGGTGGAACTTGAGTGAACTGGATGCAAGAGAGATGCAAAGAAGAAGACAGGAAGCACAGACAACTCTAGAGAAGTTTTGATGAAAAGGGGAGCAAACAGTAGCTGGTGAGGGGAATGGAGTCAAGAGAAGATTTTTGTAAGACGGGATTAATATGCCGTAGAGAGCAAAAATTGATTATGTGGGCAGTGAGGACAGACTTTTCGAAGTTACGTCTTGAAGTGAGTGAGAGGAGAGAGGGTTTAGCACAGAAGCAAAGGTACTGGATTTAGATACGAGTATGGAACAAGAAGGCAGAGTAGGTGAATGAAGACACTGGGAGGTTTGGGTTTGGTTGCTGTTTGCTTCCATTTTCTCCGCGAAGCATAAAACTGACTTACCAGTTGAAAATGAGGACTGGGGAGGAGGTATTAGGAAATGGGAAAGGTAATGTGTGAAATAATTGCGTAGGATATAGGAGGATGAATGAACCCAGGACAAGTAATATGATTGCCTGGTAGGGGGCCACTGGAGTTTCAAAGTCATCTTTTTTTTTTTTTTTTTTTTTTTTTTTTTTTTTTTTTTT
>NW_006777649.1:72698-73720 GCF_000442215.2 Lipotes vexillifer | reverse complement strand
CCGGGGCACGAACCCGTGTCCCCTGCATCGGCAGGCGGACTCTCAACCACTGTGCCACCAGGGAAGCCCAAAGTCATCTTTTTAAAGTGAATCCAGTCAATGTGGTGGTGGGATTTCCTCCAGCACATTCAGCCGCATGGATACAGGATCAGAGTATAAGGTGTTAGAATGAACAAAAGCTGTGGTTACATCGACTGTGAAGAAGTGACAGGAGAGCCAAGGGGTTAAGGATATATGGAAGGAATCATTATAATCATTCCTCTCGTATTTAAGCCATTTATCTTTTAATAATGTGCATTTTCATAATGAAGGTGCGATTTTGTAGCAAAGAAACGGATAAAAAGCACTTTGTTGAGTCAGCCAGATCCCAAATTTGGCAAGATTTCATAAATTCATAGGACCAGCATGAAGATGTCACCGTCGTCTGTCTGCTTTCCTAAGCAGGCAAGACTCTCTTTTGTATTTTGTTTCCTAAGAAGATGCCACCATGCCCCAGAGAAAGCTAAGACTAATGTTGAATAACCCAAGCTTACAGAAATATTTCCCAAATAGTTTAATCAAACTTCCCTTGCTCTTATGTAATTATTTGCTCATCGTGTATTCATGGTAGTGATAAAAAATGAATTGCCAGCTTTTCTTATATTCTTTTATGCTACTAATTCATTCATTCATGAAATGTAAAATGAGTACTGACTGTGAACTAGATACTGGGTGTAGAATTGTGGGAAACCATGGTCCTTTATCTCCCCAACTATACAGTCAAGTGGCTAAATATATGGGATTTCAATATGCTGTGATAAGAGATATAATTGGGGTGGAATAGAGTCTTATATGAACACACAACAGAGGCAGTAATCTAATTGATGGAGAGAAGGAGGGAAGGAGAAGCGCATGGATGGCTTCCAGGAAGAAGAGATGTGGAAGATGAGCAAGACTAGGTGAAAAGCTGGACTTCCGGGCTTCCTGGTGGCGCCAGTGGTTGAGAGTCCGCCTGCCGATGCAGGGGACACGGGGTCGTGCCC
>NW_006777649.1:51744-72270 GCF_000442215.2 Lipotes vexillifer | reverse complement strand
GGTCTGGGAAGATCCCACATGCCGCGGAGCGGCTAGACCTGTGAGCCATGGCCGCTGGGCCTGCGCGTCCGGGAGCCTGTGCTCCGCAACGGGAGAGGCCACAACAGTGAGAGGCCTGCGTACTGCAAAAAAAAAAAAAAAGCTGGACTTCTCTGGCAGTCCAGTGGTTAAGACGCCATGCTTCCAATGCAGGGGGTGCAGGTTCGATCCCTTGTTGGGGAACTGAGATCCCACATGCCGTGCAACACACCCAAAAACTTTTAAAAATAAATAAATAAAATAAAAGGAACTTGGCTTTAAAAAAAAAAAAATGGCTAGATGAACAGCAAAAGGGACAATGTATGAACATGTGTGAACGGCTGAGGGTGGGAGAGAGCAGAGTGTGAGACATTCAGTGTGCCAGGAGCACAGGGAGGCAAGAGAAAGGCAACCAAGATGAGGCGGGTGGGGCTGACAAGAGCGTGTTAGGAAGGGCTACCCATTTATACCAAGAACTTGGACTTTATCCTAAAGGCAGTGGAAGCACTGATGGCTTTTAAACAGAGAAGGGACACCATCAATTTGTGCTTTGAAAGCTTCACTCTGGCTGCCTTGGTGTGGGTAAAGAGTTAGAGGAAAACACCTCTGGGGATAGCTAAAACGCCATGGGGTGAGAGTTGATGGTGGCCTGGAATAGGGACGTGGCAATGCAGCTGGAGAGAAAGCAATGGATTTAAGAGATGTTTTAGTGGGTTGAATTAATAGGTCTTAGTGATTTATTGGCTTTGGAGAGTCAAGAAAAAGGATGAGTCAAAGAGGATGCTCCAGTTTCTGACCTGGAAAACTGGGTGGCTGGTGATGCCATTTGCTGAAATATGGCACATGAGTGAATAAATAAATCAGTTTTGAAAATTTGGGTTTGCATGACATATCCAAAAGAATATTCTTGGGGGCTGTTATACACAGGGTCTGGCACTTAGGGAAGTGAGAAAGAGAGAGATGTACGTTTAAGATTTATCTTCAACTAGATGACAATGGAAGCCATGGGAGTGGATAAAACAACCCATCATCTCTATGGAGTATAAAGAAAGCAAGACCTAAGTCAAGCCCTAAAGAAGACCAGCATTTAAAGGATGGGCAAGAGAAGGGGCTTCCAAAAGAAGATGAGAAGAATCAGCTGGAGAAGTGGGAGGGAAAAAATCAGGAGAATGTGGAGTCATGGAAGCCAAAGGAAGAGGTGATTTAAGAAGGAAGGAGTGAGGGCTTCCCCGGTGGCGCAGGGGTTGAGAATCTGCCTGCCAGTGCAGGGGACACGGGTTCAAGCCCTGGTCTGGGAAGATCCCACATGCCGCGGAGTAACTGGGCCCGTGAGCCACAAGTACTGAGCCTGCGCATCTGGGGCCTGTGCTCCGCAGCAAGAGAGGCCGCAACAGTGAGAGGCCCGCGTACCACGATGAAGAGTGGCCCCCGCTCGCCGCAACTAGAGAAAGCCCTCGCGCAGAAACAAAGACCCAACACAGCCATAAAGAAAGAAAGAAAGAAAGAAAGAAAGAAAGAAGGAAGGAGTGGTCCCATGTCCAATATTGCCAAGAGGCCAAGTAAAATGATGTCTAGAGAAGGCCCATTAGATTTGACTATGACAGCTGTGAGGGTAGACACCAGACTGTAGTGAACTAAGGAGTGACATGGACATGAAAAATTGTAGGCAACAAATGTAAACAATTCTTTGAAGAAGTTTGATATGTCTCCGTGCAAAAATAGGAAAATAAAATGGAGAATTGGGTGCAAATTTTCACACAAATTATCTCTTAAAAGACACCTTCGTCCTAGATGTTAAAATATTTCAGGGGAAACATTTTCACATGAGTTTCCAATTTTCTCAATTCTTCATCTTGTTTGAGAGCATAGACTCAGACAAAAATGGTTATTCTAAGTCAGCACAAATTTCCTTTCTTGGGACAAAATGAGGTTTCTTTAAGTGGGGCCCACAAATCTGTCATCTGCTAATCGTTTTTGTGACTGTCCTCAGAATGCTTTCCAAATCCCTCAAGTTTCTCTTCAACCACTGACGCATCATGCAATGAAAGGTTTACGTGGTAGGGACTCATCAGCTAGGTGAAAAAGACTGACTGGTTAACTTGGGCCAAAAAAGGGGGAGGACACTTGTTGAAAAGCTATGGAGGAGCTCACACAAACACAGAAAACTTAAAGAACCAGAAAGGGCAGAAACCAAAGTAGCTTGGGGTATCTATGTGGCAGGAACTGATAAGAACTCTTTCTTGAGGGTAGTGCTCTCACGGAACAGTGTGGCCTGCCTGGATCACAGACGTAGTTTGTCCAAGAGAGGCAAAGAGGCCTTGACTCACAGCTTCATCAAGAGGAAAAATGGATGTCCCCCAAGGACAAGTGAGGTGCTAGAACAGGAAATAGAGGTTGGACATTCACCACAGCCCCTAGGAGATTCAAGTCCTGGAGTAGCTAGCTGCATGTAAGACCTCATATAGTTGATCTTTGAACAATAATTATTCAAACCAAGATTCCTTACAGTGTGGCTTTCCTTACCAGCAACACTCCTTTGGCTATGATTTCCACCTGCCCCTTCTTTCTCTATCTCCTTCCTGGGCTTAAACATACAGACAAGTCTTCAGACACTACAGCAGAATATGCTGTTGTCCTCTCTCTGGCCAATCTTCCTCCTTCCTCCAAATTAGAGTTTCAAATCCCCAAATTCAGCCTGGGACATTGATGGATGAGCTCCGTACTTCTCTTACCTAGTTCATTTGATTAGTGGAGACAGCTGCAATAGAAAATTCAGACCCCAAAGTGTGTGTTGAGTCTGGATGATTCCATTTGGCTGAATCCCCAGACAGGAGGACTGAAGAGCTATCAATCAAATACCCACTTTCCTTTGTGCTGGGCACATGCAGCCGGCTGAGTCCTAATGCCTTTGTAGTAAATAACCTCACACAATTCACTGTTATCCCAGACTACAATTGTCCTTTGTGCATCCCAGTCATCACTTAATTGTGTGCAAAAGGAAATGTCAAGATCTTTCCCTTTTAAACTCAATCATGGAGAAAAAGTTGTGGAGCAAAAGGGTGATAGGTAAATAAGACCCTTAAACAGGAGTCATTTTGCAAAGAGATGTATTTCTGCAAAGATACATGTAAATAATTTGGGAATTGTTTTATTTGTTGTTGTTAAATTAACTAATACTCATTTTCCCATTGGCTAATGAGTTCAGAATTGCTTCATTGCTGCCTAAGCTTCAGCCTTTCGAAGTATGATAATGTGGCAGTAAAGTGATCTGGCTTTTGAAGCAGCCAGCTGGAGAGTCTGAATTCAACTCCACTTTTTACTAGTTACATCTCCTTGAGCCCATTACTTACTGTTTTCGAATACCGTTTTCTATGTGTGTGAAAGAGAGTTTGTCTTGGTCTTAGTGAACAATGCATAACAACACACAGTACTTGGCACAAAGTAAATACCCAGTGAATTTTAGCAGTTATTATTACTTTTAGTTCTTCTTTGAACTTCTGTGCTCTCTAGCTACACTCAACACTACTTGAAAACAATTCTTTTAAAAAAATTTTATTGTAAAATTAGTAAATGTTTATTGTAGAAAATTTGGAAAATATAGAGAAAGAAGAAAAACACAAATAATGATCCTTAATCCACTTCTGAGAGATAATCATTCCTAACACTCTAATGTTATTCATGCATATAGATGCCTTTTTGGTACTCAGTTCTTCCAAGAATTAAAATAACTGTTAATGAAAGGAACCATGCTCATACAGGTGAATCTTTTTTTTTTTAATTTTTTGTTAAAAAAGTTTTTTTTTGTTGAGATATAATTAAAATACCATAAAACTCACCCTCTCATAATATTCAGTGGTTTTTAGTACGTTTGCAAAGTAGTGAGACAATCATCAGTATCAAATTTCAGAAAATTTAATCATCCCCCCCAAAACCCCATACCTATTAGTAGTCATTCCCTATTCTTTACTCCCCCAGCTCTTGGCAACCACTGGTCTATCCTCTGTCTATAAGGATTTCTCTATTCTAGACATGTCATGTAAATGGAATCATACAATATATGGCCTTTTGTGTCTGGCTTCTTTCACTTACCATAATGTTTTCAAGGTTTATCCATGTTGCAACATGTATCATTTTTTTTTATGGCTGAAAAATATTCCATTTTATGGCTATAACACAATTTGTCCATTCATTAGTTGATGGGCATTTAGATTGATTTCACTTTTTTTAAAATAAATTCATATATATTTGATTAAGAGCCATCGCATCTGTGTTGGTTTTTTTTTTTTTAGATGTTGGGGGTAGGAGTTTATTAATTAATTAATTAATTTTTGCTGTATGGGGTCTTCGTTTCTGTGCAAGGGCTTTCCCTAGTTGTGGCAAGCGGAGGCCACTCTTCATCGCGGTGCACGGGCCTCTCACTATCACGGCCTCTCTTGTTGCGGAGCACAGGCTCCAGACGCGCAGGCTCAGTAGTTGTGGCTCACAGGCCTAGTTGCTCTGTGGCATGTGGGATCCTCCCAGACCAGGGCTCGAACCCGTGTCCCCTACATTAGCAGGCAGACTTTCAACCACTGTGCCACCAGGGAAGCCCTGATTTCACTTTTTGACTATTATGAACGATGCTGTTATGAACATTCATGTACAGATTTTTTGTGGCCAAATGTGGTGAATCGTTTTGAAAAGTAAAAACTTTTCAAAAACCTAGTAGATCTCTAAAATGCTTCCCTTAAATGGTGTTATGGGTTGAAGTGTGTCCACCAAAAAGAAGTTGAAGTCCTAACCACTAGTCCTGGTAAGTGTGACCTTGGAAATCGGGTCTTGGCAGATGATCAAGTTAAGACGACCGTGTTCTTATTAAAGGGGAAATTTGGACACAGAGATACGCACACAGGGAGAAGGCCAAGATGAAGGTAGAGATTAGGGTGAAGCATCTCCAAACCAAGGAATGCCAAAGATTGACAGAAGAGCACCCGAAGCTCAGAGAGATGCCTGGAACAGATTCTGTCACAGCCTTCAGAAGGAACCAACCCTGCTGGCACCCTGATCTAGGACTTCTTGCCTCCAGAACTGGAAGACGATAAAATTCTGTTGTTTAAACCACCCAGTCTGTAGTGCTTTGTTACAGCAGCCCTAGAAAACTAATGCACACTGGAATGAGTAATCTTGGCATCTAAACTAGAGATCAATGATCAAGGTTACTGGATATCTGCTTTGGCACCTATTTCTCTTCCCTTTGTCACCATGGATATTTTTTAGGGTTTTTTGGTTTGGGTTTTTCTGGTTTTTTGTTTTTTGACTTTTTTAGCTCTTTACCATTCTGCTTTTTGTTCTGTAGGCCTAATTCTATCCACTGAGCCCTTAAAGTTCCTTTGAGCTTAAAACATTTGCACAGCACTTTGGGAGATTGGCTATTGTTCAATATAACTGAAAGCATTTACTTTGTTCCTGCTTAATATGTCAGATAATTTTTCCAGTTTTGTTTTGTTTTGTTTTGTTTTTGCGGTACGCAGGCCTCTCACTGCTATGGCCTCTCCCGTTGCGGAGCACAGGCTCTGGACACGCAGGCTCAGCGGCCATGGCTCACGGGCCCAGCCGCTCCGCGGCCCGTGGGATCCTCCTGGACCGGGGCAGGGCACGAACCTGTGTCCCCTGCATCGGCAGGCAGACTCTCAACCACTGCGCCACCAGGGAAGCCCAATTTTTCCAGTTTTGGTGTTCAGTGACACAGGCTACTTATGAGTATACAGTAGACATAAAAGGTATCCTTGATCCCAAGGTGTTCCTAGATTCAATGGGAGACTGACTCTTAGAGAAAACTTGCCTCCAGAAAATGTGTAAGAAGAAAATATTTGTCAAAGATATATATTTTTTCTAAATCTAATGCTTAAGAAATGCTGATCCAATGGGAAAATAATTCTGGGGGCCTGGTGCAGGCTCCTTACTAGAAAACCAAGTGGAAAATCCATAAAAGAGAGAATGGGGGGAGATTCAGACAGAGTGGAGACTATGAGTAAAGCAAGAGAATTGGAATGATCTAATTATTATATATTTTGAAGAGCAATAGAAGAACAGAAAAATCAATTATGGGATTCTGTCCAGCAGAATTCATAAATGAAGCAGAGCTACATGTAGTGACATGGACAAATCTCCAAAATAGGAAGTTGTTTAAAGATACTAATACAGGGCTTCTCTGGTGGTGCAGCCTGCCGATGCAGGGGACATGGGTTCGTGCCCAGGTCCGGGAGGATCCCACATGCCGCAGAGCGGCTGGGCCCGTGAGCCATGGCCGCTGAGCCTGCGTGTCCGGAGCCTGTGCTCCGCTACGGGAGAGGCCACAACAGTGAGAGGCCTGTGTACCGCAAAAAAAAAAAGATACTAATATAGCAAAAAAATGAAAGAATTTTTAATGGGCATGGGTAAAATACGCCTAACTTTAGCAGACCAGTTACTTCTGGGAGAATGTGAATAGCAGAAAAAATAAGACTGAATTTGGAAGCCCTTGGAAAGTGTTAAGCTAACAAGCCCTTACTCTGTTAAGTCAATTTATATACATTATCACCAAATCAACCCAATAGTCTCAAGAGGTAGATAATTTTATCATCTCCATTTTAAAAGTGAAGAAACTGAGGCACAGAGAGAGTCAGTAGGTTTCCATGGTCTCACTCCAGAGCCTGTGCTCTTCAAATCTGCACTCTAGAGCCTTTTACAAATGTTAGAAATACTAAATTGCTGGGGATATTATCATTACAAAAGAACAGAGCGGTTTCAGTTCTTCTGCTAGAAACTCCTCTAAAAGAGCAGGCAGCTTCTCTAGGAGGATCAGTTGCCCACTTGAACCTCAAATATTACACTTGGCTTAGAGGACAGCTAAGCTCTTCCATAAAGCTGGGAGAGGAGGGGTAAATGGCAGCATTTAGCTTTTGTGACTGAACTGTGCGGGCGTTGGAACCCTTCCACCCACTTGAAAAACGGTCGCCCATCTGACATTAATAGAAAAAGACCATTAAAAAGCTTTATGCTATTCTGTTCTCCTGGTTCTAGTCCCTCTTTGCCTTTGTTGCTGCTGGCATTTTATAAATTATGGATGCGCCTAGGTGCTGCTGTTCCCCCTGCTTCCTCTGTAGAGCCGCTCGCTCCCCGCGCCTGCATCGCATCCTTCCTCTGAGCAAAGGACCGAGCGGCCCAGACCCCACACCCGTGTAATTAGCGCGCCTCACACAGCTCAGGTGTCAGGACTGCTTCCACTCACTGCCAGCCCTCCGCCAGCCCCTGTCACTCACGCGGAAGTCAGCTAGGCGGCGGCAAGGCCCTCGGCGCAGGTCCTGGCGGCGGGGAGGGGATGCTCAAGGTGGAAACTTGGCGTTCCTTGCCGCTAGCTGGCGTCTGGGGACAGCTCTGGAGTTTGGCAGCTGCCTCCTACAATGTGGAAAGGAGGGACGTTAATACCTGCCCCTTGACTGGCCCCAGAGGAAGCTGAGGAGGGAGTAGATGAAAAGTGGGTGGAAAACTCCTAAGAAGCCCACAGCTGGGATGGATTTGGGGGAACAACCAGACCCGTGTTTCCAGAAATACGCTGCTGGTGAAATATGCAGTGTCGATGGTAAGGAGAGTATTGGGGTGATAACACTTTTATTTTCATGGATCTGTATTTATTTTAAAGTTGATAGAGTTAGGGATAGAGATAGAGACAGAGACAGAGAAGAAATAGAGACAGAGATATAGATACAGATAGAAACGGAGATGTAGCTCACTCATCAAACCCATACTCACAATTTCATTAATATTGTTGTTAAAGCAGATATACTCCGGCGTTCAACTTTAAAGAAATATTAAATTACACACAGTTGATATGCAAAAAGGGCAAAGATGATAAAGGACACACAAATGACAGAGAACTGCAAGAGAACCAGGGATTCTTAATAGTTTGGAGGGTCATGCATCCCTATAAGAACTTGATGAAAAAAATTTTTTTAAGAATTTGATTAAAGCAAAGGACTTGCTGGCACCTCCACAACACAAATACAAATACTCACAAATTTAGGGTGCAAAGGCAAGGTTCTTGCAGGTCCCCTGAAGGCCCTTTCTTGACCACAAGGGATATACATGGACCCCAGACTGAGACCCTCTGAGCTATACTGTGAGGTCCTCCAAGGCAGGAATTGGGCCTTTTTCCTTACTGTATCCCAGGTGCATCGGAAATGCTCAGAAATACTTGCTCAACAAATCCATGAGCTGTAGTTCAAATCCTCTTTTTTTCTCCCCCAGAAGAGCACAGAAAGATCACTGGATTTGTCCATAATCACAAAACCAAGGCAAAAACCTATGTCTCCTGAGTCCCAGCTACTCCACTAAATGTTCCCATCTCCCACTCACCTCTATCCCCTAACTCTTTAACCATCCCTACCACTTCTGTCTGCATCACCTCCCAAGAATCCATTATTTTAGGACTCCAGAGATGGACAAAATGTAGAAGGAGAGAAGGAAAGGCAGGATAGGTGCAAAGAGGATGTCAGGTTTGGCCCTGGGTCCTGCCTCCTGACACTTCTACCCTACCTTCCTCCCAAGCACCTGTGGTCAATAAAGGAGATACAGAGAGGGTGGTGAGCCCAGGACCACCCTCTGCGCCGTTTGTTAGTGATGGCATGGAAGAAAGAGACAGGTATATAGATTTAGTTTCCTTGGAGTGTTCTACCTAAGTCCTTTCCCGGTTGGTTATGAGATGTACAAAGTTTACATAAGAGACCCATTAATGATCCATCTCTGGGGTTAATACTTAATTAGACAGGTTTTTTTTAAATGAACACTATTATGGGGGAGACTGCTTCAGTGCTTATCTCTTTCCTCTGGGATGCAGTGTTCAGATACAGAATTCTAAGCCTTGGGGCTTCCCTGGTGGCGCAGTGGTTGAGAGTCCGCCTGCCGATGCAGGGGACACGGGTTTGTGCCCCGGTCCGGGAAGATCCCACATGCCGTGGAGCGGCTGGGCCCGTGAGCCATGGCCGCTGAGCCTGCGCGTCCGTAGCCTGTGCTCCGCAACGGGAGAGGCCACAACAGTGACAGGCCCGCGTACCGCAAAAACAAACAAACAAACAACAACAACAACAAAAAAAAACAGAATTCTAAGCCTCTCATGGTTCCCATGGAAACCCTTGCCACGGGTGACTTCATGCCAGTCACAGGGGGCAGCAAAAGCCTAGAGAAAACCCTAGATGTAGGAGACTTAAAGAGCTCTCTAATCTCCTTTAAGGGCTCAGCCAGAGACCATCTGGCTGACTACATACATCCAGTGTCAGGGACACCACTATTCCAAAGGGAGCCTATCCAATGTTTGGACCATTCTGATGGTGCCAGAAACCCTCTGTAGATTAACATCAAATTACTAACTTCTAGTGGTCTTAATTCACCAATTTGTGGCCAAAGAAACCAAGTCTAACTCCTCTTTTAAGTGGGTTTCTAACTATCATCATTATTTGAGCACACCTGTAGGTAGGTACTATGCTAAGCAATTTACATACACATCTCACTTAACCCACACACAACCATGTGACGTGGGTATCATTAGTGTTCTCATCTTTCAGATGACCTGAACAAGGCCATCAGTAAACTCTGGAATGGGATTCCAACAAATCCAGGTGTGTCTGACTCAATACCCCATGCTTTTTACCATCGTGCCACACAGCCTCTCACTGCTTCCCGCTCAAGAACCCCTGAGATACTTGAAGTAAGCTCTCGTGTTCCCCATCCCCTCCTGACTCTCTGAGGCTTCTCTTTCTAGGTGAAAATCCTCAGTCTCTTCAGCCCAAAGTGAATGGTTTCTGACTCCCCCTCACTGGGGGGCCAACGCTGATGATTCTCTTGTACCCACTCTCCACTTGGTCTACACCCCACTTCAAGGTGGGTGCCCACAACCCAGCCCAGCACTCCTGCTGGCTAGTTCATTCAGAATACCATGGGCCTTATACTCCCCACAGGCAGTGCAGACATTGCAGTGTGAGATGAAATTTCTGTTGGTTCATATTTCATGTTTAGGCTTGACTCAAACCCACATGTGTTTTGTTGCATAAAATTTCCTTTTGTTAAACCATGTTTTCCAGTCCTTTGCCTCTGCAATTGTTTGTTTGGAACTATGTATACATTTTTAATGTGCACTTCTCACTATTTCAATTCCATTCTTAAATCTGGTCCATCAGTCCAACCTCTTGAGATATTTCAGAACTTGATATTCATTGAATTTTTTCTCATCTCCCAACTCTGTGCTATTTTGAAACATGATAAGCCTGCCTTTCAGGTTTCTAAGTTGTTCATAAACATTAAACAGCAGCGAGGAGAGACCCTTGAAGTTGAACATGTCTGGATACTGCAGGGGCTTTGCGTGCCCTGCCCACGCCTTCTGCGCACCTGATTTCAGTGCAGTGGTGGATAGCTCAGCACACATGGTCAGCATCTAGTTCTCCCTCTGGTGTCTCTCTGCTATTCTACTTCCAGGCTTTCTCCAAGGCCAAGGGTGGCCACGTAGCCCTGGCACAGCAGAGCCTGGAAGTTGGGAGGGAGTTGAAGTTTCCAAGAGCAATCCTCAGTCAATGGTGCATAGATGTCAGTGGATAAATGCCCAGCTTCCCATCTTTCAGAGGGACCGTTCAGCTGAAGCACCGATCACGTGGTTCCTCAGAGGACTGTGAGGGAGGCTGAGCTCCAGTTGCTCCAGTGATAACCAGCTCACAAGTGCACGCTGTGTGTATTAACTTTCCTTCATTGTGTCTCACTTTCCTCATTCTTTCAGTCAGTCTTCCCGGGATCACCTGCCATAGAAAATATCTGCTCCTAAGTTTGTGTCTCGGCTTTCAGGAAACGTATAAACTGAAGCAAGTATGAAGTTGGGGCGAGTAAAGAGATAGAAGGTGGATCATTTTTGTTTGATTCAGGACTTTCAAAAATATTTTATGCTTAAATTCATTAAGAAAAAATATATTTAAAAAATAGAGAACCTTTCGAACTAGAGAACTGAAGGGGAAAATCTAGCCATAATACCACCACCTTAATAAAATTACTAGCCAGAATTTTTATATGCCATATTTTTAAATTAATTAACCTTTTAAATACATTCATTTTATTAGTTAGAACTTCTTGCATTGATAGTAGGGTAAGCTTTCTCTAATTTGCAAATTACAGGAATCTTAATCCATCAATTTTCTATTCTTTTTTCTTTCCTGGTCCCATGCATAATTTTTTTCCTTCAGTTTTTTTGAGACATAATTGACATATAGCACTGTATAAGTTTAAGGTGTCCAGCAAAATGATTTGATATACTGTATTTCTTTTCAGTCTTTTTCTAGGCAAATTTTAATATCAAGAGAATTATACTCTATACGTCACTTCATATCTTACCTGTTTTTTTAGGTAAGAAGAGGATTTATTTAGAGAGATACACATTCTATAGACAGAATGCAGTCCGTCTCAAAAGGCGAGAGCGGCCCCAGGGCATGGGGTCATCTCAGAAATTAAGAGAAGCCAAGGGAGAAACACACTCCACAGACAGAGTGTGGGCCATCTCAGAAGGCGAGACGCCCATATCTTACATTTTTAAGTTAATGTTTCCTTATTCTTTCAATGTTATCAAATAGTCCAAAAACCATTACTTTCAATCACACTGTTTAATAATTATTTCTTTATTTATCAATCTCCCCAGGGGTCCTTGACCTCTTGAGGGCTGTGCCTATGTCTTATTTATCTTTTTCTTCCTAGCTCTAGCTCAGTGCCTGGCACACATTTAAATGTCCATTAAAGCTCATTAAATTGAGTGAACACACCATAGCTTATTTTGGCATTTGCGTATGGCTACACGTGAATTGTTTCCAAATTTTCAAGATCTTCATTCATGCTGTTGTGAACATATGGTAGTTAGAACATCTTGGATTTTCCATCACCCTTTCTCTCCCTGCATCTATATTAGCCTGATTCATATAATGAATTTTGATAATCCATTTCATGTGAAAAGTGGTGGAGCAAACAACTCAGAACATGTTACCTATCTCGTTGGTTCTGCAGCTCACAAGCAGGAGCAGTTCAGCTTGGATAAACAAACCAAGCAGGTAACCCTAAACTTGCCATCCTTATTGGAAATTTCCATGAGGGTCACTCCATGTTAAGTAGTACTCCACTGGTTCCCAGAGAGGACACATTTCTATTTCTTCCATTGATCACAGAACTGAGAATGTCCAATTTTTTTATATCAAATAAGTTTTTTTTTTTACATCTTTATTGGAGTATAATTGCTTTACAATGTTGTGTTAGTTTCTGCTGTATAAGAAAGTGAATCAGCTCTATGTATATATATATATATATCCCCATATCCCCTCCCTCTTGCTTCTCCCTCCCACCCTCCCTATCCCTCCCTTCTATGTGGTCACAAAGCCCCGAGCTGATCTCCCTGTGCTATGCAGCTGCTTCCCACCAGTTATCTATTTTACATTTGGTAGTGTATATATGTCAGTGTTACTCTCTCACTTCGTCCCACCTTACCCTTCCCCCTCCCCATGTCCTCAAGTCCATTCTCTATGTCTTCATCTTTATTCCTGTCCTTCCCCTAGGTTCATGAGAACCATTTTTTTTTAGATTCCATGTATACGTGTTAGCATACGGTTATTTGTTTTTCTCTTTCTGACTTACTTCACTCTGTATGACAGACTCTAGGTCCATCCACCTCACTACAAATAACTCAATTACGTTTCTTTTTATGGCTGAGTAATATTCCATTGTATATATGTGCCACATCTTCTTTATCCAGAAAATGTCCAGTTTACTGGCTGACATCACCTAGTTTTATAAACATTATGCCTAGTTTTATAAACACTAATAATTCAATAATAGTCATAGTAGATCAAATTTATTTTTCACCTCTAATATGCCAGATATTTTATATATGTTGTCAGTCACATAAACTATCACAGTACAACTCTCTTACTATTATTATCCCTATTGAATAAATGAAGAAATCAGGGGTCAGAGATTACACAAAATGGTAATTGCCTGGGGTTACACAGAAGAACAGAGAGTTAAAAGTATAATTTCATTTTATAGAATAAAAAATTTTTTATCAAGAATTAAATGTTAACTGCCAGAACTAGTTTTGTGAATAGGTGTAAAAGTCATCTACTTAAACGGTATAACCTGAGGGATATTAAAATATTGTCCTGACCCCAGAGCTTCACCTATCACTTTCTCCTGCCAGTGGGCCTGGAGATGCCATCATGAACTTACTTTTTGACTGTGGCATTGCCTGAAGACAGTCCTTGTGAAAGAGAACCAGAACTGCCCTAGTTGGGCCAGTATATTAAGACATTTGCACCCATTGTCATGTCAACCCCAGTTAGATTGTCAGATTAGCTAGCCCTGTGGTTCTCAACTCTGGCTGCACATTATAATTATTATCTTTGGAGAGCTTTAAAATATACTGCTGCCCAGACCTCAGCTGTCCCCCTTGAGATTCCGATTCAACTGAGCTGAAGTGAGGCACAAGCAGTCTTGAGAATCCCTGAGCCAACTGGCCACTTTATAAAACCCTGAAAGTAGTGAGATGTAGAGCAAGTAAGGCTGGTTGAGAATATCTATTATGATACCAAGTAAAAAGGCAACTCTCAAGTTCAATATGTAAGTGGAAAATACCTAACAACAAAACGGGGTTTGCAAGACATTAAAGATAAATTTTCTCTGTGTTTGCCATAGACCAACCTATTTTGTTAGAGCTTTGTCTTGGAATTCTCAGTACTTTCTTCCATCTTTTACCTAATTATTTATAGTTTCCTTGATGACTAGTGGGGTCTTAGGCTCCACGCTTAGTACAGGGTTCAAAGGCCTGGGCTAGGTATGAAATAGGAACAGTACTGACCAGGGATAAAACGAAGATGAAGCAAATAATTCATTCTACTCAGGTCTCACCATGACAGGGGCAAGCAGAGAATTAGGAATTTGGCCTGAAGCAACAGGATGGGAACTTAGAGTCCAGAATGGGGAGTGGGGGTGTGAGGGTCTGAATGGAGAACAGGAGGAATGGCCTGGAAAGTTTCCCTGAAGCACTGACATATAGACAAGGAGGGCTATTATAGGCACCTGTGCTATGACCTCAGGTAGGGAGGGAACCATTGGTTGCCCTGAGGACACTAAGCTGGTAGAGAATTCTCCTATCCTTGCAGGAAATTCAGCCCGGCATCTGAAGAAAGAATCATTCCCTTTAGTTATCTTTAGAAGATGAAGCATTGTATTCCACTGAAGGAGTAGTGCTAGAAATAATTAATTTATTGATTGTCTTTTTTTTTTGTTTTGCGGTACGCGGGCCTCTCACTGTTGTGGCCTCTCCCACTGCGGAGCACAGGCTCCGGACATGCAGGCTCAGGGGCCACGGCTCACGGGCCCAGCCGCTCCGCGGCATGCGGGATCTTCCCGGACCAGGGCACGAACCCACGTCCCCTGCATCGGCAGGCGGACTCTCAACCACTGCACCACCAGGGAAGCCCCCAGGACTGTCTACTTTTTGCTAGTGTTCAAACTATTTCATTATCTTATTTAATCCTCACAATAACTCTATGACATAGTTACTATTATTATTTTCTGGTCTGGATATGGTTCAGTTGTTACTTGGCATCAATTTCCATCTTCTTCTGTTTTCTTTTGGCCACACCATGCGGCATGCGGGATCCTAGCTCCCCAGCCAGGGACCAGACCCTCACCCCCTGCATTGGAAGTGTGGAGTCTTAACCACTGGACCACCAGGGGAGTCTCAATCTCCATCTTCTTTAAGGTAGCTTCCTGTTTTGGAGAGGCTAGAAAGCTAATAATTCATTTCCAGGCTCCCTTGTAGGACTCTAGATGTGAGATACATTTCATGAAGCAGATATGCTCAGGCAAGATTTAGAAGGCAGAAATAAAGTGAAGGGCAATTTCCTGCTATTATGCTGTTTTCAGCTGGCAAGAAAAAGTATGGAGACACTAATGTCTCATCTCCAGCTTCCACAGGCAGTTGTAGCGGTAGTGGCAGCTGGTTTCAGTGATCTAGTGTCCACATGGGACATTGCATTGGCACTGGAGGCTTTCCTGATTCCTGGATAGCGGCAAGATGATATGTTCTGGACCTCAGTTGTTCCAGTGAGCTGCCAATTACTCACTGTCAAGATGGTGACAAAGGTCATAGCTCCCCTAATATTCTGAGAGTCATCCCTACATGTCCCACCTACAGCCCAAGCCTTCAGCCCTTCCAACAATTTGTAAGTACTTCATTTCCAGTAATAAATCTCTGCGTTTCAAAATTCTTAGGGCGATTTCTGATTCCTACACCGAACCTTCTTTATGGATAACGAAACTGAGTCTTAAGAGAGTATAAATATAATAGATATAAATAGATCTCCAAGATTGCACAGCTTAGGAAAAAAATAGAATTCTACACTTCATTTGACAAAAAGTATTCCAGAATTTAGAAGAACAAGAGTGAAGAATTCACGGGCTGTATTTCTAGTAGATTTGACAAAGCCAAGTTCTGCAAAGGCAAGTTCACATATCCTCTCTAGCCACTTTTAAACCTATGAGTTGCACTTGTGATTGCGGTAAGTGCTTAACTTAATTGGTTTGTATCCATGCCGGGACCTCTGGGATGCCACTTACATAACTCATCCATAGAAGTGTGTCTTGCCAATAAGCACTTGCAGAGGCTCTCACTCAATAGCCACATAAAACACAGAGCTCTGTTCTCTATAACTAGCTACTTGCCTACCCTAATTCTTGGGGTTCAGAGGAACTAATGGCAAAGGAATAATAGTAGCTGACACATAGTAAGCACTTACCACGTGCCAAGCATTGTTCTGCTACTTTACATTATTTTCTGGTATAATCCTCACAACAACCCTGGGAGGTAAGTGCAATGATGACGTGCATCTTAAAGACCAGGACACCGAGGGCTTCCCTGGTGGCGCAGTGGTTGGGAGTCCGCCTGCCGATACAGGGGATGCGGGTTCGTGCCCCGGTCTGGGAAGATCCCACGTGCTGCAGAGCGGCTGGGCCCGTGAGCCATGGCCGTTGAGCCTGCGCGTCCGGAGCCTGTGCTCCGCAACGGGAGAGGCCACAACAGTGAGAGGCCCGCGTACCGCAAAAAAGAAAAAAGATCAGGACACTGAGACCCACAGAGCTGAAGTCACTCTCCCATGGTCATGTAGCCAGGGAGTAGCAGAGCCTAGATACCAGCCCAAGCACTCTCTTATTTATCGTGCTATTCTGCCTCCCAGTCATACTAAGCATGCTTTGTTTTAATTTTGTGCACCATGGTAAACGGCATGAAATCCTCCCTGTAGTAAGGCCAGAAACAAACCAACAAATCGTGAGTTATGGCATCCTTTGGAATCAGCCCTCCTCCTCCTTGCCTCATCCCACCCCAGTCCTGTCAGGGTGCAGCCTCTCCCACGTGCCGCTGGGCTGGAGTCTCCAACTATTCTGAACAAGACAAACCAGACACGATCAACCTTACTGCAACAGTTCATGGGGCTACATTTGTCTTCTCCATTCTTCTTTCTGTCAATATGTTATGATCACCTCAGACACGATGATCTCCCTTTCCATGGGCATACAGGGCACAGATCTGTATAGTTAGAGCACTGTGTGTGGGCACAGAGAAAGAAAGATATTACTAGAAAATGGTTAGACCCTCGGCAGGCTCATGAAAGTTTAACATCCGAGTTAACACGAGGCTCTCTAATTAGACAGCCCTCTTTCTCCTGCCCAGCGTTTCAACCCAACTCCCGTTTCTCCTAGAAATAGATCTTCACGAAGGCAAGCATCTTTTTAAAATTATGTGCTACAGAGAGCCAGACTAAGACGGTTCTGTCGAAGTTACAAAACACTATACTTTCAAACAGATGCTGAATTATTTAGTGACTTTACACTGCCCAAATGCTGGGCTCTTTGGGTAGAGACAATGTCTTGGTTTCCCTCCTATCTCTTTTGTTATGACATTCAGTAAATAGAGAGATATTGCTCTTCTTAATAATTTGTAAAATAATAATCCACATTAAGGATCAAGCTCCTCTGCTAGGTTTGGGGTTTCAAATCAGGTAGCCAAGAGAATGAGAAGCTCAGAATTCTCTTCCAGTTCAGTGAAGTGATTGGTGCTGGCAGGGCTCAAGCTTCACTTCTCAGGATTGGCTTCTGTCTCATGTCAATGTTTTCTCCTTCCTATAACTTTTCCTTTACCTTATTGTGGTTTCTTGAAGTA
This sequence comes from Lipotes vexillifer, assembly GCF_000442215.2. Classification (NCBI taxonomy): domain Eukaryota; kingdom Metazoa; phylum Chordata; class Mammalia; order Artiodactyla; family Lipotidae; genus Lipotes; species Lipotes vexillifer. Next base: position 55,001 of record NW_006777649.1, on the reverse strand, counting down.
TAAAACTGTATTTGCTATCACTTCTTCCTGAGAGCTCTCTGATTTGGTCTTAAAGTGAAATACATATATTAGAAGCAGAAAGCAGGACAATGTGTTTTTGGCATGCACCTGACATTTCAAAGGTTCCTATATACTTGGGCAAAGTCATTTTTCCCTTACCTGTTTCAGAAAGAGAGCGAGAGTGAGAGAGAAAGAAGAGAAGGAAAGAAGGAAGGAAGGAAGGAAGGAATGAAGGAAGGAAGGAAGGTAGGTAGGAAGGAAGGGAGGGAGGGAGGGAGGGAGGGAGGGAGGAAGAAGGGAAGGAAGAAAAGAGAGAAGGAGGGAGGGAGGGAAGGAGGGTGGAAGGAAAAAGAAAAGAAAACCTATTTAAGATGAGGATGGGCTTGCTTAAGTGCATATTCCTTTGTCTCTAGGGCACATATACATTCCCTAACCTCTGTGTAGAGTTCACTGCAAGGTTCACGTGAATTCTGTGACAGCTATGAAAATGATTAAAATGAACAGCTCTCCACTTATCTAAGATCAAAGAGTTCTAATAAGCTCTGCAAGTTCCTCAAGAGAAGGGATCCTGCCTTTTTTCTCACTGTATCCCCGGTACAGTTTAGTGTAGTACCTTGCATGTCCCTCCAGTAAATATTAACTCAGCACTTACAGTTCTTGCTGAGGTTACTCAGATGAGTAAGACCTGGAGAATAAGCACATCAACAAACATGACATGTGTGATGAGTGCTATACAAATGGCATGTCGTGTGGGAGAACAGAGATAGGAGCTACTGGCTGACTCAGCCCAGGGAAGACAGGGAAGCGTCACACAGGAGGTGGCCTTGGAGTAAGGACTTGAGGGATGGATGGAATTTTGCCAGGGAGAGGGAACAGCATGTGAGAGCTATGGCAGCAGGAAAGAGTATGACACAATGGGGAAACAGGGATACTTCTGAATGTTTGGAGCAGAGAATCCATGCAGAGCCTGAGCACGTGGAGTGGAGGCTGAAAGATGGGTAAAGGGACTTGTGTGGCATGGTGAAGACATCCTGGGAAAGCCAGCCAGAGTGGGAGACAGAGGCACTTTCTCACACTGCTGTTGGGTACGTTCAAGACATATGCTTTATGCAGAACAAATTGGCAATATCTATCAAAAGTACAAATGCATATCCCCTTTGACCCAAGAATGACACATCTAGTAATCTATCCTAGAGATAAGTTGTGAAGTCGCATAGGTACAAGGTTACCTATCACAGCCTTGCTTGTGAAAGCAAAAGACTGGAAAAAACCTTCAATTCCATGAACAGGGATTGGTTGAATAAATTATGATACATCCCTAGAATGGAATACAATGGGAAGCTGTGAAAGCAAAAGAGAGAGAGAGAGAGAGAGAGAGAATAAACTCCTTATATATTGACAGGAAATAAGCTCCAAGATATATTAAGTATAATAAGAAAAGCATAGAACAGTATGCATAGTTTGTTACCACCTTGAGAAAAAAAGAATACATGAAAACACATATACATAAATATGTATTGATACACACATACATAAATAAGAAAATACATATGCTTATAATTAGTAAAATTTCTCTGGAAGGACACACAAGAAATTGTTAATAGTGCTGGGTGGATGGGAAGAGAAATAGAAGGGATTTTAACGGTATACCATTTGGCACCTTTTCAATTTGGAACCATGTGAATGTAACACCTAGTCAAATGAATTGAATATGATTAAAACTAAAAAAAAAATTTATGATATGATCAGACATATTTTTCAGGAAGATGAAGATTGTGAGAAGCAACAACCCAAGAGGAAAGAGGGCAGAGGCAGGGAGACTAGTTATGAGGCTACTGACCCATGCAATCGTGAGGCAGTGAAGCCCTGGAGTCAGTGGAGGTGAGCATGGAGGAAGGGCACAGATTTGGGGGATCAGGCGAGGGTGATTTTACCTGCCCTATTTTGAGCATTTACTATATGCCAGGCACTTTATACACATCGAGTCATTTAATCCTTCCTACCAGCATAAAAGATTTTACTAGCCCCATTTCTCAGATGAAGAACCGAAAGTTCAGAGAGGTTACATGACTTACCAAGAGTCAGTCACACAGGTAGAGGAAATGGTAGAACCAGGATTCAAACCCCTAACCCCACACCACTCACGGGGCTTCCATAGCACCAGAGCAGGTAACCAGATCTGGAGACAACTTGCTGTGAATAGAAAAAGGGGAAAACCTCAGAGAGAGCATGGAAGCCTTCTGGCATCTCTGAAAGATGGAGCTCCTGAGGCCGTGGATGGCTCAGGAAAAGAACCAGGGCAGGTACCCTGGTCTGTGGGCGGCAAATCAGGGTGATCCTTGCGGGGCAGATAGTTCCTTTGTCCTGAGATTGACTCTGACACATTGAGAGAAGCTCAGACAAACTCCCCCAGCTCACTGTCCCCTGAGGCCTGCTAGGGCAACATGTGCCTCTCCCTCCCCAGCTGGAAGGGGTTCCCTGGGGCGTTGTTTAGCCGGAGCGGGCTCCATATTTTCCTCTCCCATCTCCCTGTGGTATCAAGTGTGTGACTATTGATTTCCTCCCTGCATTTGTTTTTGTTATCTATTATTTATGGGATCATTTTTCCATCCTTCGTTCATGAAGGCAAATTTTGTGTAAAAATCAATTGAGTGAGTGCCGCCGATGGCTCGTCGCGTTTTCCTGGCTTTCATCTCCGAGGCTCCAGTTCTCAGGAGATGCAAAGCCGGATATTAAGGAGCATGCCAGAATGGGAAAAGGAGGTGGGGGACAGGGCAGGGTTCTGAAACCCGCCTTAAGGGACCTAGTCCTTGGGGCAATGGCTTCTCCTTCCTGCAACAATACACTCTGTTGAGCTCACCTGGAAGTCTAGGTAAGGATTAATGTCTTCCTGCCCTGAACGGATCCCTACTTCCCTTGCTCATTTGCTGGGCTGTGGTCTAGAAAGGGGTGGGGTCCCAGCTGCAGAACCTCATTTAATTTATTTCATTGTAGAAATCCTCCAGGATCAAGGCCTGGGGGCCTGCTCTCTAGTTGCTTAACCTCAAGACCCCAGGAAAGACATCCCAAAAGATTAGACGTGGAGGAGTGGGATTAAGAGCAGGGCTGTTATTGAATAAGCAGCTTGAGCACTTCACATATATTCTTATTCAAGCTTTAGCACATGTTGTAACATAAGTAGAATGAAAAAAGGAGTAGGGGGGCTTCCCTGGTGGCGCAGTGGTTGAGAGTCCGCCTGCCGATGCAGGGGATGCGGG
>NW_006777649.1:36419-51585 GCF_000442215.2 Lipotes vexillifer | reverse complement strand
CAAAAAAAAAAAAAAAAAAAAAGGAGTAGGGGACTTGGTATCAGAAAGTCCTAGTTAAAGTCCCTACTTGGCCCTTTCCTAGGCTGTGTGCCCTTGGGTAAGATACTTAACCTCTCCGTGCCAGAGTTTTCTCAGTTATAAAGTGAGGATAACACTGGTGCTTACCTCCAATGAGGTCCTGCATTTAAAAGTAGGTGACCAGTTCGTGGTAAGGACGCAATAAATATAATCATCCTCAGCTTAAGTGTCACTTATACAGGAAGCCCATCCCTTTTTACCTCAGCTAAAGTGGGTACTTGCAACCCTGCAGTTACTTTCCATCATGTGTGTATCACAATTTGCAAGTCTCTATGTTATCTGTGTACTGCCTATCTCTTCCTATGCTCTAATTAAAATGTAGGCTCATTGAGAGCAGGCATCTCACCTGTCTGCCCAGAGTCTAGTTGAGTGACTGCACGGCACATAGTGGAGACTCAATGAATGTTAGTTACTATTACCATCATTCTCAGTTTCCAGATAAGAACAGAAAGGCTAAGCCATGGGACCTGCCCACGGTCACATAACTAGTAAGTGGCATGGCTGGCTTTCATACCCATGTCTTTCAGACTGCAAAGCCCATGCTCTTTCCACTCTCTCCTCTTTCAAGTTGCCAAGAGGTCAAATTCAGGTTAATGGTTGGTTAAACTAGAAACTGGCAAGGTGTCTCCTGAGGTACTGTTCTCTCTACTGTACCCTCTTCCCCTTTTCCAGCTACCGTACAGTTTGGCAGTGGCCAAGATCTGGGGCTACCTTTCTTAACAGGTGCTCCTGACTGAGTCATCAATCTCCCAAAGAATGTCTTCCTCCACTTTCCGGGGCCCTGAAGCTGGAAAAACCAGCTGCCCCAGAGCGAGCCACCCGCCCTCCACACTGGGCTCAGGACAGGTTTCTGTAGGGTACAGAGGCACAGAAGTTTCAGTGGCTCTGCTCCAAGCTGGGTCTCTCAGGGGTTAGGAATGGTCTTTTGTAAAACTTGGCATGATCCTTCAATTCTCCAAAAAGACTGGTTGCCTGGGCTATGTCACCTACAAATTGGCACTTGCCATCTACCTCTGTAAGGATCAAATTATGAGCCACTGCAGCTGCTGACCATCAACACCCCCTGAAAGGAGCTCAGGGTGGAGATCAGGAATGAGGCACTCTGTGCTCTGGAAAAAAAACTGGCAGAATGGGTCTTCAGACAGTTAGATATTTTCAGGAGATTTTATGAGCCCAATTCTTGCATCTTCTTGTACCTAGAAAACACTACAATCCTGCACGGTGACGTCTGCTCCTCGTGACTAGCAGAAACCTTCACAAGACTAGCAGAAACCTCTACAAAAAATATGTGCTTGATTGCATGTACTCCCCCTTCACCAAAATCACGTATATACTGACCTGCTCCCCCCTACCTTTTTGGAGCAGTTTCTCGGAGCAATCTGAAATGCTGCCCCCCAGGCTTTGGTCCTCATTTTGCCCCAAATAAAACTTAAGTCACAACTCTCATGTTGTGCTTTTTCTTTTTTTCTTTTTTTTCAGTCGACAGCTACACAGAATTTCTCATTCAACCCAAAGTTTTGTTTGATAAGATTCTGTCCCAATTCTCTTCTAGGATAACAAGCTATTTTCTGTTTGAAGGGGCTTTTTAAAACCATAGGCACAGGGTTTGCTGGGGGAATGCTCTGTGGCCACAGAGTTCTTTAAAAATGAAAACTCCTCAGCATTTTCCAAGACCAAGATATCTCTCAAAGATCACCCAAGGATGTACATATGACTCAAAGGGTAGCAGGCAAAAGCAATCAGGAAGCCTCTAGAAGATCTAAGATCTAAGAATCACCTTAATACCGGGAAAGATCTGTATTAGAAAAGACCCAGAAAAGATCCAGGAGACCCTGGAAGAAATCTTAGACCAAGGGTCAGCAGACAATGGCCTGCAGGCCAAATCCAGCCCACTGCCTATTTTTATAAATACAGTGTTACAGAAATACAGCCATCTGTTTATGTTTTATCTGGGCTGCCTCTGCATTACAATGGCAGAGTGAAGTAGTTGCAACAAAGACTGTATGGCCATAAAGGCTAAAGTATATACTATGTTGCTCCATTGATTCCCAAACTGGGTTCTAAGGAAAACTAGCCTCCCTCAAAAAATGATGACCATTAAGAAAAAAAAAAGGGGGAGAGGGGTCATTCCTTGGTCAAATATGTTTGAGAAATGCTCTATTCTAGCTTCCTGTCCTAGAGATTCACATTCATCTCAACTTATAAAAGACTCCAAAGAGTTCTGCAGTTAAAATAAACAGAAACAACAACAAACCTGTTTGAAAATTTCCCAAACTTATTTTACTTTCTGACGCCATACTTTTTATAGTGAAACAATACTTTATGAATTATCAGTGGTATGTGAGACCACAGCTTGATAAAAATCCATATAGTTCATTGTTTCCCAAATTTCAGTCATTTGTATGACCTTTATGATATTTGCCTTATGTATATACCACCCATATACTATTTATTAAATACATTTACTAAAAATGTTTACTAACATTTTTCTTTAACTTACTCCTTTTTTAAACTTGGTCTCAGCCAGGCAACAGTATCCATGAAATCATGGTTTGGGGTCTGTGTGTGTGTGTGTGTGTGTGTGTGTGTGTGTGCGCGTGGTGTGTCTAGAGGGTGGGTGTAGCTACAAATACAGACATGTTTTTCTGTCTTAATTAACCACATGTCACTTGCAAAGGAAGTCATAACACACTTCAGGATATATTGGTCTGTTCTGCAATGCCTAGTTCAGTAGCCACAGGTAGCTTCTAAATTTAAATTAAATTAAATTTTAAAATTCAGTCCTTCAGTTGAATTAGCCACATTTCAAGTACTCAGTAACCACATGTGGCTAGTGGCTACCATATTGGACAGCGCAGATACAGAACATTTCCATAATTGCAGAAAGTTTTATTGGACAGCATTGAACCTTTCTAGAATCTTTTAAAACTACTCAGTCATTGTTGCCTTGTTCACAATTCCCACCTCCACCCCCAACTTTGTATAACTCTTCCAGCAAACTCTGAGAAGTATAATGGTCAAAACCAACACTCTCTCTTCATCTTATCTCCTCACCAGAGTCCTCCCCTCTTTCTCCCCACACTCTACCTCTCTTTCACACACACTCTCCAGCGCCACCAATTTCCACCCTTTGGTCTATATTGAAGGACCCAGAGCTCCCCTCAGGGATCCAAGGGCCAGTCTAGAGCCTTCTCTTGGATAACACTGACATGGGAGCTTCCTCGTTTTGGGCAACAGGATCCCAATATGCAAAAGAAGATTGGAGTAGATCAGATTTCACAAACTGGTGGTCTGTGAGCTAAATCTGGCCTGCATGGTGTGTTTGGTTTGACCTACCTGATTTTTTTTTTTTTTTTACCTTTACTTTAAGGAAGGAGAGATAAATAGATATCACATTTTAGAAACATTACAGCTTCTCTTGGCAAATCAGATTTGTTCACCTCACTTTGGGATCATTTCCCCACATGGCAGTCACCGGCTGATGCTGAGTAAGTTCTACCCCCTTTTACCCCCCAGAGAGTGTCTGCACCACTCTCTGCCACCTTGCATGTGGCTCATTGTTCTCATCTCCATGACCTTCTGGCATTTGAATCTGTTCATCTGAAAGGATCATTTCAAAGGTTTCGTCAGTTACTTTCCACCTATGATTTCAAACATGTAGGTGCTCTGTCCCCAGGGATAGTGCAGTGGTTCTTTGGACCTAGGACTATATGGTGTGACGAATAGGAATGAATTAGTTTTCAAGGAATGCCCAGTCCCTGCTGGAAACTTCATCTATTAGCAGCATTGAAAAGTTTTGGGCTGGTCTAATATTCTCCCGGATTTGAGTATCTTCAAACCTACGCCATCTTCTTCCCAATGTAACATATTCTTGGCCTCTAGAGAAATGATACTTAGATTTTGAGGTCACAGATCACTTTGAGAATATGACAAAAGCTATAGACTTAGTAAGGGTGGAAATATACACATAATTTTCATACAGTTTCAGGGGGTACAAATAAAACCCATCTCTGACTCTTCCAGGAGTCCTGAGACCTTAGTTCAGAATCTCAGCTCTGGAGATTTCCAGTTAAAGTAGGAGACTGGACACATGCATCAGCTCCATTCTCTCCTAAAACCTAACCTAAAATGATGAGTAAAGGACATTTAAAGCATACACCACTTACAATGATGAAGAGAATGAGAAAGGAGACAATTGCAAAAAAATAAATAAATAAAAGGACACTGGAAAGCAAATAGATAAGAGGTAATTGATTTGAGAGACTCATAAAAGCTGAATCCTAAGTCAGCACTGGGGAGAGCTGATAAGCAAACTGAAATGCACAGCAGATTCCCTAAAAGGCTTTGGAAGGGATAGTAGCACACATCTCTGGAGTTGAGACGAAGCTGCAAATGGGTGGCTCGGTTGAGAGTTTGTTTAAGAAGCAATCAGACCCTCAGATCACCTCACCCACTTGGCACAAGCAGGCAACTGCCTCACCCAAACCTGGCAGACTACTGGTAATTCATTCACAAGAAAAAAATGTTTTTTAAAAGTCATTGTATTTGAGACACCAACCACAGTTAAGGGTGGGAAACCATACTGAAAACAGAGGAATTACATGAAATTTTACATTCTAAATGTTGAAAACCCCATTCCTTTCCCTCACTCAGCACCTTGGACATCAGCTACCAGACATATACCCTCCAGACAGGAAACTGAGAGAATCAGCCAGTCCAAAAAAGAAAAAAAACAAAAACAAAAAAACCCCTGCCATTAGACAACTCCAAGATCCCAAGGAAACAGCTCAGCCAGGTCACTCTAGACAGAAAAACAAAGTAAACACGGCCAGCTGAGATGTGCAGAGCTTCCAATCAACGTTTTACCCAATTAAATAAACAATACCTAATACAAGGCACAGAGACAGAACAATGCTTTAAGGTTTTTGAAAATAAAAGCACTTTGGAGGAAATAGACTCTCAGGGAAGAAGAAATTAAAGAGAAACTATTAACAATATTAGAGACATAACTGAAGAGCACTCAGAGCTATAACTAAAAAGATAGCACCCATGAAACAAGAAAAAGATTTTTTCCTCAATTTAAAGAACAAAAGATCTATTAGATTTATTTATTTATATTTTTTATTATTATATTTTTTTTGCGGTACGCGGGCCTCTCACTGTTGTGGCCTCTCCCGTTGCGGAGCACAGGCTCCAGACGCGCAGGCTCAGCAGCCGTGGCTCACGGGCCCAGCCGCTCCACAGTATGTGGGATCTTCCCGGACCGGGGCACGAACCCGTGTCCACTGGATCGGCAGGCGGACTCTCAACCACTGCGCCACCAGGGAAGCCCTAGATTTATTTTTTAATGATAGGAGAAATTTAAAACTCAGTAGAAGGTGTGAAATATAAAATGTAAGAAAACATCACACAAAAGAACAAAAGGACAAAGAGAAAAACAGTAGAGAAATGATAAATAAATCAAGAAATCAATACAGGTGGCCCAATATCAAAACAATAGGCATTCAGAAATATGAAAATATAAAGAAAAAACCCCAGAAAACTTCAAAGAAATAATGCAAGAAAACTTCCTGTAATAAAAATTGTGAATGTCAAGATTGAAAATTGCTCAGCCGGGACTTCCCTGGTGGCACAGTGGTTAAGAATCTGCCTGCCAGTGTAGGGGACACGGGTTTGAGCCCTGGTCCGGGAAGATCCCACATGCCGCAGAGGAACTAAGCCCGTGCGCCACAATTACTGAGCCTGCGTGCCACAACTACTGAGCCCTCAAGCCACAACTACTGAAGCCTGTGCGCCTAGAGCCCATGCTCCGCGACAAGAGAAGCCACCGCAATGAGAAGCCCGTGCACCACAACGAAGAGTAGCCTCCGCTCAACCAGCTAAAGAAAACCCACGTACGGCAATGAAGACCCAACGCAGCCATAAATAAATAAATAAATTTATAAAAATAAAATAAAATAAAGATAGTGAGGTAAATAGCAAAAGAACCAGCTGGAAGCATTGAAAGCTGTAAGACAGTTCTTTATCAAACCAAGTCTTGCTGAACTATTGGAATTATGGACACATATAACTTTTATTTTAAAATGAAATTAAAAAGAAAAGAAATCTTGCTCTGACTCTTGGGAAAAACATAAACATCACCTAGTTCCTAACTAATCTCAATCCTAGAACACAACCTTAGACCCTACTGGCATCAAACCTCTCATCCTTCCGGAAAGAAGCAGCTCTTTTTACACTCTCCTCACCTTAGGAAACCGTTTAAACTGGGTTTAAAGTCTGAAGAGTCCAGCTGCATACAGGTCAGCAGTTAGTTTGCTCTGGAGAAGAGGCATCCATCTCAACACGGCGTGTACAAAGAGGAGGGCCATGTAAAAGCTGGATTCATGCAACTGGTGGCCCACGGGAGACAGAGGGAGGGGCGCCATCAGTGTCATGATCTGGTGTGGTTGCCAGGAACACACACGTTCCTCTCCACTTGACTATTACTTCCACTTGTCATTTTTTTTCAAAAAACTCAAAGCCAAGTTCCACAACTTGTTACCAACCGATGTGATGCAAAATCACCAGGCTTTGGAGGTTATTTTCTGTCTCTTCTTTTCAGCTCCATGACTTTTCTCCCTGAAGAGGAGGGCAGGGGTGGGGGCTGGGGAGGGGAGAACAGTATTAACAGGTTACATAGTATATGCTAACAGAGACGTTCAGAAACTTCAGGACTGGTTCTCAAACACTGCAGACAGGTAAAGCTCAGGTTAACTTGGTCAACACCTAACAAAGATATTGGTCCTGAATCCCAGGAATGAGATATCCTAGTCCCCAGTTTGAGTGTAAGCTCCACGGGGGAGAGGTCTGAGTCCCGAGTTTTTGGCTGAATCCCCAGCAACTTGAGCAAGGCCTGTCACAGAGTAATAACATAAATATTTGTTGAACTAACTCATTATATTTCTAGACCTCAGCTGTTTATTTTTTTTATTGAAGTATACTTGATTTACAGTGTTGTGTTAAATACTGCTGTATAGCAAAGTGATTCAGTTATACATATATATATATATATATATATATATATATATATATACATTCACTTTTTTTATATTCTTTTCCATTATGGTTTATCATAGGATATTGAATGTAGTTCTCTGTGCTCTACAGTAGGATCTTGTTGTTTATCCATCCTACATATAATAGCTTACAGCTGCTAACCCCAAACTCCCACTCCATCCCTCCCCCAGCCCCCCTCCCCCTTGGCAACCACCAGTCTGTTCTGTATTAGACCTCAGCTATTTCTGACGAAACCAAACATCTCCACGGAAGCCAGAAGAGACCCCATTTTTCTTCAATTCTTTGGTCAACTTGAGCTAGACATAGCACAGTGTTCATAATCATTTTTATAATTGTATTTATTTTATGTTGGGTCAAATGAAGATCTTTAAAAGCTTGAAACTCTGAATACTTTATGTTACCCATTCTACTGTAAGAAATTTAAAACACTATCTCATAAAACACATGGGAGGAAGTTCAGCACCCTTTTGAACTCGACAACAAGGATGATTTTCTACTTTTTAAATTTTAATTATTTATTTATTTATTTTTGGCCACGTGGCTTGTGGGGTCTTAGTTCCCTGATCCCACACCCCCAGCAGTGGAAGCTTGGAGTCCTAACCATTGGACTGCTGGGGAATTCCCAGGATGCTTTTTAAAATACCAAATACTGAAACATCCTTTGTTATTTTGGGGTGTCTTTCCTTTGCAAGTACCCAAAGTGCATGTTTAGACTGCCTTTTGGTAACTGAGCCCTGGCTCAGAGCGTTCTACATAGTCTGTTGCCTCTGGAGCATTCAAGGGTCCAGATGAAAAACTTAAACTGTAACCAGTCCTTGCAAGCACTTTGACACTGTGATCAGGGAAAGGGAGACAGGGAGAGAAAGAACTGAAGGAACAAAAGAAAAGAAGCTTCTTTTTTTTAAGGGGGAAAAGATGGGAGAGAACACAAAGCCATGCCGGTAGGCAAAAGGCAGGCAGGGCCCCCAGTCTGGTCCCTACTCTACAAAACCATTTTTAAATAACAGCTCCTCAGTGAAACTCCCATTCTCCCCTGAAGTCTCTAGTGACTTCCTCTGCCCACACTCGGGCAGCCAAATGTTGTTAGGTTCTTCTAATACACCAAGTCGTTAAAGGACCAGAGCCTAACGTTTTCCTTTTTGTTAGTCTGAAGTATATATCTTGGCATTCCAAAAGGCAAATGCAAAGAACAAATATTTTTAAGTAATATTTACTTCCCATGCTCCTTTAAGGGAGTTGTACATTCTTTTATGAGATAATTCCTTTACATTTTTCACTGGAGGTGAAATGGACAACCACGTAGAGCAGCACTGGCTCTCAGGTTGGAATGAGATGTCACCTCATTCAACCACACGTCTGATACTGAAATCCACCCCCAGTGTCACTCACTAAAATCTCTGTTCGGATCCTCCAACCCAAGGACTCACAGTATAGCCCACTCCTTGGACCACGGTGACTACCAAAGTCTTCTTTTTTCTATGGAACTGAAATTTTTCCTCTCCGTGACTTTCATTTTCTATTTAGTGTACCCCTTGTGGCCCTGTAGAACAAGAGTAAGACTTCTTTCACGTAAGAGTCCTACAGATTTTACCTTAAAAACTTAAGTCCATCATCTCCCACAAGAGCAAGGATGTCACAGTGCAAAGAGGTCAGTTCTAGAGGCAGACAATCCTGGGCTTAACTCCTAAATTCTATCACTTATTAGTTGTGTGGCCTTGGAAATTTATAAAATATGGATTAAACTAGGCTTGTAAAACATCTTAGAAGGGGCAGCACCTTGAGTATAGGAATATTCCATATCTTAAAATTTCATCCTTGCCTTCTTTCACCTTTGGGGGGAAGGGGTGTGGTCAGGAGGAAAATAAGTAAGAATCGCTCATTCATAGACTTAGTGACAAATATTTGTTAAATACCTATTACTCTAAAGTGATCAGTAGAGAGGTTGCTTTTTTTTATTTAACATCTTTATTGTATTGGAGTATAATTGCTTTACAGTGGTGTGTTAGTTTCTGCCGCATAACGAAGTGAAGCAGCTATATGCATACGTATATCACCAAATCCCCTCCTTCTTGCATCTCCCTCCCACCCTCCTTATCCCACCCCTCTAGGTGCTCGCAAAGCACCGAGCTGATCTCCCTGTGCTATGCGGCTGCTTCCCACTAGCTGTCTATTTTACATATATCCATGCCACTCTCTCACTTCGTCCCAGCTTACACTTCCCCCTCCCTGTGTGCTCAAGTCCATTCTCTATGTCTGCCTCTTTATTCCTGTCTTGCCCCTGGGTTCTTCAGAACCACTTTTTTTTAGAGATGTTGCTTTTTTTTACTGTTATATACTAAATATATTTTATTACTATATATTTACTAAATTTCTTTTAGGTCTCATTTTTTGCCCTACAATAAAAAGGTTGCATTAGAATTTACTTTCAAACTAGGCTACATATCAGTGTGCAGATTATGGCTGTAGCCAAAAGTTCTGGGTGTTGCAACAATTTACTTCATGGTAAGTAAGTTACCATAGCAATGGTGGGCAGGGCAAAACAGTCACAGACATGTTGTGGATGGAATGCGAAGTTTACACCACATTTAATGAAATCAGAATTGAAAGAAATTTTGTGTTTCAGGCTATATACCCAAACTCCAGTGTGAGGGCACTTTGGTGAGGAAAAGAAAAAAAGTGTAAGAAACATCTTCCTAAATCTGGGCAAATAAGCAGAGACATGCGGAGAGATGGTGATAAATATAGATTCCTGGGTCCCTAGAATGACAACATCATATTCTCCAGCCAGTGAATCTCTTAAGAATTCATCTTGGCTCACATTCTAGGATTCCATGCTTCTGACAGTGACAATATAAAGCACTTGAGCAAATATTATCAAAACTCTTTTTTGTGATGGAAAGACCCCTACTGTGACAGTCAAGAAATACAAACCTTCCCCTCCATGACCTAATAGCATTAGTAGAAGCATAGAGTCATACTACACACAACCAAAAGCAACAGTAAAGAGCTGTGAGTGAAAAACTCAAGACGTCAAGGCTGCAGAACAGAGGAATTAGGGGAAGGTGGTCAAAAGATTCAAACTTGCAGTTATAAGATAAATGAGTCCTGGGATGTAATGTACAACATGATGACTAGAGTTAGCAATACTGTATTGTATATTTGAAAGTTGCCAAGACAGTAGATGTTAAAAGCTCTTACCACAAGGAAAAAATATTGGAACTATGTAATATAATAGCTGTTAACTAATCTTACTATGGTAATCATTTTGCAATATATACAAATATCAAATCATTATGCCGTACACCTTAAACTTATACAATGTTTATAGGCCAATTATATCTCAGTAAAACAGGGGAGGCGGGGGGCAACTATAAAATAGACAGGAGAAATTCTGGTAAGTTGGAAATGGAAGAGTTGAAGTTGACATGACATTCTTATCAGTTCACTTGAGCAATGTGACCAGTGATGCAGACCCTCAAGGGCTGAGTGAGCTCACAGCTGCAAACACTAACCTAAGTCAGAAGGTAGAAGAACTGAAGATCTGAGAGCAGACAACAGGAGCCCTGGTCAGCATTCTCTTATCTGTGGATTCCAGCCAGAGCTGGGACAGGCTTGGGTGCCCTGCCCAGCCCACAACTGCCTTCTGCTCCCCACTGGGCTGAGTCTCCCCAGGCCTGCTGATGAACTGGCTTGGCTGAGCCAGAACTATTTAGTCTAACAAAATGTTTTCATTTCATCCTGCCTCCTACTCCCACCCTGCCTTTAAATTTTAAACTTACAAACTGTTGTTGTTTTTATTTTTCCATTAGGTGTTGTGTTTCTGCCACGTGGTTTTAGAAGCCTCAGTGCTTAGGAACCCAGCAACTAGGAACTAACTTTTCTTCCAGCACCACTTTGTACAACTATCCTTTTGAAAACAAAATAGAAAAATAAAATAAACCAAAACAAATACCAAATGTAAGACATGCCAATGTCTTTACGTATAAGCTCACATGAAGTTACAGCTGACAGCTTCAGTAGTCATGTGGTCCAACCCTCTCATTTTGCTGATAAGAAATGAGGGAGCCAGAGCAGGGAAGACCCCAGCTCAAAAATCTCAATTCTAGTTGTTGGAAGACTGGTAAAAAACACCTAGATTTTGACCCCCTAATGCAGTGCCTTTTTCACTCCACCGCATTACCTCCTGGGAGACTGACTATTGATCTGAAAAATAATTTTGCCAAAGCCATTTGGAGTCTTTATCAACAATTTGCTCATAGTCTAATTAACACTTTATTTTTGCCTTCAGTAAAGTTCTTCCCTGTTTCCTAAACTGGTTTCAGTGCTTACAGGTATTTGACTGTAAATTCAGATAGTGACATAAAGAAAGGACTTTAGATCACCTAGCCCAAGGGGTATTAACCGTGGACCAAAAACTCCTGGGTTGAACCCAGGGAATCCATGATTGAACTCCAACAAGTTAGCAAAACTTTTGAGTGCACAGATGTGCATTTTTCTGGGTTAGAAAAAAACAGTTTTCCTCAGATTCTCAAGGGAGTCCAAGAACCCTCACCAAAACTGAACTACTACCTGGGTCAATTTCCTCAAGTTAGAGTTGGGGAAACTGAGAAATGAATAGAGTTACCAAGGTCACATAGAACAGAGTAAGGCCTGGAATTCAGAGCTTTCTGTGTACCTTCCAAGAACCATGTGGCCTGTGCTCTGTATGCTGACCAGAGATGATTCCAATTCTCCCAGTTAACTCTCTTCCAGTACAAGCTTTTTACTAACAAGAGGAATTCACTGAGAGAATATGCAGGGCTCAATACAAATCCATCCTGCCCTGGGAACAATGGTTCCCTGTACCTCTCCAAGCAGCCAGTCAGGCTCACCACTTTGAACTTCTGTCAGAGGTAGAATTTATTTCCCAAAGCACTTGGCTTCCTCACATGTGGGAGCTCAGCTGGAGTTTCTGTAGTCCGATGCTCAATCCCTAACCTTAGGTGGATTATTAAATCATTTCATCCATGTCT
The DNA here is from genome assembly GCF_000442215.2 of Lipotes vexillifer. Lineage (NCBI taxonomy): Eukaryota > Metazoa > Chordata > Mammalia > Artiodactyla > Lipotidae > Lipotes > Lipotes vexillifer. The sequence continues at coordinate 39,439 of NW_006777649.1, read as the reverse complement.
TCCCCAGATAGGCTGCTTTAAATTCTATTTGGAAGGCTAGAACTCAAATCAACCTATAAACACTCTTTATCTTTGTGAGTAGGCAGTTTTTATATATTTGTGGTGTCCACATCTCCAAATTAATTTTTGGTCACACACACACACACACACAAAAGAATCAGAATTTTCAACTGCCCATGCAGTTCATACTTTTTAATTATTGATTTTATACAAAAGTTCTTAGCATACTTGGTGTGGGGAGATTATTCAAGATTATTATATCTCTAGTTCTCTGATATCATAGCAAGAAGTTAATGCACAATGACTAAGAAAGACAAATCAAGAAATAGCAGCCAATAAACCATCTCTGAAGTATACACAAGAAATTGTTATTTGCCTTCAACAAAGGGAACTGGGTAAGTTGGGTCAAGGGTGAGAGAAAGACTTTTCACTGTAAATCTTCTAATTCTTTTGAATTTGAATCATGTATTATTTAATCAAAATCTTAACATTTCTTAAAATTCTTAATAATATTCAAATAAATCTTGAATTTTTAAAATATCTTTATTGGAGTATAATAGCTTTATAATGGTGTGTTAGTTTCTGCTTTATAACAAAGTGAATCAGCTATACATATACATATATCCCCGTATCTCCTCCCTCTTGCGTCTCCCTCCCTCCCACCCTCCCTATCCCACCCCTCTAGGTGGTCACAAAGCACCGAGCTGATCTCCCTGTGCTATGCGGCTGCTCCCCACTAGCTATCTATTTTACATTTGGTAGTGTATATATGTCCATGCCACTCTCTCACTTCATCCCAGCTTACCCTTCCCCCTTCCCTGTGTCCTCAGGTCCATTCTCTACGTCTGCGTCTTTGTTCCTGTCCTGCTCCTAGGTTCTTCTGAAACTTTTTTTTTTAAGGTTCCATATATACGTGTTAGCATACATAAACCTTGAATTTTAAATAGTGCTAAATATATATTATTTAGATATAATTAACTTCCAAAAGAAACAGCTAAAAGTGGCTAAGGAGAGCGTTGGTCATTTTGCCCTTCTGTATTCAATTTTTTAACCATGTGCATAAATTACTTTGACAAAATGTAAAACTAATTAGAAAAGAAAGACAATCACCTCAACCAACTCATTTTATATGTAAAGAAACTCAGGCTACTGGGGTGGGAGAGACTAGTTTCCCCAGGTGGCAGAGCTGGGATACCACTCAGGTGGCTGTGTCTTAGGCCAGAGCTTTCCTTAACGTGGTGTGGCGGCTGTCCAAATGCCTTCTTCTTATTGTTATTATTAATATTATTAGATTAAGACATTTTAAGAATATTTGAATAAAATTGACCTCTCCTCATTCTGATCCTCTGTGCTAATAACTGTACCCTTTTTTATTCATTCAATTACAAGCAAATTGACAGGAGACATTTATACGAGGCAGCTTAAACCCCAGCTAATGGAGTGCCTAATGACTAATTGATCAGATCCCAACCCAGAGAGCAACTCTGAGTGGCCTAAAGGAATTTATGCAATTAGTTTAGGTTTTGTAGAAATTGAGTGCATATGAAAGTAAGCTTTTTATGGTCTTGATTTATGAGGGCTGGACATTAACTATATCTGCCAAGAGGTGAGCTGCTTAGCAAAGCCCCAGGCATTGGGGGGCACTGTCACGGCGGGGATGTTGGGTCTTGGAGCTGGGCTGATGGGGGGCAGGGGGTTTGTCAATAGAGGAAAGAGATACTGGCCTTAGGAGTGGGATTCGGGCAGAGAGCTCTTGAAATTATGGTGGTTCCTCCTCCCTATGTAATTCAAAGTAAAATCGATATTAAATCCTAACTATGTATAAAGAACTCCAATGAAATTCGGATTTTCCCAGGATGAACACCAGAATTTTTGTGGGTGTGAAATTCTAAAACTGAAAAACTCAAAAGAGAGAGAACGCTATTTCGGTTCCAGTTTGCCTCCCGTGCCGGACTGGGCCGGACTGGGTTGAGGGACGGAGCAGAGAACAGACGTTTTACGTGCGCTGAGGACCGGAGGCAAGGCCGGGGGTCGGGGGATGCGGGTAGGAGAGGAGGACTCCCGCGAGCAGCCTGGGACCGGCGCCCACTCCTCTCTCCGAAACGCCCCGCCCAAAGTCCAGGGGGCTCCAGGCCCGGAACGCGGCAGAAGTGTCCTCCGGAGGCGCGGGGCGGAGCCGGGCGAACCCTGACCCCTTGGGGGAGCCCAGGGAGCCGGGCCGGTGCGGAAGCGCCGTCGCGGGGCGGAGGGAAACCTGACCTGATCAGAAAAGAGCGATCAAAGGAGAGACTAATTTGTCTGCCGCGGTCCTCGCAGGCTCCGTCTTGCCCGCCGGGCGGGTTACCGCGGGGGATCCCGCCGCTCGGCGGAAGAGAAGAAAGAAGGGAAAAGGGCTCTGTGCTCGCCCTGGGGACGCGGCCTGCCTCGCTCCTGCACTTTGGGGCCAGACTTCCGCGCCTGAGAAGTCCGAGGGAAGCTGAGAGCGGGTGTGTGGGAGATAAGTAAACAGACAGACACAGAAAGGAACAGAGACGTGAGAGGCGCAGAACCGCGAGGGGGAGACCCGCAGAGATGGAGTACCCCAGAACCCGGCGAGGAGAGCAGGCCTCGTCGGCTTTCGCCACCTCCTCTGCGCCCCTGGCGTCTCCAGCCAAATCCGACACGCCTGCTTCGCCCCCGCCCTTGGCGGCCCCCCTCCCCTGCCCCTCGCCAGGGTCGAGTCTCACTTGGGGACGGGTGAGGCGAATCAGCAGGTTTCTGCCAGATCTCTCCACCAAACAGCTAAGTTCACGACTTGCCCTGGGCAAGTTACATAAACACTCTGTGCCTCCAAGTTCTCATCTGTAAACTGGGCTTAAAAATGGTACCTACTCGGGCTTCCCTGGTGGCGCAGTGGTTGGGAGTCCGCCTGCCGATGCCGGGGACGCGGGTTCGTGCCCCAGTCCGGGGGGGATCCCGCATGCCGCGGAGCGGCTGGGCCCGTGAGCCCTGGCCGCTGGGGCCGCGCGTCTGGGGGCCGT
>NW_006777649.1:35353-35780 GCF_000442215.2 Lipotes vexillifer | reverse complement strand
CCGCTGAGCCTGCGTGTCCAGAGCCTGTGCTCTGCAACGGGAGAGGCCACAACAGTGAGAGGCCCGCGTACCACAAAAAAAAAAAAAAAAAAGGTACCTACTCAACGGTGTTAAGGATTAATAAGCCAATGCATATAAAGTCCTTGGAACAAAACCTGACATACAGGAAGCCCTCAATACGTGTCAGATATCATTATTACTCATTTATCCAACAAATATTTGTGGAGCGCTCACTCTGTGTGCTGTCCTACACTCGATTCAAGGAGACCGGGGAACTGGGCCGACATGGTTCTTGCTCGCCCCAAGCGCTTTTACTGCTCAATAAACAAACAGGGTGCTATCAAGGAGTAATAAGGACTGAGAAAGAAATTCAACGGCGTAGTTTGATAGCGTGACAGGGTAAAAGAACAATTTAAGGTAGAAAGAG
>NW_006777649.1:34594-35312 GCF_000442215.2 Lipotes vexillifer | reverse complement strand
GCTCTTCGCTCTGCGTCTTGGCTGACGCATTCTAACCCCGGGGCCCAATGGTGGGTGCAGGGCGGGGAGAACGAGCCAGGGGCCTCATCCTCAGCGCCTCCTCTGCCCTCTGGAGCCCCGCCTCTCCGGGGGAACGACGCGCTGAGTCTCGAACTGTCACTGACAGTTGATGTTTGCCAGGATTCTACAGAGGAGGAAGGCTTGAGTCCAGAGAACTGTCAGAGGGTCAAGCCTCTTAGTAGGAACTACATAATCGCTCCATAGACTCCTGGGAAGCGAATTCCTCGTTCCTTCTGTCACTGGGATGAACAGAATGCAAAGAAGTTTCTTTTATGCTTTCTAGCTTGCCTCTGACAGAGGCATGTCTCACTACTCTCATTTTGTACATGAACAGATGATGGTTTACAGAGGAAAAATGTTGATCCCACCTGACTCCAAATCCTGAAATTTGCCACTGCAACATAATCTCTCATTTTTCTGAGTATAAGTAATATTTTAAAGAGAGTATCCATTAATGCCTACTATGTGTCAGACCCTGGGCTTCTGTGATTTCATTTACTCATCAAAGCAATCCTGAAAGACAGTCATTTTTTTTTCCAGTTTCACAGATGAAGGCACCAAGGCTCAGAGTGGTAAAGTCACTTAGTCAACTAAGAGATGGAGTAGGTATTCCACCCTAGGTCTGTCCACTCCAGAGCTGGAGCGGTTTACATCTCAG
>NW_006777649.1:25631-34584 GCF_000442215.2 Lipotes vexillifer | reverse complement strand
TTTACATCTCAGCAGGAAAGTAAAACAACCCAGGCTCATAGTAGGGCCAAGAGAGGGTCAGGCACACTCAGCAGGCCAGAGGTCACAGCTTGATCCTTGAGATTCCTCTTGAAGTTTCTAAGGGCCCATGTCAAAGAGTACCCCATCTCTACCCATGATCACCACAGAGTGAGGCAAGGCCTCTTCTAATTTAAATAGGAAGGAAACTCGCTGTCTTTAAATGGAAGCTTCATATGCAGACCCTTGGCCCTGGCCCTGCTCCTGACTTGTTTATTCTTGACGGCCTCTGTCTTTCCCTGTAGTCCCCCAAATCCAGAGAGGATTGGGCTAGAGGGGTCCTTCCATTTTACAAAACAAAACCTCATTCATTCATTCATTCATTCAACAGATACGTATTGTCTGCCACTCTGAGCCAGACCCTGAGCTGGCATTAAGCATGAAACAGACAAAACTCACACTACCAGAGGCACACAGACAGAGGAAGCTCCTGGCCAGAGATCACACAGCCTGGACCCAGGAGCCCAGGGTTCCTTCCTCCACATTCTGCCTCTCAAGGCTTCAGCCGTGCTGGCTTGTGTATGCCTGCTTCATTCCAGGTCAGGCCCTGGTTCCAGCCAGGCAGGGGCCTAGAAGCCTCACTCTGGTCCACAGGTGACTCTCAAAGTCCCATCATAAGAGGCCAAATGCAGCTTTCCATAAAAGCAGCCCTGAACGTTGGCCTCATGTTCCCTTGGCACAGTCTAAAGAAACCCCCAGCTGGGCCTTAGGCAGTGAATGCTGCAAGTTGATGAGACTTGGTAAAAGAAAATCTGCTCCAGAGTGCTTTTCAATTACTCTTCAGAGTAATTTTTGTGCGGTCGTACAGCCATCAGTAGAGGCTTAGAGAGGTAATGTGACTTGCCCAAGGTCACACGATTAGGAAATGACCCACCAGGATGCAAATCAGGCCTGCGTGAATCCCAAACCGTCTGGTACCCAGACCCCCGCCCCCGCCACACAAACACACACACACCCTTTGAGAAGTCTGTGCCTCCACCGGACGAGTGGCACAGGCGACTGAACAGTTTCAGAGAAACCACAGCTCCCAACGCTTCCTTGAGAGAGCCCAAGGAGAGAGGCAGCGGCGCCTGCCCGGTGCGCTCAGGGGGCGGGAGAGGATGGGGCACTTCGTGGACCCGGCCACAGCTCCCGCCGGCAGGTAGAAACTGGTCAAAGTACTCGTGCGCGCGGACGGTCCCGGGCGTCTGAAGCGGATGACGCCCAAACGCGCGGCTCCAGCTCACAACCCTGCCGGGCCACTACTGACGCAGACCTTGCATTCAGGCGACTCATCTCGCCCTCTCCAAAAAAAAGTCTCCCAAACTTTTGAGGTTATTAATAAAACAAACAAATGAATAAGCAAATATATAACAGCGGGGAACTTTCCGAAAAGGAGATGGAGGCGGATATCGGGTTCTTCCCCGGGCCAAAAAAGCCGAAGGCCCTTACCTGCAGGAAACCTCCCAGCCCTCAAAGGAGCGTCTGTCTGGAGCACTTCGCTTCGGCGCGCGGGACGCTCACGGCCACCTCATCTGCAGCCCGGCTGGGCTCTGGCCCTGTGTTTTATACCACTATAGGCAATTAATATTGCATCAGCCGTATTTTAAATTTTCAAAACCCACAATATAATGTAATGGCATAAGGGCATTTATTATTAAAGGACACCCGATGGAGAGGGAGGTGGAGGAATCGCTGGGGCTGGTGCGCAAGGCGGGGGCGACAGGGTGAGACCCAGGGGCTGGGGATGATCCCCAGGTTTGCTTTTGTAGTAGGGGGGCGTACCGCGCGGAGGGGAGACCCACTCTGCTTCGAATTTCAGTCCAGAGGTGATGACGCAGAGTTCTTTGCAGACACAGTGGGGAAATGTACAGACGACTCCAGGACTTGGAACATTAATTTTTAAATCATGAAGGTGTTTCTGCGTCTCACAGATAAGATTTCCTCCCCCTTTTAGAGTATGTGGAAGAGAGAGAAGGAAACCGGCATCTGTTGAGCACCTACTGTGTATAGGCACTAGGCCAGGATCTTTGTGGCAATTAGCTCATTATCCACCACCCACCCACCCACACACACAGAGAGAAGCCTCGATAGACCGTGGAATAACCTCCTGGGTGACAATTCCGAATGAATTTCTGAATTGACCTCGAGGAAGCCCAAACGACTCTGCCCCAGCAAAGAACACTTCCCTCCCTTTTTTGCATCTCTCCTCACCTCCCATCTAGCTGTTTGAACCTTTTAAAATAATCATGTTTCCCGAGAAGAGCCAAGCACTACCAGACACCTTAAATAAATAATCTTACTTAGTCCTGACAATAGCCTTGTAAGTATTCGCATCTTCATGCTGCAGACAACCGATGGAGACTCAGAGAAGTTACACTCACGTCAGGATCGTTCAGCCAATGCGTGGAGGCATTGGGGGCCCCTACTCCCATCAGTCAGGCCTAGAAGTTTTCTGTCTGAGTCAAGTTGAGCAAATAGAAGCTGAAAGATTAGCACGTGGGAAGCGTGGAGGAAGGGCCTGGAAACCCTGAGGTCTGGGGAGGATCTGGGGGAGAAGATGAGGCAGCCCCGAAGGAGGAGCAAGGAGGGAAGATTGCAGGAGACTGGCCTCCTGGAAATGACAGTCCAGCCCTTTTGGGTCCTCACTTTTAAATCCTTTCCGAGACTAGTACTCCTTAATCTCCGAGAAAGAAAAAACACTGCAATTCGGGTTGAAAAATAAAGCATTTATTTTAGAAGTTAATTCAAGGGGTAAGGAGAGAAGGAAACAATATTTTATTTGTGTCTATTCGGACAACGAAACCAAAGGTCACACAGCAACACGCAAATTACATGAAGCAACGAAAGAAAACATGTGACGGGGCCAGAGGGACTGGGGTGAGAAAGATCCAGGCCGGGGTTTCGCCCCTCTTTCCGTTCAAAGCTATGAGTGAAGCTCGACCGAGAGGTTGGGGGATGGAAAGAAGTGGAGTTAAATAAATAACAGTAAATAACGGTGCTAACAATAATAATAAAAGCACAATGAGGTGAGACATGTTAGAAGGACTTGCATACGATTCGGAAAAGTTACAGTTACTTTCGTTCGAGCAGCTGCCTCTAACGCAGCTGCTCTGGTAGTCTGGCTGGAACAGAGAGCTGGGGTCAGAGAGTCCTCAGTCCGACTGCTACCAATCCCCTGCTTTCCTGCAGGCGGGCATTACCCCTCAAACTGCTGTCATTACCGAGCAGATCGTGGCGGACGGGCCACAGCAGGGGCCGGCTGCTGCTTGCAAACCAGCTACAGGATCCGCCCCCCACCCCACCCCAGCATTTTCAGTCGCTGAATTGGGCCCACCTTTTCTGGAGCCCACCTTATGGTGGAGAACAACTCAGAGCCCGCTACTCCCCGAACATTTTCCCTGAACCTAATCTATGCTACCTTAGAGAACTTACAACAAACCAAAGGATGAAATGGATAAAATTTAGGTGACGAACGGAGTATAAGGCTAGCCTTTGGAAACATATATGTATTTTATACTCTAAATAAATCTCCAGTACATGTTTGTGCCCCACTTAGACTCTGTGTTATTCCTTATCGCTTCCTTCCCATCCCTTCACCCCTTGTCTAGTCGCGCTTAGTAAAGTGGTGTCTTCACCCCAGAGTCGTGCGTTCGGGCCAATTGGCCATCCCCTGCATTTGGGCTCCCGCCGTGAGGTCGCGCGGTCGCGTGCGCGAGGGCGATTTTCAGCACCACGGACAGCACAAGCCCCTCCAGGCCTGCCTTTCAGGAATTTTTTTCTTAGCGCCCAAACTTTTCTGGTGGGAATAGAAAGAAAAGAATGGAAAGAGAAGGCCGGGAGGCAACGAGGTGGGATAAAGGGGAAAGTCTGTGACTTCGGGGGAGAGAGCCTGACCTACCAGGAAACGTCTCGGAGACCCCATAACCGTGCCCCCCAACTCCAGGGGGACATACACTCAGCTCCCCCGGCCCCGGACGCTCCGCCCCGCAGCAGTCAGTGGACAGCCGAGTACTTCATTCGTTTCTGTTTCTGTCTTTGGTTACAGAACCAGACCCTCACCACGTTCTTTTTAAGGTCCAGTTTCTCGGCGATGGCCGCGATCTTTTCGGATGAGGGCCGCGGCTGGATAGCGAAGTAGGCCTCCAGCGAGCGCTTCTCCGGTGCCGCGATAGACGTGCGTTTGCGCTTCCTCTCACTGCCGTTGAAGAGCTCCGGCTTGCTGTTTTTCTCCCGGTAGGCGGCCTCGGCTTCCTCCAGCCAGGCCTGGAGCACCGGCTTGAGGGCGATCATGTTGTTGTGCGAAAGAGTGAGAGACTCAAACCTGCAGATGGTGCTCTGGCTGAGCGAGCCGACGCCGGGGATCTTGAGGTTGGCTAGAGCCGCACCCACGTCCGCCTGGGTCACCCCCAGCTTGATGCGCCGCTGCTTGAAGCGCTCCGCGAAGGCCTCGAGCTCTCGCGGGTCCGACTCCACGTCGCTGAGGCATGCGGGCATGGTGCTATGAGGCGCCACGGCATGTGGGTGGCTCATGCCCATGGCCTGATGCAGGTGGCCCATGGCACCCAGGTGATGCGGGTGGATCTGTGCCGGCATCACCGAGTGCTCGGGGGCTCCCAAGCCGCTGACGCTCAGCGTGGGCGAGATGTGCTCTAGCAGGTCGCCCTCGAGGCCCTGGTGCACTGCGTGGTGCGGATGCGAGGTGAGGGTGGCCGGGTGGGAGATGGGCACGGTGGACGAAGTGGACGTGCAGGGCACGCTGCTCATGGTATGGTAGGTGGCGTCTGGCTTGAACGGATGGTTCTTGCCATGGGAGACGATATCCACCGCCGCCAGAGCTTCGGCGCGTGCCAGCAGGCTCTCATCAAAGCTTCCAAATATATTACCCTGCAGCTGCAAGCGAGAAGGCGCACAGCACGGTCAGTGGGGAATACTGTCAACTCAGGATTAAAACACATTTTCAAGCAACCGAGATGCCTCTCCTCAAAGCCCAGGTCATAAAAATTAATACGGAGACAGAGGCTCTGCTGAAACAGACGTGTGGATCAGAGACATGAATGAGAGAGAGAGCGCGCCGGGAGAGAGCACGGGGGAGACAAGGAGAGGGGTTCAGACAGCGGCGATTGTTCTGGGCGACATGAAAAAAACATGAACCAAGTGCCTGTCAAAAAATGTGCCTTAGAGCGGTAATTATGCTCCACTACGTACCTGCGGGGCTGGGAGACAGACTCGGCGCATGGCCTCAGAGCCGGAGTGGAGGCTGGAGAATTTGGGTTCTTGAAGCACCGGGTGCATGCCGAAAGGCTGCTTGGCGTTCATGGCCATCATCTTCGCACGCCGGGCAGGGAGGCAGCGAGGGACATGGATCAGGCTCTTCTCGCTCTCTCGCTCGCCGCACTCCAAGTGAGCGCCGCTCAGCGCCCGCGCTCCCCTCGCCCTCTCGCTCGCTGCCTCCCCTCTCCCCCACCTGCTCCTTCACTCATCTTACAAGCAGCCTGCCAGGAAGGGCCCGGGCGCGCGCGCAGGCGTGCTCACGTGCCCGAGACTCGCGGGGGCGGCCCGGGAGGCGAGGCCAGGCAGCAGCTCTCCGCGCGGGCCCCCGCCGCCGGGCCTCTCCCCGTCCGCCCCGCCCTGCCCGGCTTCAGCCCGCAGACCTTCCGGATTTTTTCTTCCTCTCGGACCTTCTTTCCCCCGAAGTCCCAAACTTCTCCATCCTGTCCCAACTCTCATAACCCAGAAAGAAGGGCAGCCGTGGGCCAGGAAGCTGACCCTCCCTCTCCGCCCCCGCCCCCCCATACACACACTTTGCCCAGCTGCCGCCAAACTGCCCATTTCCAGGGCGCTCCTGGTCCCACGCCGGTGCGGTCCACCAGAGTCCGGCCCAGACGCGCAGCGAAGGGGCGCCTCCAAGCGCCCAGACGGGCTCCGGGGAGGATGAGAAACTACCAGAATGAGCCCCAGGTGACCTCCAGCTCCCGGGGTGGAGGTGGGGAAAGTAACTATCTGCCCAGTGCAGGAGGTCTGAAGTTTCCTCCCTGCACTTGTCTTTCTTGCCTTCGCTTGAGAAAGACAATGTGCCCCCGCCTCCCCCATTCCCCAAGCTGCCAGTCTAAGGAATCTTGCAGGTTAGTTTTTAGGACTGCCCACCGGCCTTGGGAGTCGATCAGAGGACTTCTGCTGGGCCGCTGATGCTTACAAGCCCCATTACCCACAACAGCAGCGTTCATTTTAGAGCTCCTACTGTGTGTTAGGCAATTTAGAGTTAGCTCAGGGTGCCCTCAATACCCTATGGAATAGTTACTGTTATGCCATTTTATAGACGAAGAAAACGAGGGTCAGATGGGTTAAGCCCAAGACAACGTAACTGGTTGGGAGCAAAGGCATTCACTCACTCGTTCCGTTGTCGTTATCCGTTACACACGTATTTACTGGTGGCCTACTGTGTGCCAGGCGCCACGTCTGACTTCCCAGGCTCTTAACCACTCAGCTACTTTGTCTTCCCTCCCGAAGTTTGGGACTTGCGTGCCCCGAGGTTAGTGCTGCCCGGCCCTCGCCTCCCCTCTGCTCCCCTCTCCTTTCCCCGCGCTAGTAAACATCGTGAATAATGCATAGGGAATCCTGGGACCGCGGCCGCAACGCCCTCCGGCTTGGGAGAAAAGCCCTGCGCGCCCAGCTGAGCCCACCTTGTCGCCTCCACCGCGGAGCGGCCTTCGGGTTTCAGTGATCCTGGCAGCCTGTAAGCTAGGACCCCACGCCTGGGGCTGTGAGTCAGGATTCCACGAAGGTTAACGGGGGTGGGGCGGGGTGAAAGGGGCCACCCCCTGGTGTAAGAGGAAGCCCAGCCGGGTCTGGCCTCCCCACCCTCAGGTCTTCTCCGCATCGGAGTCAACCCCCTTGCCTGGGTCCTGTCCTCCAACCAGCGGAGAGGATTAACCCCGGTGCGGGAAGCCACGTGTGGCCCTTTCACTAACCCTTTCTGAGCCTCGGTTTCCTGAGCTCTAAAATGGGAATTGCATTGCTATGCCTTCTTGGGTTCTGGTGAAGATGCTGACAGCTGGAGTAGAAAGGAGAGCACTGAGTCAGCTTCCTCACAACCTGATGCCTGGGGCCTCAGGCTCTGCCCTGGGATCTTGCTTGCTAGAGGCCAGGAGCCAACTCAGTGTGTGTGTACTGCAGTTTCCTCATCTGTTAAATGGACATTGTAGTTTCACCTCCACTGATTGTTGTGAGGAATGCACTGAGATAAGCACTTGACACAGTGCCTGGCACACTGAAATCATGGACTAATGTTTGTTCCTCTCTTATTCCTCCTTCCTTTGGGAACAGGAGTGGCCTGGGTCCTCTCTCTAGAGAACGGTTTGTCTGCAGGTACAGACTGGCTCCTTGCTCTCCTCTGTTCACCTGCTTTGCACCAGACTCCGTGGTGAAGGTTAAGACACAGATGTGAATCAGACACCATCCCTACCCTCACAGAATCACCAGTCTAAAATCCACTGCAGGAAATTGACAGTTAACTTGCACTGCAGTGGAGGGGATGTAGATTCATGCACAAGACACAGAGCAAGGCTGGTGGGATTCTTGAAATACAGAATACACACCCAGGACCGTGAGCCTCAGGAGGCCTGGGCTTGGGACAGCATTCAAACGCTGTGTCAGTGTGATGCTGGCTGAGCCTCAATTTACCCATAAGAGAGGGCTGGACTAGATGATCGCTAAATGCTTCCAGCTGTAGCAAAAGACTACCATTCTGGTTAATTTAAATGAAATACATTTTGAGCAGGTCAGGAGCTTCTCTCCAGGAATCCTCAACTCTCCAGAAGCTAAATGCAGCATCATTGTATCACTCACCAGCATTTAGGACCGATCATTCTTGTTTTCTGTCCAATACTAGAAGCCAAAAGAGAAAATGGGGACAAAAGCTGGGTATACTGGATCCTCCAGGGAGAAGAATCTGTAACTCGCCTGGCTTCGCGGTGCCCTGAGACCCTAGTTGTCTGTGAAGCTGAACCCCCAGAAATGAAGGGAAAGGCCCGTCTACATCCATTCTTCCCCGCTTTGTCCCTTCAGGGGCCTGGGAGATACTAGCCAGGGTCGAGGTCAGACAGGGGTCAGAGACAGAGCAAAACCAACTAGCCCCCTTAGGCCTCCAGTGCAGACCTTTGGCTCACCAGCCCTCACTCCAGCATCCTGAGGCATTAGGATCACCAATCAAAAACCATGATTGCATCAGACAACCTGTGTTCCCTGGGTTTTTCCCACCCTTCCTTTCAAGAGGGTCTACTAGCAGCTCTAAGCAGCCAGTAGGAAGATGACTGCCGTCCTTAGGGACCACTCTTACTGAGAAGGCCCTGGAGACAACAGACTGCAGAAGGATGAAGGAAAAGACCATTCAGAAAGCAACTGGAAGGAGAGCCTCAGAATGCAGTTGATAACATCCTCCGTACTGTACGGGATTTGCAAACTTAAATTCTGTCAGGGGCAAGTCTGGTAAAATTAATTAGCTGGGTGTATACAAGGGAGGATTGGGACTGTGGTAAACTGGAGAGCACATGTCCCCACCCCATGCGGTTAAATTACAGTTAAAACACACACACACACACACACACACACACACACACACACACACACACACACACATCACGTATGGGCCAAACAAAATCTGTCTGAGGGTCCAAGGAAGGACCACATGGGCATTTATGCAAGTGACCCTAAATGGGGCATTTTCTTCATGCTACAACCATTTCCGAATACCTACTGACAGCTGGGCCTTGTATAGGTTCTGCAGGTATAGAGCGCACTGCTTCAGGGGCTCATAGTCTAGTGGGGACAATAGAATGGCTACATGTAACCCTAAGTCAGGACACAAAGCACCATGTTCTCCAGAAGGACTAGCCCTATAGGAATGCTAGGAAGAGCG
>NW_006777649.1:4976-25456 GCF_000442215.2 Lipotes vexillifer | reverse complement strand
GAGCGGGGTGGGGAGAGGCATTTTCCCTGAGGAGTGGCTTTCAGCTTTACTATGAGTAGGAATCATCTGCAACCTCTTAAAATACAGCATCCTAGGGCCACACACAGAGATTTGGCTACAAGGACTAAGGTGCTTTTTAAGTAGACATCCTTGATTTGTGTGCAGATGATCTGGGACCATCAGTTCAAAAAACTTGCTCTGCACACTTGTTATATGATGATGATGATGATGATGATGATGATGATGATGATGATGATGTTAAAGCCCTGATTTAATTATGTAAGTTTCACCAGGACTCAAAGGGTTTTCCTTCTTTGACTCTTTTGCATCTTCCTCTATTATGTCTTGGGAAGAACATGATGTTTCATGGTCTCTGTTCCTTGAAGGACCCCGGGACTTCTTTGAGGATGAGTCTTATCTGTTGCTGTGTCTACAGATATAGATATATTAAGTTCCTGTATATATAGGTATACATGCAGGAACTTAATAACTTGTGTTGAATGAATGAATGCATGAATAATATCCTCCCCAGGACTCTGGCCTGTGATGATAGTGACAACAAGAGGAGCCATTGGTGGGATGGTTCCTTGTGTGCCAGACTCTGGGCTAAGTGCTTTAGAAGTATTATGCGCTGAATCCCCACATCAAGCCTGTGAGGTTGATATCATTATCTCTAGTTCACAGATAAGAAAACTGAGGTGCAGAGACACTGAGCTGCCTGAAGGCAGTAAGCATGGTAGAGTGGGGACTGGAACCCAGGTCTCTGACTCCCAAGCCCATGCTGAAAGTTGACTAACATCCTGGCCTGGCATCAGTTTCCCCACCACCCAAGCCCAGGGCCTGAGGCAGCGGGGTGAGCCAGCTTTTACTCCTTTCTCAGAAGGCCATGCTTCCAGAGGCTCAGAGTCTGGCCCTGCTCCAGGCGTGCTTCCGGCTGAGGCCACAGGGAGAAACCAGCAGCTACCCCCCTCCCACCTCCATCCCTGGCCAACCTCCACCTTCCAGCGTTGGGGAGAGAGAAAAGTGGTGGAATGGGAGACGACCCCGATAGGACAGCCCGAACTCAAGATGCCATCGCGGGGAGGCAGCTGGCGGGGCTGCTGCCTGGCCAGGGGTTCGCAGCCGCCCGCCTCGCCTCCCTCTCCCTTTCTCTCGTCTCCTTTCACAAACTTCTCACATGTACCCGCCGCCTGCGCAGCTGCTGCGGACTCGCCTGTCGGCCGCTTGCCTCGTATTGTCTGCGCGGCCTTGGACGATCCGAGACGCCCAGTGGGACTCAGGAGCCCGGGACCGAGCATCCGTGAGGGCCCGGCACGCGCCAGGAGCCCTCCCCTTCCCCGGGGGTCCCCGCCGCGGACCAAGCGCTGGCTCTCAGGCAGTAGGGCTCCATGCAGGTCCCTGCTTCCTCACGGCCTGTTTCCTTATCTGAAAAATGAGAGGACCGAGCCCAGGGATCGCCAAGAGCCCTTCTCCACCACGCATTCTTTCACTGAAGACGTTTACTGAGTGCCTACTCTGTGGCAGCCACTATGTTAAGAGGTAGGAATTCAGCTGCAAATGAAACAGTCCCCGACTTTCACCTACCACCCCTACCCTCCTGGAGCTGATGTTTCAGCAGCTGATGCTTCAGCAGAAGAACAATAAAAAAGAAAGCCTCCAGTAGTGATAACTACTACAGAGAAAATAAACCAGGGTGATGGAACAGAAAATGCATGGACAGAAAGGGGAGGAGTAACCTTTGAGCCAAGACCGGAAGGAGAAAACGGAAGATAAAGGGGAACAGCTCAGTGTGAAAGTCCTGAGGCGGGGTCAGCTTGGGGTGTTCAGGGACGAGCAGGAAGGCTAGAGTGGGGGGAGTGTGGTGGGAAAACTGCGAATGTGGGGAATGGCAGGGTCAAAAGGTAGGAGCTGGATTTTGCAGAGAGGTTGGGTTTTGCTCCAAGGAAAGTGGGGAGCCACCAGAGCATTTAAACAGGACAGTGATAGGATTCGAGGTCTACTTCCAGTGGTCGTGCAGGAACTGGGTGTGGTGGTCCAGAGTGGAGGCGAGACACCCCAAGTTTTCTGGGTTTAGTCCTGGACTTCGTGGGGAATCCAGGTCAATGGTTTGAGTTTGAGGTGTCATGGCCCAGGAGACTCTTCCTAATAACTTCCCACAGCTTTTGCATATTCCTCCCTCCACACCCTATGTAGGTCCCCTGTGTCTTCATCTTCGAGCTCTAGACATTATCATATGTGTTGTGAGCAGTGTGGCCAGCTCTGTGCTTGCTCTCAAGGACGTGGACTCTATAAACACATGGTTCTGGCACATGAGGACTGGTTTTGCCTCCCTCTTCTCCAGTTCATAGGTGTCTCAGAGTTCAAGGTCATAAAGCCAATCCCCCTGTGGCCTAGCTTGTTGTTATCTCTTCCATGGCCAAAGGATTAGGCCATTTCTCTTACCCAGTGAGCTTGGCTGGGAAGAGGCAGCAAGGGGTGGTGGACAGAGCATAGGAAGTGTGGATTCTAATGTGGATGTATAACTAACCTGCTATGTGATCCTGAACAAGTCACTCGTGGTGTCTGGGCCTCAGTTTCCTTATCCCTATAACAGGATTAGGGAGATGGGCTCCACAGGCCCCTTCAGGACCTGTGTGGATACCTCAAGGTTTTAAGTGTAGACCTTGGGGAAAAGGTAGAGGCCAAATCCATTGCCATAAACGGAAACCACATTCTGATGGTTCTGCAGTGTGCTCTGTGAGCAAAGCAGGGGCTTCTGTTGCTTTGTGTATCCATCAGATGCTTGCTGAGCACCTAGTCTGTGCCCGGCACATGCTAGGTCTGGAGATAAAATGATAAACAAGGGCTACATGGTCCCTGCTTCAAGAAGCTTAGAGTCTGCTGTTGTCTTATTCAGTCTTCCTAATACTCCCAGAAGTGGGCATTATCCCTCCACCTTTTCTTTCTAGATAAGGAAACCGGTTCAGAGAGGTGAAGTAACTTGTCTATCAGTGCACAGCTCATTGTTTCTTGAGCTCTAACTCTGCCAGCCTGGCTCTGTGCTTTATGTCACTTAATCCTCACAGCCACCCTCTCTATGATGTAGGTACTATTATTCCCTCTGTTTCACAGAGGGGAGCCCTGAGGCTCAGTCAGAGAAGTTAAGTGTGTTCCTTGAGGTCACACAGGAATAAGTGGCAGGGATAGGATTTGAACTCAGGTGTGCTGCCCAGAGGCCACAAGCTTTCCTGCACACACTAGACAGCCTCCAGGAAAATGGGTGAAACTTCTGCCACTTGTTCACTTTCCTTTAAGCCCTGGATGCGGTAAAGAGAAGCAGAGCCATTAACAAGCCTCTGTAAATTAAAAAAAAATAAAAGAAGGAGAAGAAAAAGAAAGGCAGAAAAGAAAAAGAAAGAGGCAAGACAGGTGAAGGCTTTGCTCCCATCAGGGGGGAAATCGGCGTCTTGTCGCCTAGCTCCATGCCCTGATTTATGATAAAAAATTTAGAGGAAATCATTTATATTTTAAAGGATCTAAATAGCTGCATGAAAGTTTTATCTAAAGTGCCACTGTATTTATAGGCAGTTCTTCCATGCTGGAGGTAATTAATAGACGTATAAATCGCAGGGCTCTCGGTTCTCCTGCCCGCCCCGCTGGATGGCGGCGTGGGCCTCCTCGGCCCTTGGGGACCACGAGGGAAGGGGCGGGGCGGCAGCAGCAAAGAGACCTGCACCAAAGCTACCGCCCCCCGCCGCGCCCCGTGTTTTGTGAAACCTTCGCTGGGACCCAGGAGCTATTTCACATTAGACTAGCGGATGCAGCCCGAAGTCGAAGCCTGGCCACAGTTCCTGGCTGCCCAGTGTCTACTCCCTTTTAACTGTTGTCCAAAAAAAGCACAAAGGCAGCCCCCCTTCCCTCTTCCCCGCCCTGCCGCCAGCGCCAGGGAATATACTGCACCTCTCTGGCGGCCTTATAACTCCCGAAGGTCCTGGTAAATGAAATCTTGTGCTCCCTCACTCCCCCAGCCCAACTTTAGTCAGACTCCCATTTCCCTGTGTGTGCCCCCTGCTCAAGACGCCAGGCACTTGTTTTGGAAAAGGAAGCCAGTTGTGAGAGGCCCGAGGCTCTCGGCTTACTTTAATTAAGGCCGTGAAATATTGATGGTTTTGGCTCTCTCTGTGGCTGCCACACCTTACAAGCCGGGAGAGAAGCCCAGGGATGCACAAGCTAAGGAAGGCCAGATGGTTTCCCTTCAGAAAGGCCATACAACCCTACAGAGGTGTCACCACCTGAGATCATCCTGGGGCCCTAAATAATTGATGGGTCCCCTGAATTTGAAAAGAAAAAAATCCACCAAACTGGAAATAACAGTGATGACTCACTCAGGGTTGAACCTTTGGAAATGGGGAGAGGGTGTGCTTGCCCAGCGGGCTGAGGGTGGACAGGCTGGGGAATAAAGAACAGCCCCCGTGGCCCTCTTCCTTCATTTGGGTTCCTTCCAGTAGAGCCATGTTGAGTAGCTTTCTGTCCGGAGGCGGGGCAGACAGAACCTTCCCCAACTAAACGCCCTCCTTTCTTTTCTTTGAGAGACCAAGGATGGGCATTCCTTACTGAGGAGAAACTGTCCAGATCCCTTTTGAAAGCTCTTTAATTTCCCACGCTCTGATAATGTACCCCCCTCCCCAGTGTGGGTTTAAAAGAAACTCACACACAGTCACCTATTTACTCCACCATTAAATTGGAGCTGAAGGATAAATATGTGTCTATGTTTTTCTGCTTGTCCTGTGGCCCTAAGCACAGCACTACTGAAAGAGTTGCCATCCTGGGCATTGAGATTATTTTCACCTAGTGGATTCACTTATGGGACTTAGAAGGGGAGTGATGGTGGTGCTAATGGTGGTAGTGGTGGTGGTGATGGTGGTGGAGACCTCATCTTCCAAGACCCATGTCTTCTGTCTGGTCTAACCCATTTGGGTGAACTGAGATCAAAGATTATTTCAGCTTTTGACATAATTTGACCTTACCATTGACATATTTTAACACATTAGTCCAGAAGGGTTTTACAGATAGCTGCTTTCTCTTTGCTAAAATTAATCACTTTACAAACAATACAAAACACTATAAGCAAATACTACCCCCTTCCCCTTCTTCCCATGTATATTTATCCATAACTTATTATATTTCTCAAACAATTTTTTTAACACAACAAATAAGACAATGAAGTTCTGGCCTCATGAGTGGGTTCAACATCCAAGTTCTAGTAGGTTAGAAATACAGGGAACCTGGAAGCTCTTTCCTAGTGTTTTTTCAGACCTTTTATTTTTCCTATGAAAATGGCAGTTCATCCATTTCTTCTGCTCTTACATCCTACTTCCTGAGCAGGGTAGAGACTTTTGCATGCATTTGCAGTGGAGCCTTTTAAAATTCAAAATCAGGTCTGGTGGTAAATAGAAGGATCTTGAAGTGAATGTCATATTCTGAAGGGCTGTAAGCCTCACGATATGGTAGGTGGGTACTCTGTTACATTTCATCTCACATTTATAACCTCCTTATTCTCCAAAGAGCGTATTATACATAATGGGCCAGATTCCGTGCAGTAGGAAATGACTACATCCTTTGTGAATAAGTGGTAGGTCTTCCGGATAGTTGAGCCCTTGATAAAGGCTATGAGTGGGAAGTGGGCATGTGACAGGGAATGGGAAGAGGATTTGGGGAGTCGGGGAGGCCTTTTCTGAGTTGCTAAGACCTTAATGAGAAGAAGGAAGCAACCGTAGGACAAGCTCTGGGGAGAGTTTCTAGGCAGAGAGAGCAGTGAGCTGGGAACGAGCCTGCGTGTTCAGAGACCAGGCAGAAGGCTGCTGTGGCTGGAGCCAATGAAATGAGGGCGAGGAGTTTGGAGAGGTGAAGGGGTTAAATAGGACCTTGTAAGCATGGTAAGAAATGTATGCTTTATTCCAAGTGCAGTGGGAGGTTTGAAGCAGGAGAGTGATACATATTGTGATAAAAGTCTCACAAAAGGGGACACGACCCAGTCTAGAGGCAGGCTGCTGGCAGGGAGGTTTTCCAGAAAAAGAGGGGGTACTTTTGCTACTCCCTCTGCCTGGAATTCTCCTCCCTGGACGGTCACAGGGCTCACTTCCACACTCCCTTCACGTGGCAGCTCAACGGTCCTCTTCTCAGCGAAGCCTTCCCTGACTGCTCTTTTTAACATTTCAACTATCTCGCCCTCCTCCCTTGTTTCTCTGCCCCTCCCTGCTTTATTCATCTCCATAACACTCATTATCTTATGTACTTCATATAAGATATGTGTATTTTCCTGTTTTATGATTTTTATTGCCTATTTTTCAGATAGAATATGTTTGATGAGGGCAGGAGTGTGGCTTTAGTCCCTTCTACATACCTAGTGTCACAGACACTGCCTAACGCCCAGTAAGTATGTGTGGAATAAACAAATTAACCTGAGCCGAGTTTTGACGGCACCTGCTTACTATAGACAAAGAATGGCACTGCCTGCACCGTTGATGAGGCATGTACTTTGAAAGAGTTAGCTCCATCCACATCCCTCATTCAGGCCCTCATGTCTAAGGGGAGGCCACACAGTTTTTGTGCTCTTGAAGGGTATCAAAGGAGGGGTGGGCATCAACCTCACCTCATACTGTGCCCCACATCATTCTGTTCTAGCCCCATGGCCCTCTTTACGTCCCTCAAACGTGCTAAACCCATTCCCATCTCTAAACGTCTGCCTTCATGTTCCTCTAACTAGAATTTTCTTCCCCCATCTCTTTACTTGGCTAGTTCCTCCTTGTCATTCAGTTCTTAACTCAAATGTCACCGCCTCAGAGAGGACATCCCTGACCTTCGCTGACCACCCAATCAAAATGATTTCCATCTATCCCATCCCCCCACTGGTCACTTTCTATTCCATTACTTCATTGGTGTTTTTCAACCTAGCGCTTCCACTTGTTCCTTTACTTGTTTACAGGCTTATCACTCATGTGCTTTCAATAGAATGTAAGCTCCATGAAAGCAGACAAAGTCACCCTTGTTTTTTATGGACTCCCCCGTGCCTGGCACATAGGAGGTGCTCAAAACGTGTGCTGAATGAATGCATAAATGAATAAATAAGTCAGACAAGCTAAGGTTGGCCTAGAGGTGCAGAGTAAGTGATTGGCATTGCCCAGGAAATCCAATTCCCAGTTCCCTCCTCCCCTTTAGAGCACACTGCCTTCCCGATGTATGTGGGAAAAGATACCCGAAAAGATAAACAAGAAGAGCTGAAACTTTTCTAAGCCCAAACTCCAGGGGAAATGCTGAGCTCTCGTACAGGGAAGAGGAAGCATGTCCCAGCCCTGGGAGGGTCACTGCTTCCATTGTTCACCTGAGCCTTTGGGTCAAGAAAGCAGATTATTGACATCATAAAACTGATTAGGGCAAAAAAACAATAAAAACTCAACACTGGCTATGACATGACTGTTCCATTGTACAATCTGATGGAGGAAATGTATCTAGGATTACCCAGACAGTCAATTATTCATGAGCTAAACGTCCAGGCATCAATTACCTGGCTTGATGCTCTTATTCATTAAGGAGATTGAACAGCCCAACTTAACAAAGCAGGAGAAAGTTGCTAAGTAACAGAAGTTACCTGACCAGCCCACAACACTACAACCTCCACAATATGAGTCTTTTCATGGCAAGAGAGGGCCCAGGGATCACCAGCACGAGAGATCAAGTGGTAAACCCCATTGGGGCTAGTTTCAGCTTTGGCAACGGGAAGGGGGTTGAGGGCAGATGGGCTGGATTTAGAGACATCAGAAGGAATGTACAAGACAGAAGCTAAATAAGTTCATTTGTATCATTTTTTTAGATTCCACATATAAGCTGTATGATATGATATTTAGCTTTCTCTGTCTGGCTAACTTCACTTAGTATGATAATCTCTAGGGCCATCCATGTTGCTGCAAATGGCATGATTTCATTCTTTTTTATGGCTGAGAAAATATAAATAGACTCAGCCATAAAAAACAAACTTGTGGTTACCAAAGGGGAAAGGTGGGGGAGGGATAAATTAGGAGTTTGAGATTAAAGTATACACACCACTATATATAAAATAGATAACCATCAAGGACCTACTGTATAGCAGAGGGAACTATACTCAATATCTTGTAATAGCCTATAATGGAAGAGAATATTAAAAGAAGAATATATATATGTATAACTGAATCATTTTGCTGTACAACTGAAACTAATACAACACTGTAAGTCAACTATATTTCAATAAAAAATTTTTTTAAAAAGACATAAGCTAAATCACCTTTTCCAAATGAGAGCAATATTTACCAGGAAGAGTAAGAATATTTTACAACACATACTGTTAATATTTTAGTTAAAAGTCAAAGATGCTTATCTAACATATAATTGAACAAAAGTACACTGCAAGCATAACAAAAAATCCCCTGGGTGCTATGAATTCTTGGATTTTTCTCTTCAGGCATCCATCTGAGACTGAGTCTAAAAATCATTGTAAGGACAGAAAAATTTATAAACAGGATACAAAAGTTTGTATAGAGGACACAAAGCTTTATACATGCAACATAATTAACTTTCTCCTTATAAAAATTTGTTCCACTGTAGATAAAACTATAATCCCCTTGACTGCTACGTCCAGTATTTGTCTGTATATCTTTTATAATCAAAAAAAGAAAAAAAAAAAAGACTCATGGGGCAATACCCTGGCAGCCCAGTGGTTAGGACTCCAAGCTCTCACTGCCGAGGGCCCGGATTCAATCTCTAGTCAGGGAAGCTGCATGGCGCAGCCAAAAAAAAAAAAAAAAAAAAAAAAAAAAAAAAAAAAAAAAAAAAAAAAAAAATCAGATTTGAACATACAGATCGTGAGGAGAGGAGCTTGTGATTCCAGCTTCAGCTCATACAGGGGTTGACGCAGGGTTATCACAAAATCAGGATGCTCACTGTATCCAATGTTCCAGGACCTCATGTGGTATAGGCAGGACCAGTTACATAATTTGCTGGGCCCATTGCAAAATAAAAATGTAAATCCCCTTCTTCAAAAATTATGAAGAATTTCAAGATGGCAACAGCGGACAATTAAACCAAGCACAGGGCCCTTCCAAGCATAAGGCCTGTACAGCTGTGCAGGTTACACGCCCTTGCAGTGGGCCCTGGTTGCAGGACTAAGAGCTCAGGCTTCCGAGTGAGACCAACTCTGGTGAGCCCAGGCTTCACCTTTACCAGATGTAAGGCCTCAATGAGCCTCCATTTTCTCAGAGATAATAATGGGAACAAAATGAGGATTGAGTGAGACCAGGCATGGCTCGTGCTAACCACTCCACAGGGGATAATTATCTTTATTTATTTATTTATTTTTTAACATCTTTATTGGAGTATAATTGCTTTACAATGGTGTGTTAGTTTCTGCTTTATAACAAAGTGAATCAGTTATACATATACATATGTTCCCATATCTCTTCCCTCTTGCGTCTCCCTCCCTCCCACCCTCCCTATCCCACCCCTCTAGGTGGTCACAAAGCACCGAGCTGATCTCCCTGTGCTATGCGGCTGCTTCCCACTAGCTATCTATTTTATGTTTGGTAGTGTATATATGTCCATGCCACTCTCTCACTTTGATGCTGTGGAAATATTAATGACAAGCAGTGACAACGGAGCAGGCTCCTCACGGGGAAACTCTACTCGTGCATACAGACTCCACAGCAAGCCAAGCCACTTTCCCTCTACACTTGAGTATCACCTGGTCGCAGGGTTCAATGGAATTCCTTTCTTCCCACAGCTGTTAGCACATGAGAAGGGCCTGATTTGGGTTGATGTGAATATTTCATGGGAGGTGAAGCTGTTGTGAGTTTGATAACTGAGGTTCATTCGGAACCAGCATAATTTGGCCCTTTCATTCCATCATTCATTCATTCATGAAATACTTTTTTTTTTCTTTTTGGTTGTGCTGTCCCCCACCATCCCATATGGCTTGAGGATCTTAGTTTCCCAGCCAGGGATGGAACTGGGCCCTTGGAAGTGAGAGTGCAGAGTCCCAACCACTGGACTGCCAGGGAATTCCCCATGAAATACTTTTCATGGTCATTTGCTGGCATTGGGGAAGCAGATAAATTATGAGCAATTCCTGTCCTCAGGGTTGGGGAGTGGGCATGAGGACACGCATTCTGGAAAATACTGCCACAGCCCTACACGGGACTGACTTGTTCACATCTTCTTAGGTCTCAGCTCAAATGTCAGCTCCTCAGCCAGGCCTTCCTCCATTACCCTCCCTAAAGAAGACTGCCAAGGACCATGTCCCATGACCCCATTTAAGGCCTTCATAGATCCTGTTGACTTATTTGTAAATGACAGGGACCATATCTTGTTCATCTCTGCATCTCTAGAACACAGAGAGAGGCCTGGCTCATAGGAGCACAGTAAATATTTTTCAATAAGTTAATGAATAAAGTATGAGGGAATTTTGATGATGCTGTGAGAGCACAGAGAAGGAGTACTGCATTATGCTTGAAATTGTTGCAGATGGCTGCCTGGAGGTGGTGTCATTTCAGGTGAGTCTTGAAGGAGAGGGAGTTTGACAGGCAAACAAAGGTGGGTAGATGTTCCAGTCTGAAGGGACAGAGTGTGCAAAATCAAGACAGAGTATGCAAATCAAGGGAGTTCAGGAACTGCAAACTTTTTTTTAAAAATTTATTTTATTTATATTTTGGGCTGCGTTGGGTCTTCATTGGGGTGCACGGGCTTCTCATTGTGGTGACTTCTCTTGTTGCAGAGCACAAGCTCTAGGCTCACAGGTTCAGTAGTTGTGGCACACGGGCTTTAGTAGTTGTGGCTTGCAGGCTCAGTAGTTGTGGCTCTCGGGCTCTAGAGCACAGGCTCAGTAGTTGTGGCGCACGGGCTTAGTTGCTCCGTGGCATGTGGGATCCTCCCGGACCAGGGCTCGAATCCAAGTCCCCCGCACTGTCAGGTGGACTCCCAACCACTGCGCCACCAGGGAAGTCCCAAGAACTGCAAACTTTTTAGGGGGACAAAGGAGTAGGGCCCAGGTCACAGGAGGGCAGGAATTAGGCTCAGAAACAGAAGTGGGAACCAGATCACTAAATACGCCATATGTAATTCTAAGGAAGCTGAGTTTTATACTGGAGGCAGGAAAGCCCACTCCACTCATACGCCTGTTCTGTGCCAGGCACTGAACTCAGTGTGATGAATACAGCTGTGAGCAAGAGATATATGGTCCCTGACCTCAGAGAGCTTACCTTCCAGCAGGGAAAACAGACATGACATCAATCCATAATGACTTATATTTAATCATTAAACAAAACTAATTAAAAGCAGTGTAATTAAACATTACGGAGAAAAGCAGAGTGTGATGAAATCCCGTAACAGGGAGAGCTAACCTGGTCTAGGGATTAGAGAAGTCTCCCCTCTTGGACTCTCAAATCGGTCCTGGAAAAATCCATTGCTTGATGTCAAAAATTAACTTTAACTCCATGTACCAATGGGGAAAAAAACCTCATATATATGTTGATGAGTTCAGTAAATCCATTCCCAGAAAGAAACATTTGGCTTGTTGCCATTTATATAATACTTTAAAGCATGCAAAATATTATTGTCTACTGATACAAACATATAGCATAAAGGCATGCATGGGAATGAAAAACGCCAGAATCAGTGTAGTGACTCCCTTGGGAGTAGGGGTGAAGGTTGGAGTAGAGAATATCACTGGGGAGACTGAACTGTATTTATAATATTTTGTTTCTAAGCTGAGGATAGTTACATAGGTTAATTTTATTCTCTATATGCCTTTTCACATTTTTGAACTAGTTTACTTAAAAAAATAAAGTTAACTGAAGTCTACACTAAGTATTTTTTAGTAGTCATCATTACCACAAAAGAGATTGTAACATCTGTTCTCCAAAAGAGTACTGGAAATGGAAATACATATGTGATAGCAATTCTAGCACATATTGCAGGGTAAATAAACTCCAAGCCCATAAAAATTGTCATTAGGTCAAAAACTTTGCCCAGTCCTGTAAGTTCTTGCCAGAGATTCTGTATATAAAACACAAAGTAAGTAAAGGAAAGAAATGCTATTTTTAAAAAAACCTGTCCTTGTAAAAGCAACTGTTCTAATAAACTAAGACTCTTTGGTGACTGTCTGGACCTCTTGCAAATTCCTTTTATCTTTATTTGCGAAAGAGGCAACTAAAATGGAAAGCAATCCAGGGAAGGCGGAAATAACTGGAACCTCAAATTCTCACCCACAATGGTGAAGTCGAGGCGCCAGTGGGACAGCACCCTGATCGATGTCTAAGTGCATGGGAATGGCTGACCCTCAGCCCCATCATAAATGGCTTTCAGTTGTACTCCTCAGAAGGGTCTCCTGGACTTGCGTGCATCCCTGGGCTCTGTGACTGAGGTCAAAGCTTGTATAGAGGAGGAACAATGGACTTCCTTGATCAGAATATTTCTGAGTCCACGGTGGATCTCTGTAGCAGTCCTTAAAATAGCCAGTGAGGAGTAATTGGACTGGCAGCCAGTTATTGATCATTCAGTAGAATGCTAGCAGCTGTCATCAGGCCAGAGTAATAGAGACACCATGGACCTGCCCTCCGCTGGCAGAACACATTTCCCCCAAATCCTTATCACAAACCCAGAACTAAAAGCCCTGACTAATTTGCTACCTCAGCAGCACAATGTCTAATAATATCCTCTGATAAATGCAGATAAATAGTGTTTGGAAGGTGGACAGTGCTTTCTAGATTGACAGCCCAATCCTAGGGAGACACAAAGGCGTCAAGCCATCATCCGAAGTGAAAGTCTATAAAACCATCAGCAGTAGAGGCTCTTTCCCAACCCTGGACCTGTTTCTATGGGCCTATTCAATTGCTAAACCCATCCATCCATCCATCAAATCATGGTTCAACATCCGTCTGTGTCAGGTTCCGTTCCAGGTTAAGGGAAATGAAAATGCCCAGGATTCTGGCCTGGAGGAGCTCACAATAAATGTTGACCACATACCCACTGGAAACCGGACCTGGCATAAGATTTCTGAGGAAAGATCCTCCCTCCAGCTTTGATAGGCCCAGTGAATTAGCTGATGAGATCAGTGATGAAGGCTAGATAGTCTTGTCCAGGAATGGCAAATAAGTTTGTTATATTCCTATGTCACTTACACTCACCTGGTGATGGCTGTCTGGAACACTGTGATGAGAATGGCTCTGAGCAGATGTTCAGGTGGTGGGAGAGAATCTGGTGGTTGATTAGTGATGTCTGTTACAAGTGAAGAGTGAGAAAGTGGCTGCACATGTTCGCGTTCTCTTGTGCAATGAAAAGACAATGGGCCTATAGGTAGAGATTCTGATTTTACTTCTATCATTAACTGTGTATCTTAAGCAAGTTAGTTGCTTTCCCTCTCTCAGTTTCCTTAATCTATAGAACAGGGATGATAATGTATACTCTGCTCTATCTTCCTCTCAAGTTTACCAGTAAGAATTGAATGAAATAAAATATGAGAAAGTATTTATCACTATGTACTTACAACTATGTTGTAGGTTAATATTGTACTCGAAGGATTAGGCTTTAATTGGGGAGGGTGGGAGGGAAGTGGGCAGAATCAATCAGCTTGTTTCCCTTTTTGATAGATTTAATTTTGGTTTTCTGTTCTGTCCATACTACAGAAAGCACTTGCACGAGGTAGGTCTTTTGGATTTTTTTGGTTTGTTTTTTTTTGCGGTACGCGGGCCTCTCACTGCTGTGGCCTCTCTCGTCGCGGAGCACAGGCTCCGGACGCGCAGGCTCAGCGGCCACGGCTCACGGGCCCAGCCGCTCTGCGGCATGTGGGATCTTCCCGGACCGGGGCACGAATCCGTGTCCCCGGCATCGGCAGGCGGACTCTCAACCACTGCGCCACCAGGGAAGCCCCGAGGTAGGTCTTTTTGATGTCAAGTAACATTCAAAATAGGAGAAGAGAACCATAAGAATTCCTTTACAACGAGGGAACAGAGTTCTCACAAGGACCAGGCTCAAGGAGACTGGTCCCTATTTCAAGATAAGGGGGTGGTTTATGGTCAAACATAGCCCTAGGGCCTTATCACTCTTCAACAGCAGGAGTCTGAAGCCCCACATCATGACAGCTCTCTCATGGTTACTCCTCCCTGCGATGCTGGTGATGATAACGATGATAAAGATAGCTACTGATGCTTTGTCAGGCACTTTAATCACCAACTTTACTGAGAATTCTTCATTTAATTCTTCCAACTGTCCCATGAGGTATTCTCATTTTAGAAATGAATTGAACAAAATCTTAGGCTAAGCAACACCCAAGGTCACAGAGCTAGTGAGGACCATTTGAAAGCAAAGTCTGTTGAGGTCTTGCCCACTACACTCTACTGCCACCCACTGTGGAAGTCTCCAAGCCAGATGACATAACCCCCCAAGGAAGAGGAATCCATGCCCCAGGCTAGGAGATGGATTGACAGCCCTGAGTGGCTCAATAGCGAGGAGTTCTGTGATTCTAACCCCATGAACACCCGTGTAAAGGACCACTGTTTTAAGTAGAAGGGTTATTTCTCAGAAACAGGCAACTCGAGGGAGCCAAAGTGAGTACAATTAAACCAGGAATGTTGTAGTTCTATTATTCATGATTTTCTTTTAAATAAGGTACTTTGGATTAAGTTCTAGCAAGGCAGCAAAAATTAGAATTTTCTCCCATTTCACTCACATCACCTGTTTCTGTTCCCAGAACTCGTAAAATTTCCATTTTCTAATATCATGTTTTACAGAGCCCTTGTCCATAATGTAGACCACATCCTTTTAGCATTTACATCCTAGCAGGTAAATAACATTAATTTTAAGAAGTTCCCATCATATGCTTCTTAAGAACTAGCTAAAATCTATATATAGTGCAAATGCTTGGGCCTGTCTAGACCACCAAGAGGAACTACTCTGCCATGGAACACTGGGTGAAGTTTGTTGAACTGACAGCCCCCTTATATTCACTGATTTTGAAATACCTTGTTGAAATTTCACATCTTAAATTGTGTCTATTTTGCCCACCAAGTGGTTACTGGGACTTACTGGTGGACAGTACGGTCAGATGGCACTCAGTTGTTCAGTCCTGAATTCAGCTCAAGCTTAGGAGCCAGAAAGTCCTACCCTTGGGTAGGAAAGTTACAGAGAGTAATTCATCTGCATTCAGAATATAGTATTTGGTATCTATTCATAGGGTTGTTTTAAGGGGAAAAATAGATCAATATGTGCAAAGTGCTCAGGGTCTGAAACATGTAGGTCTTCATTAACATTAATAGCTGTTACCATTGTTGTGGTGGTGGCAGTGGCTATCATGTTCATCTTTCCACATCAGTACATAAAGCTCTGTCTTAGCTTTTTCCTGACTGTGTAGTATTCCATTGTGAGGATATTTCATGATTTTATTTATTCATCTGCCGTCTCTGAATTTCTTAGAATGATTATAATGTATCACATATGTAGTAAGAAAAATAGTTTTAAATATTTTGTTACTTGCAATCACTTGTCCCTGCTGTGAATCAGATACTGAAAGTCCTTATTAAACTGTTCTACACACATTTGTAGATATAAGTGAAGTACTATCTTAGACTTGCTGAAGAAAGTCTCACCCAGCTGATCTTTAAATGACAGACAAACCAATTTCCCAATGTTATCACTAACTAAGCAACCCAGAGAGACCCAGCACATGATGACACCCCTCTAAAGCAAGAAAATTAGATCTTTCTTTATTCTTTGCAATGTTTAACAGTATCCAGACTGCAAACATCAGTGTTATGTTCAGCTAGTTAAATGTTATTAAGAGCCCGAGTATGAATTTCAGTCCCAGCCCTTATATAATCCTGGTGTCCTGGACAGTGTCCCTTTCTATTATACTGCAACAGGCAAGTGGACTGTCTAAGAATCCACATGTTCACATGCAAATAATCATAACTATGTGCCACCTTCATTTGGGAAGTTTTGGGGGCAGTGAAGGGAAGTTCCTATGTATTTTATTATTTTAAAAATTTTATTTTATCGAAGTATAGTTGATTTGCAGTGTTGTGTTAATTTCTGCTGTACAGCAAAGTGACTCAGTTACACATGTATACATTCTTTTTCCTATTCCTTTCCATTATGGTTTATCACAGGATACTGAATATAGTTCTCTGTGCTATACAGTATCTTATATATTTTAAATGTGTAAACATGCACATTTAAAATATCACATACACTTTTTAAAGACATATAACCATTTTAAACCTATTATAATGATCTCTTCTCCCAATATACATTTTTTGAGGCAAATGGAATGTATTACATGGTTGGTTCTGAAATGAAGCAAAAGCTTTTACTTCTCATCGGAGGTTTGAAGGCTTTCTCCAAAATCACTGTAATTGGAACAAGGAGGTCTGTGTTTCTCTTCTAATTATGTGAATAAGTTACAGCTTTGCTCTACATTTTATTGTGTCCTCCCATGACTTCTGGTGTGATGTTTGCCTTGTTCTAATTGCATGGTTTCCCCCAAGGCTTCTGGAAGGCAGGGATGTGCGTGGGAGAAGGTTTATCAGGCCACTTGAGCAACACTTTGCAAAGGGCCATTTCAGTCACTGAACGGGCCCTGAGGCTGGGGAAGGGTTTGTGCAGTCCACAGTCACACATCCCCTTCCCGATGGATCAGTTCCACTCTTTGTGGATTAAAGCATCATTGTTATACACTTTACCCAGGGCATTTCAGACTTGTGTCTGTGAACCTGTGAGCATGACTTAGCAGTCTCTGTGTCGTTAAGTGGTAACCACGCGTGGTAGCAATAGAACTAGTGCCTGGAGTCTGTTCCATAAAACAGAAATGGATGAGAGAGAATTGATGTATCCAACTCCCATTAAGAACTTGCGGTGGGAGTTCCCTGGTGGTGCAGTGGTTAAGAATACGCCTGCCAAGGCAGGGGACACGGGTTCGAGCCCTGGTCCGGGAGGATCCCACATGCCGCAGAGCAACTAAGCCCATGCGCCACAACTACTGAGCCTCCGCTCTAGAGCACACGAGCCACAACTACTGAAGCCCGCGCACCTAGAGCCTGTGCTCCGCAACCAGAGAAGCCACCACAGTGAGAAGCCTGTGCACTGCTACGAAGAGTAGCCCCCGCTCGCCGCAACTAGAGGAAGCCTGAGCGCAGGAACGAAGACCCAACGCAGCCAAAAATAAATAAATAAATAAATTTATTTTTAAAAAAAAACAAAAAACTTGTGGTATGATAATAAGGTCCAAAAAGTCTTTAAATTCACAGACTTGGAAAACAAAATGTTTGGACGAAACACCCCTGGCAGTAACAGAGTCTGTCCCCAGGGACCTGCCCCTGCTTAGCCCACGGTAGTGGCTGGTGTTGGAAAGGTGAGGTGCAGTTAAGACAGTGAGTCAGGCTCTGGCAACAATCTTGTGCGGTTGGGAAGGGCTCCATCAGCATGTGTTTGCTACAATCAGAATGGCAGATGGGTAACAAGGAACGCACTCTCCTAAATGGGGACCCAGAGGATACACGCAACAGACATAGCATGTATCAGCTCCACTGGAAGACGGTGTGCAATAATGGCTTAAGAGCACCAGCCCTACAGGCAGAGGGACAGGAGCTGGAAGCCCTACTTTGCCTCTTCCCAGCTGTGTGACCTGGGCCGAGTTTCAGTTTCCTCATTTGTAAAGTAGGGGTACTATTAGTACCTACCTCCCAGGTACTAATTACAACCAGTACTAAAACATAAGCTCGTCCCCATACGACGAGGCTATTCTATCCCTAGCCCCTCCCCAAACTAACAACAACAACAGTAACAGTAGCCAGGATTTACTAGCATTATTTGTATTATTTGTCTCCCCATTTGCCAGTGTGAAAACAGAGGCACAGATTGTTAAATAACTATGGTGATGGAGAGAAGAAGTGTCAAAACCTGGACTTGAACCCAGGGTTGAGTGACTTCAGAGGCTCCCCTCCTGAGGATACTGCCTCCAGTGACGGAGAAAGCAATTAGAACAGGCAGAAGTAACTTCATACACGACTGGCGGGCTCAAGCATGTGCTAGGCTTATGCAGTTTTGCAGTTAAAAATTAATTTTTACCCTGAAAAATATTATTTCTCTAAATTATGTTTTCTCCCTTCAATTTCTTCCTTCTCATGTCACAGTGATCACTGACCTGGGGGTATTTCAAAGGGAGTGGGTACTGCTGAATGAGGAAGAAAAGTACAAATTTTAAAACTAATATTAGAGGATTGGTGAGGGCTATCAGAGAACTTTGCTGGACTCCTAAAATCCCCAAATGATAACTGGAAAAATACAATTTATCTCTAAAACAATATTTTTTCTTATTGTGTGCTTATTATAGCAGTTAATAAATAACATCCTGCTCTTTTTTATCTTCTGGACACTCGTTTTCGTTCATACAACAGTTCATTTCTACCACCCCCTCCAAGCTCTCTCCTCCCTCGATGTTGCCTGTCCCACAAATAGTACCACCATTTGCCTAGTTGCTCAGGACAATTTCTAGGAATGTTGTTTGATTCCTCTCTTGCACACCCCACATCCAGTCCATTGGCCAATCCCCATCTCTCCCACTTGCCAAACTGCTTCCAAGGTCATCACTCATGTCTAGAGCAGCAACCCCTGTTGCCTTCTAACTGACCTCCTGACTTCAGTCCTCATCTCCCTGTCTCTCTGATTCTCCAAACGATAACCAGTGATCCTTTTAAAAAGAGTTTTATCGTATCATACCTTTGCTCAAAACCTTCCAATAGCTTCCCATCACACTCAGAATAAAATCCCAAGACTTATCCAGGGCTACAAAATCCTATATGACCTTCTCCCCTCCCCCACTGCCTCTACAATCTTCATCTCCACCACTTCCCACTCTCTACCCTGCCTCCCACATGCCAGCCTCAGGAACTTCAGGACCCCACTCTGAACTCACTCATCCCTCTGTCTGGAGCCCTATGCTCCCATACTGTGCACATGACTTGTTTTCATGCAGATCTCTGCTTTATTTTCTCACGATCTGTCTCTCCCATCAGAATGAAACTCCACGAGAGCAGGGGACTTTGTTTACCTTGTTCATTGCTGAGGTTCCATGTTCTAGTACAGTGTCTGTACGTAAGAGACAGGCGCCATAGATGAGACTAAAAATTACACTAGCAAATGTAAAACTACACCTGCGATAAGTGCATGTACTAGTCAGGATAAGCTGGGTTATGCTGCAATAAACAACAACCCCCACATCTCAGTCATCTCAAATAACAAAGAATTGTTTCTCTCTCACATTATGTGTCCATCATACTCCAGTGGGAATGGGAGATGGTCTCTGCCCAGGTCACCCTCACTCAGCAGTAAAGGCTGACTAAGTTTTTACAATTGGACAATTCCAAGTCCATGGCAGGGAAGAGAGATTAGAGCAAACTGGACTGTTTCTTAAAGGCTTTTACAGGGAACTGATACATGTTTCTGCTCCCATTTCATGGGCCAAAGCAAGTCATATGGCCACACTTAACTCCACGGAGGCTAGGGATGCCTGGTCCAATTTTGTCCCTAGATGGCGGGGAAGCAGAAGTACAAAGTGTCTGCAAAGTCTGAAAACATAGGAGAATCATAATGAACAGTTTATTAAGATTACAATTTGTGAGAGAATTATATTTTCTCATTTCCAGACTTCTGAATACCTTGCATTTGATCAGCAGCAGTAATGACCCTCACCATGCTATGCAAAAAATGTCCTTTTCACCTATGGTGACTTTGAAAATGTAGAATAGGGATCTGTCCCCTATCTTTGGGAAGTGATGTTTAAGCCAATATCTGAAGGATGTGTAGCTAGAGGGAGAAGGAAGACTTCTTGGGCACTGGGCCTGGGGTAGCCAGAGAATAGTAGGAGAGGCAGCAAGACAGACAGGCAGGACGACAGCTCTGTGCGATGTGCATTTGTGTGTGTCCAGGGGAGAGTGTATGCCTGTATTATTTTTACAAAACAAGTATCAAACTCAAATTGTTTCATAGCCTGTTTTTTTAAACTTAACCAGTATATCACGAACAACTTTCCTTGTCATTATAAACACTAATACAACTTATTTTTAACGACAGCATAGAATACCATTATACAGCCAAATCATAATTCATTTAACCCATCTCCTATTGTTCAGCTTTGAAATGGCTTCAATTTTTTTTCATCCTGTAAATGACACTACAGAAAAGACGCTTGTAATTCATTCTTTGCAGTCTTCCACTCTTATTCGCTCTGAATAAGTTACTCAAAGCACAATTACCAGGTAAATGGGTACACACAATTTTTAAGCATTTTTTTTTTAATGAATTGACAAATCATCTTCTGAAAAGCTTCTGTCACTCTGCGCTCACACAACCAATATGGCTTTACTTTAAACGTTAAGATGTTTGAACCTTATTGTATTTCACTATTCTCTAGCACAACACATTATACT
>NW_006777649.1:0-4966 GCF_000442215.2 Lipotes vexillifer | reverse complement strand
GAAAGAGTTGGGAGGAGAGAGATCTCCAAGTGCACAGGAATATTTCATTGAGACAAAACGGCAAAACTCACCTATCAGACAATAGTTTCCAGTAAGTACCCATCATCGCATCCACAGCATAGATCTCTCTGGCAGCAAACATTTAGGGGCCATATAATTCAGGAGTCATTGTCAAAACAGATCAATGGGTCCAGTACATGATAACAAGCTTCCACCCGCAATTGACAGCTGGGGCGTCTGTGCCTCTCTCGGCCCGAGAGACCTGGACTGTGAATGGCAAATAAGCATTCAGCCCTCAGTGGGAGGTGGCACTTTCTTCTTCCAGCCCAGCCCTGAAGCAGCGGAAGGGGAAGCAGTGTGGCTTTGTGGTTAGATTAGAGGACTGGGCCATTAGAACTTCATGTCCTCTTTTGGGCTCTGCCAATGACTTCTC
The DNA here is from genome assembly GCF_000442215.2 of Lipotes vexillifer. Taxonomy (NCBI): domain Eukaryota; kingdom Metazoa; phylum Chordata; class Mammalia; order Artiodactyla; family Lipotidae; genus Lipotes; species Lipotes vexillifer. The sequence goes on along the minus strand of NW_006777649.1, from coordinate 4,533 downwards.
CCAGGGCCTAAAAACTGTCGCTCTCCTTTTTTTTAGTGGTAAAATAGAGACAGCAATGCTAGCCTCTTCCTCAGAAAGAAGACATCCGAGTGTTTACTTTTAACATGTCTGGGCAGCCAGAAAGGAAACTTTGTTGCCAGGGCAATTAATTATTTTTAAAAACCACTATTGTGCCAGAGATTCTGTTATGTCACTCTAGAAAAATCTAGGTTTCATGGTCACGTAAAGAGGGCAAATCAAAATGAAGGCACCCATGAAAAATAAGGTATGTGGCAAATTGTCTTTTCTTTGTGCCACAGTGAACCAGTAAGCAAAGTGATATTAAAATAGGAAGCCTGGGGCTTCCCTGGTGGCGCAGTGGTTGAGAGTCCGCCTGCCGATGCAGGGGACACGGGTTCGTGCCCCGGTCCAGGAAGATCCCACATGCCGCGGAGCGGCTGGGCCCGTGAGCCATGGCTGCTGAGCCTGCGCGTCCGGAGGCTGTGCTCCGCAACGGGAGAGGCTGCGGCGGTGAGAGGCCCGCGTACCGCAAAAAAATAATAATAATAAAATAAAATAAAATAGGAAGCCTGTTAGAAGTATGAAAACAATGTAAAGGAAATACTTTTTATAATTATGGAAAGATAGCAACTTATTGTTGAATGAAAAAGGTAATGAAAGCAACACGATCAACATGATTCCATGTTTAAAATCTTTGAGCACCTATATATGTAAATACATTAAACACAGGGAAAAAACTCTAGAGGCACACAATTATCAAGTGGCTGTCTGTGGATTTTCACTTTCTTCCTTTTGGCCAATCTCTATTTTCTGATTTTTCTACAATGCACATAAATTACTTGAGTGCTAAAAATTACTTTAAAGTAAATGATGAATATTTTAGAGGGCAATGATCTTTGTGAACATGAACAGCGAATAAACCGGGAAGCTTTCATATTATGTATATGGACATGATCCAAAACTTAGTAATATGAAATATTTGTTTTCATTGGAAAGATGTAAGTAAATCAGAGGGAGAAGGCATTTCCTGACTTGAAGTAGACATATTCGGGGCACTGATTAGGTATAGTTATTGACTTTTGTATCAGCACTTAGAAAACTCTGTCTCCAGATATTCTTTTATTTATTTATTTATTATTATTATTTTTTTTTTTTGCGGTACGCGGGCCTCTCATTGTTGGGGCCTCTCCCGTTGCGGAGCACAGGCTCCGGACGCGCAGGCTCAGTGGCCATGGCTCACGGGCCCAGCCGCTCCGCGGCATGTGGGATCTTCCCAGACCGGGGCACGAACCCGCGTCCCCTGCATCGGCAGGCGGACTCTCGCCCACTGCGCCACCAGGGAAGCTCTCCAGATATTCTTATAGATCAGTCTCCTTCTCTGCAGATGATATAGAATTTAGTCTCAGTCACAGAGCCTATTATCTCTTCATGTTATACTAGCAGTCACCAACCCAGCCCCACCCTCATGTAAGTCTGGAGGCTCTCATGGCCCATGAATACCAAATACAAGCCTATAGTGCCAAGTAACATAAAGCTAAGTGTGGTGGATCCATGACTATGATGGTAACAAGCCCATATATGGCAGCTCCTCTCGTACACTGCTTGGGAAGCGGAAGATCCCACATGCCGCGGAGCGGCTGGGCCCGTGAGCCATGGCTGCTGAGCCTGCGCGTCCGGAGGCTGTGCTCCGCAACGGGAGAGGCTGCGGCGGTGAGAGGCCCGCGTACCGCAAAAAAATAATAATAATAAAATAAAATAAAATAGGAAGCCTGTTAGAAGTATGAAAACAATGTAAAGGAAATACTTTTTATAATTATGGAAAGATAGCAACTTATTGTTGAATGAAAAAGGTAATGAAAGCAACACGATCAACATGATTCCATGTTTAAAATCTTTGAGCACCTATATATGTAAATACATTAAACACAGGGAAAAAACTCTAGAGGCACACAATTATCAAGTGGCTGTCTGTGGATTTTCACTTTCTTCCTTTTGGCCAATCTCTATTTTCTGATTTTTCTACAATGCACATAAATTACTTGAGTGCTAAAAATTACTTTAAAGTAAATGATGAATATTTTAGAGGGCAATGATCTTTGTGAACATGAACAGCGAATAAACCGGGAAGCTTTCATATTATGTATATGGACATGATCCAAAACTTAGTAATATGAAATATTTGTTTTCATTGGAAAGATGTAAGTAAATCAGAGGGAGAAGGCATTTCCTGACTTGAAGTAGACATATTCGGGGCACTGATTAGGTATAGTTATTGACTTTTGTATCAGCACTTAGAAAACTCTGTCTCCAGATATTCTTTTATTTATTTATTTATTATTATTATTTTTTTTTTTTGCGGTACGCGGGCCTCTCATTGTTGGGGCCTCTCCCGTTGCGGAGCACAGGCTCCGGACGCGCAGGCTCAGTGGCCATGGCTCACGGGCCCAGCCGCTCCGCGGCATGTGGGATCTTCCCAGACCGGGGCACGAACCCGCGTCCCCTGCATCGGCAGGCGGACTCTCGCCCACTGCGCCACCAGGGAAGCTCTCCAGATATTCTTATAGATCAGTCTCCTTCTCTGCAGATGATATAGAATTTAGTCTCAGTCACAGAGCCTATTATCTCTTCATGTTATACTAGCAGTCACCAACCCAGCCCCACCCTCATGTAAGTCTGGAGGCTCTCATGGCCCATGAATACCAAATACAAGCCTATAGTGCCAAGTAACATAAAGCTAAGTGTGGTGGATCCATGACTATGATGGTAACAAGCCCATATATGGCAGCTCCTCTCGTACACTGCTTGGGAAGCGTGCCAGTGAAATGTGGAAAGCATAGAATGAACAACTATTTTTAACGTGACCATTTTCCATTCCCCCTTCTGCTGTTCTACACTTCAACTTTGCTTTGGGCAGCTAGCCCTTCCTGAGTGGAGGCAATCTTGGTGGGACTGTCAGTCAAGATCTTTGCCCTCTTCTGGGTGATGGTTTGGTATAGAACCCAAGGTCAGCCGGGCCCATGTTTTCTCCATGAACACTGTCCTGAGTGGACTGAGAAGGGCTGTAGGAGCTCACTCACCACAATTGCAACACCCGAAAGTTGGGCCCCTTCCTTCCTGTTGCTTCAGAACTGCCTGGTTTCTGCCATTCCTTGAGATTTTCAGGCTTTTCTTCAATTCTGTATGCTACCCTATATTTCTAGTAGTTCCATTTTTCTTTCAGTTAACAAGATTTAGTTTCTATTGCTCACAACCAAGGAACCCAAAGAGATACAAAGCCCCCTTTCCATGGACCACTTTCACACCCAGCCCTTTGAGTCTTTGCAAAGTCACAAGATGATACTGGGTAACGGCACATATGTGCCTGGAATCTGGTGGGAAAAGGTCAGAAAATATCTATTATTCCCGGGAAATAAAATGAATACATACTGTATATATATACACATACATATACATATATACACATAATACATATATAGTGCTCTGAAAATAGCACACTTTTGAAATTAAGATGAGTCTACCAGCACCATCTGCTATAAGAAGAAAAACATTCTGGTATACAGCTAATGCAAAATGAACAGAAATCCTGGAAAACATAACCCAAAGCAATGATGATGGAGCAGCAAAGTTTTGTGACCCCACCACGTAAAAAGCTCTGAAAGGTAGAAGAGGGTAAAAGAAGCAAAGATGGGATGAAATAACATACAAACTGCTCTAGGCTGAGAATCAAAAAAGCTGGTCTTTAGGATGGAATGATAAAGCTGATGACTCCAGGTATTTCTAAATGACAACACCAAGATCTAGAAAGGAGACAGTATTATTCCTCAACCCTCTCTGTCTTTGTCCAAATTCCCAGAAGAGAGTGTGGCTGATTCTGCCCACCAGTGACTGCCTTCCCCTAGGTCAGGTGTCCACCTATGGTTTAATCACCTGCGGCCACAGGAGGACAAGGTCATGTCATATAAAAAAAGGACGCAGAAGCCCAGGCCTGGGGGAGGAGAGAACAGTTACAAAAGGGGAAAGGGGTGTCTTATGCAGCAGGGTAATTTTAGAATAATAAGGGGATCAGAAAACAGGTCCCCAGTTCCCAGGCTAAGGTTTCAACCACCAGACCACATCATCACTTAGAATACAAGGTTTATGATAGAGAGGGTCGCGTTAGATAATTTCCAAAGCCCTACCAGCAATACAGCACTGTGGTAAAGTTTAAGTACAGTTTGAGGATTACTTTGTTAGTAAACAAAGAACATTTATTCGCAGCCTACTTTTCAATGGGAGTAGGTATATCGCATGGTGATATAGGGCAGATTTTGGAGTCTGATGCCCAAGCTCAATCCTGGCTCTCCAGTGTACCTCCAGTTCCGCATAAGCTCTCCGATGCTACCTCATACATTTATTATGAGGGATACATGAAATAACCGATGCAAAGGCCTTGTTGCAATGCCTGGCATATTTTTGTTGTTGTTGAAATACAGTTGATTTACAGTGTTGTGTTAATTTCCGCTGTACAACAAAGTGATTCAGATATATATATAT
>NW_006777648.1:0-220 GCF_000442215.2 Lipotes vexillifer | reverse complement strand
TGAAAGCAACTGGACGTTTCACGGACTGCGGTTCGTTGACACACCAGTGAGTTGGATCGAGAACGCGCACGAGCTCGTGAGTGAGCTGTCACATCGGGCGAAGGAGAGGCCTGATGCATGGGGCAGAATTCTCCCTCATCAAGTTAACGACGCGACTGAGGTGGAGCTTAACAAGGCAGTGAGCCGACTCCGGGGCCCATTTGCCGACAAAGTTTTCCGC
>NW_006777647.1:0-484 GCF_000442215.2 Lipotes vexillifer | reverse complement strand
GGTTCCTGTAAAGAGGGAAGCCCCAAACTTTGGGGTGGCTCTGTCTTTTTGATTTGTTTTTCCTTAAGCCTAGTCCCCGAGGCTATGTACCTTGTTTTGAAGATGTTTCAGGAAATACCATACATTTCTCCTGGGTGGCTGTTGGCAATTTACATCCCGCCCATCAGCATAACAACGCTCCCTGTTCTCCCTGGTCTGTCCTGCCTTTCTGGATTTAACACTTTTTTCAGATGGCCTTTCTGACCTGGGGGAAGTGAGAGTTCATTGTAGCGCAGATTTCCATTGCAAGATTGCTTGGTTGGCCAAAAAGGGCATCCTGGTCGGCATTCTGCCTATTTTCATAGGCTTTAAATGCCATTCCAAACCACCTCCTGAAATCGGTCTCCGGCAATTCTGCCTCACTTTCAAGTTCTCTTTGCATCCTTACTTCAATATCTTTTTGGACGAAAGCTGTCATTTATAACTGTGCAGGTTTGTGAATTAC
>NW_006777646.1:0-435 GCF_000442215.2 Lipotes vexillifer | reverse complement strand
TTTTTTTTTTTTTTTTTTTTTTTTTTTGCTGTACGCAGGTCTCTCACTGTTGTGGCCTCTCCTGTTGTGGAGCACAGGCTCCGGATGGGCAGGTCCAGTGGCTCACGGGTCCAGCTGCTCTGCAGCATGTGGGATCTTCTCGGACTGGGGCATGAACCCGTGTCCCCTGCATCAGCAGATGGACTCTCAACCACTGTGCCACCAGGGAAGTCCACATATACATTTTTGAACCATGTTTTTCTCTGGATATTTGCCCAGGAGTGGGATTGCTGAGTCATATGATAGTTCTATTTTTAGTTTATTAAGGAGCTTCCATGTTGTTCTCCAGAATGGCTGTACCAGTTTACATTCCCACCAAGAGTACAAGAGGATTCCGTTTTCTCCACACCCTCTCCAGCATTTATTGTTTGTAGACTTTTTGATGATGGCCATTCT
>NW_006777645.1:0-1807 GCF_000442215.2 Lipotes vexillifer | reverse complement strand
TTTTTTTTTTTTTTTTTTGCGGTACTTGGGCCTCTCACTGTTGTGGCCTCTCCCTTTGCGGAGTACAGGCTCCGGACGGGCAGGCTCAGCGGCCATGGTTCACGGGCCCAGCCGCTCTGAGGCACGTGGGATATTCCCGGACCGGGACACGAACCCGGGCCCCCTGCATCGGCAGGCGGACTGTCAACCACTGCTCCACCAGGGAAGCCCGAGGAAGCATTTCTTGAGAATTTTCATATTTTGTGGGAGGAATTGAGGCTTACGGGGGCAGAGTCAGAAAATACTGTTTTGTGATAATTGTTTTGACAACATATTTATTTTTCTGGCTGCAGTGACCTAGGAGATATGAATTTTCCTCCAACTCTGAGTCTGTGCTAGAATAAAGATGAGCCAAAGTGGGTGGGAAAAGCATCTGAGGCTTGGAAATAGGATTAAGTATGCATTTTAGATACTATTTACTATCCAATTTTTATTTATGTGAACTGGTTGTATCCTACTAATGTGCGTGGCCCAGTTCCAGTTGGATGTTAAGCAGGAAATGTCATATCAGAATGTCTAGCAGTTGATAAAATATGATTTATTAAAACTCTGTGGTATGAGGAACACTGTTTAACGCCATGGAACATACACATTAGAGGGAGGGAAGCAGGGTATGTGTGGCAAATTGCTATCTCCATTGAATGTGTCCATAACTGTGCTTTATGCTGTTGTCTTAATTATGGGCTAAATGACTACCAGTAATTGTTAAGAGCTGTTAAAGGTGTTGCCTCTTATAGAAGAAGTATGTCTTTTAGGCGTCCACTGTAAAAGCTGTCTAGTGCTGGGTCCTTAAAAGCAAGAACTTAGTGTGGGGATTCACAACCCAGGAAGCTAGTAGAAAAGGTCAAGACAGTTGTGTAGTTTGGCAGATAGAGCTTGTCAGGAGCGTATGCTGATGTAAGCTTCTAAGGCCAGGACCGTATTTGTTTTGTTCACTGCTGTAGCTCCAGCACCTAGAACGGTGATGCTCATTAATATGTGCTGAATGAATGAATAAATGGACATGCAGTGAGGACATCTCATGCAACTTGGGCAGGAGGAGAACCAGTATAAAGCAAACTAGATGAGCACAGCTCAGCTTCAACTGAAATTAGTTGTCAGCCCAGAAAAGAGCCATGTAGTCTTCCCCAGGAGTCAAGGAAGATGATTTTGATCCATGGGTAGCAGAAGAGAAATGTTTAAATCAGGGCCACTGAGAAAAATTTGTAACTTAATTGGACTCTTCATCAGCTATTTATGTCCCCTGTTGTCTCCCCCATGCCTGTATTGAGAGAGTTTGGTAGACCATCTACTATGAGAAGGGGTGTAGGCTCTGTGGTTGTAGTAGTTATCTGTTGCCGAGTTACAAAGTTACCGTGAAATGGAGCAATTTATTTTGGAATCCAGACACAGCTTAAATGGGTGGTTCTGACTCAGAAGCTTTCATAAGGATGCTGCCAAGCAGTTGGCTGATACTGCAGTCATGTCAAGGCCCAGCTGGGGTTAGTGAGTCTGCTTCTAAGCTCACTCACGTGGTGGCTGGTGGACCTCAGGTCCTCACTGGCTGTTGGTAGATTGACAACAAGGTCATGGGAAGCTCTCTTTAAGGCTGCTCAAACAAAGGATACCGCTTTCCCCCAGGATGAGTGATGAGACAGAGAGAGAGAGGGGAAAAGAAATGAGACAATCTTCTATAACCTAATCTCAGAAGTGACATCCTATTACTCCTGCCATATTCTGTTGTTCACACAAACCAACCTGAGAAGTATGCGAGAGAACAGTTCCAGTA
>NW_006777644.1:0-464 GCF_000442215.2 Lipotes vexillifer | reverse complement strand
AAGTCACTCTGGCTCCTCTCTCTCGGTCCACCAGCCGGCGACGCTTCTTCTGTAAAAGCATTCCTAGAAAATAACCCTACAACCGGGAAGGGTAGCGATCGTTGAGCGCAGTTTCCAGGAGCCGGTCCCCGCGGCCGGGAGAGGTCCCTCTCCCCCCGCGGCTGGCGCGGAATGTGGCGATCCGGCCCGGCGCGTGGGTCGACTTCTTGAGGCCGGAACTCGGCGGCAGCAGCAGCTGCTGCAGCTGGCAGGTGGAGTGGAGGCCGTCGGAGTTGACCACTCACAGACTCGGCGCGTCGGCACTGCGGCCCCGGGGCAGCCGGCGCCGGTGACATGCGCTGATTCGATCCCTCCGGAGAAGGTAAGCAGCCCAGCTATTATTAGCGTCGGCCAGAGTGCGCGGTGCTTTCTGCTTGGTTAGTGATGGGGTTTGTAATACAGAGGGAAGACGGGGAATATCCCTG
>NW_006777643.1:0-1406 GCF_000442215.2 Lipotes vexillifer | reverse complement strand
TGAGAGGCCCGCATAACGCAAGAAAAAAAAAAAAAAAAATCTTTAATAGAAATCAGGAAAAAACAGTATCATTTATTCTTGGCCCTATGCAAACAATGGGCATCCCTGGGGAAAGAAGCACCTCAAAGTGAGGCAAACTTTGAAAACAATGTTCATGCTTTACATACTAGATTCAAAGAAATAAAAAAAAAAAAATGCCTGAAAAGTATATAACATAAAATCAGAAACCCATTATCCCAATGCTACTGTCATAAATTGATAATGTTCTAGATAATAATTCTGATGACCAAGAAAAGACAAGTGACAGTTTTGTTGGCATTTAATGAAGTTAAGGTTTAGGATATAATTCTCTCTTACCTTGATCCCCAAAACTCTTATGGAAAAAATCATCACCACTCCTGTCACTATCTTTTATCACTTAAGAACCTCCCAGCGAAGAGGCTTGTACCTTTTAAGATTCTCTTCAAAATGGTGGCTAAAAGGAATGCATTTTAACCATGATCCTCCTCAATTTCCTACTTTTTCCCAAAAATATTATCAGCAATGCAGACATGAAAATTACTTTAAGAATTTAATGTTGACTGATTTTGAGCAAACGGTCAATTTACTTACAACAGGCTGAAATGCATGAAATTGCCCAAAAGCTCAACCCCTGCATCCACGTATTCAACTAAAACATTGACCATTGCTTACTGTGGAACACGCACATTGTTGGGCACGGCAGAAATAGACTTGGGGGGAATTCCATGGTGGTCCAGAGGTTAGGACTCCATGTTTCCATTACAGGGGACACAGGTTTGATCCCTGGTCAGGCAACTAATATCCCACATGCTGTGATGCAGCCAAAAAAAAAATAAATTTAAATTAAAAAAAAAAAAAAGACTTGGAATATGCTCTGAAGATCTACATGAACTATAGCTCCAGATTAGATTAGTGGGGGAAGAAAAAAAAAAAGAGTAGCGGTTGACATAGCCATAAAAAAAGTCATCATCATAATAAAATGTTCCTGCCTGACAACATACATTTTCACTTAAAATGCTGGGGGGAGTGGGGTGGGTCTGGAGAGCAAGGCATAATCCTGTTTTCTCTCCATTAACTACTGACCTAGTTACTATACCATAGAGAGAGAAGCGTAGTGCTCAGTACCAGGCAACCACATATCTTTACAACGGATACTGGATCATATCAGCAAGGTAGGTGGGACAACACAAATGATCAAATTTATTCCACTACCTTGTGCAATTCTTCAACATCATTTTTAAAGAGTAACCTTGGATCACCCATTAAATGAATAAAATAGTAACAACAGCAACTACCATTCATTGAGTACCTATTACATGCCAGGCACAATGCTAAGGAGCTTTACACACACCATCTCTTTTTTTTTTTTTTTTTTTTGGTAAGCG
>NW_006777641.1:0-200 GCF_000442215.2 Lipotes vexillifer | reverse complement strand
GTCCCTGTTCCCTAACCCTAACCCTAAACCTAACACTTACCCGAAGCCTTACCCTATACCGTGTCTTAAGCCTAACCCATAGGTTAACACTAAACCGTGCGCTAACACGTACACTAAACCAAAACCTTTGTAATACACTAACATTTACCCTAAACCGTCCTCGTTACCTAACCCTAACCATAACCCTTACCATTAGCCTT
>NW_006777640.1:0-439 GCF_000442215.2 Lipotes vexillifer | reverse complement strand
TGGGTCAAAAAGGATCTTGCTGTGATTTATGTCGTAGAGGGTTCTGCCTATGTTTTCCTCTAAAAGTTTGATAGTTTCTGGCCTTACATCTAGGTCTTTAATCCATTTTGAGCTTCTTTTTGTGTATGGCGTTAGGGAGTGATCTAATCTCATATTTTTACATGTACCTGTCCAGTTTTCCCAGCACCACTTATTGAAGAGGCTGTCCTTCCTCCACTGTACATTCCTGCCTCTTTTATCAAAGATAAGGTGACCATATGTGCGTGGGTTTATCTCTGGGCTTTCTATCCTGTTCCACTGATCTATATTTCTGTTTTTGTGCCAGTACCATACTGTCTTTATTATTGTAGCTTTGTAGTATAATCTGAAGTCAGGGAGCCTGATTCCTCCAGCTCCATTTTTGGTTCTCAAGATTGCTTTGGCTATTCGGGGTCTTTTG
>NW_006777639.1:0-593 GCF_000442215.2 Lipotes vexillifer | reverse complement strand
TTTAAAAAAGGGAATGGGGGGGGGGGCGGTGTTCCAGTGGCTAGGACTCGGCTCGAACAAAGATCCCACAAGCTGCACAGTGTGGCCAAAAATAAAAAAGGGGGTGGAGGATTGGGAATGCTGCTGGGTGACCAGCTCATAGTTTCTGCTCTATGGGGCAATCATTCCTTTTATGTTGTTTAGTGTTAGTTTGCTACTGCTGTTATAACAAATGTCCACTAACTGTGTGGCTTGAAATAATAGAAATTTATTCTTTCACAATTCTGGAGGCCAGAAGTCCAAAATCAGTATCACTGGGACAAAGTCAAGGTATTATTGCCTCTTCCAGCTTCCAATGGCTGACAACATTACTTGACTTGGCCACATCATTCCAATTTCTGCCCCTGTGATCACATCACTTTCTCTCCTGTGAAATCCCCTTCTGCCTATAAAGTTACATATGATTGCCTTCAGTCCACCCAAATAATTCAGGATAATCTCCTCATATCAAGATCCTTAAGTGCATATGCAGAGACTCTTTTGCCATATAAGGTAACATTTACAGGTTTGAGGAATTAGGATCTGATTTTTTTTTTTTTTTTTTTTTTTTTTAG
>NW_006777638.1:0-2016 GCF_000442215.2 Lipotes vexillifer | reverse complement strand
CTCTGTGCTTTTTTCAAAGCTTTCTTCTTTTTATATTCACGCTGCTGGGCAATCATTTCTTTTCTGTGTGGACAGAACAGGTAAATGTCAACTCTTCAAATTTAAAAGATGACTTCCTTAGACATATTTAGCAGTGCAACCACTGCCCCCCCCAAAAGAAAACCCAAAACCTAATGAACTTACATTCTTCACCCCACGAATAAAAGCTAACATCAATGCCGATCACTCAGGACTACTAAGAAATAAATGTTATTTGAAATATACAGTATCCTTGGAAGCTTTTGAACGCAAGTGTAGTAATCTATTACCCATTTAATCAAACATTTCAACTATGACTTTTAATTTGCCATTTACATGGCTTCTGCCAGTTGTGTTTTAGGAATAGGAGGAGTTTCAACATTAAAAGCTATCTAAACCTGTATCAATTGTTAAATGGGCAGTTAGCAAGTGTGATATGCTACATTTGGAAAAACTGTATGAAGAGATTCAATGCAGATAAAACTATTTCATGTAGATTGGAAGAGCACAGGAGTACAAAGGGAAACCATAGCTAACAATTCTTAAAACAAAAACAACTAGGGTTTTCCAATCAGAGCCTAAAGCCCTCTCAATAATTTCTGCTCAGTCTGTTAAAACTGACTTCTCACCAAAAGAAGGACGAAGAAAGAGGTCTTTAAAAACAAGGCTATATGATCTAGACTCCTCTGTATCATATAATCACTACTATGAAGTGTGGTTTTTACACAAATATCAAAGACTAAAAATAGAAATGTCATGTTATTCTACAATCTTTCTTATTGGGATGCTTAAACCAAATTTATTTTAATAAATGATACAATTTTCCCAAATTCAAATATATTTATGTAGCAACTTAAGTTTTGAAAACTCCTGACAAATCCAAAAGATAGCCAATTGTGGCAAATATGCAGAACTGAAAATTGTTCATTCTGTCTCTTAAATACCTCTCAAACTATACACGGATCCATCCTTAACTGCTACTCCCTGGGTTCAGGTCCACGATCATCTTATACCTGGATGAGAGCAGTAGCTGCCTTCTCTCTGCTGCCAGTAATCATCCGAAAGCTCCAATCTGAACACATCAGATCCTCTCTACTTGAAATGCATCCGTGGCTTTCAAGCTTTTTATGATCTGGCCTCTGCCTCTCTAACCTCTTCTCTTGTCAAACCACCCACCTTCGAGCCCCAAGTTTTTACCAAAGAACTTCTTTCTGTTACCCCTATGTTCCCACCTTGTTTTCTTCTTTAAATGTGAACATTTACTGAGTGAGATCTTACTACATGTCAAGAACTGTGCTGCATGTTTTACTCATGCTGTCATTTAATCCTTACAACCCCATAACGGATATACTATTGTCCCTGTTTCACAGACGAGGAAACAGAAGTTAAGCAGCTTGCCCAAGATCATACCTTCTAGTTCATTAACTGGCTAACACCTGTTCTTTTCAAATCTCAGTTTACACATCATTTCCTCAAAGAAATTTGCCCTGATGACTAAAATGCAGTTTAGGTACCTTTTCTTTGTTCCCTAAAAGTACCCATTATGTTTCCTCCATTACTTTTACACTTTATTATTAAAGTTCTTCTTTAATTATGTGTTTGTTCTTTAGACTATAAACTCAGTCAGGACAAGGCCTAATTTGGTCTTCTTTGCTGTGATGGAACCCAGAACCTGGTTTAGTGAGAAGTATCAATATATAGAATCCTCTTAATAATTATTCATTAAATGCCTAAGTGGGAACCAAAATGTCTTCACTTTACCTAGGCATACATATATAGACAATGTTGACCATACACTCACTGCTAATCTTCAAAATAATGGTAAACAGTATTACAAGTTTCTTACTCTAGTCTAGCCTGTACAGATTCTGCAGACATCTCAAGTACCCAAATGGGGAAGATTACATTTAAAATGCTAAAGTCAAAGTCACTTACTTTGACATGGGTTTGTTGCCACTGTCCTCCTTTGCCTTCCTTCCTTCTTCTACAGGCTTGAGG
>NW_006777637.1:0-201 GCF_000442215.2 Lipotes vexillifer | reverse complement strand
AGAACGAAAAATGGAGCTGTAGGAATCAGGCTCCCTGACTTCAGACTATACTACAAAGCTACAATAATCAAGAAGACAGTATGGTACTGGCACAAAACCAGAAATACAGATCAATGGAACAGGATAGAAAACCCAAACATAAACCCACGCACATATGGTCACCTTATCTTTGATAAAGGAGGCAAGAATATATGGTGGAGA
>NW_006777635.1:0-279 GCF_000442215.2 Lipotes vexillifer | reverse complement strand
TCATTAGAGAAATGCAAATCAATACTACAATGAGATATCATCTCACACCAGTCAGAATGGCCACCATCGAAAATTCTACAAACAATAAATGCTGGAGAGGGTGTGCAGAAAAGGGAACTCTCTTGCACTGTTGGTGGGAATGTAAATTAGTACAGCCACTATGGAGAACAGTATGGATGTTCCTTAACAAACTAAAAATAGAACTACTGTACGACTCAGCAATCCCACTACTGGGCATGTACCCTGAGAAAACCATAATTCAAAGAGTCATGTACCACA
>NW_006777634.1:0-371 GCF_000442215.2 Lipotes vexillifer | reverse complement strand
GATATAACCATTGTAAATATTTATGCACCCAACACAGGAGCACCTCAATACATAAGGCAAATGCTAGTAGCCATAAATGGGGAAATCAACAGTAACACAATCATAGCGGGGAACATTAACACGCCACTTTCACCAATGAAAGATCATCCAAAATTAAAATAAAAAAGGAAACACAAGCTTTAAATGATACATTAAAAAATATGGATTTAGTTAATATTTATAGGACATTCCATCCAAAAACAACAGAATACACTTTCTTCTCAAGTGCTAATCAAACATTCTCAAGGAAGGATCATATCCTGGGTCAAAAATCAGGCCTTGGTAAATTTAAGAAAATTGAAATTGTATCAAGTATCTTTTCTGACCACAAT
>NW_006777633.1:0-1287 GCF_000442215.2 Lipotes vexillifer | reverse complement strand
CCAAAAAAAAAAAAAAAAAAAAAAAAAAAGAATTCATCGAGCACTTTTTTGTATGCATGCTATCTTATTAAAAAAAATTTTTAACACTAAATGTATCTTAAAAAATGACATTCAGGGGACTTCCCTGGCGGCCCAGTGGTTAAGACACCACACTTCCTCTGCAGGGGCACGGGTTTGATTGCTGGTGGGAGAACCGAGTTCCTGCATGCCTTGAGGCGTGGCCAAAAAAGTAGGGAAAAAAAATGACATTCATGAAGATACTCTATTTTTTTTCAAGTAAAGAAAAACCCAAAATCCAAGCAATAGCAGGTCCCAATATGTTACCCCAAAGACACATGCTGGCCTGGGGCGGGCACTTGCAGTAAGCCCTGTGATGGCCTCCTTCTCCCTGCAGGGCGCTACATCTTATCCTTCATTGGCTGCGGTCTGGCCATCGTGGGTACCTACTTGCTGGTGACATTCGCACCCAACAGTCACGAGAAGATGACAGGCGAGAACGTCATCAGACATCTTGTGAGCTGGCCTTTTCTCCTGTACATGGTAAGAGAAGCCTCCGGTCCTTTCACCTGAGATGATGGGGGTGGGGATGGAGTCCTAGAAACCAGAAACACAAATTCCCAGCAAGACGGGGTTCACGGGAATCATGATGTATTTCACAGAGCTGAACACCACGCTCACAGAGAGTACGTAGTTCCTGGGGAAGTGCTTTTTTTCACTTGTGTCCTGAGCAATGTCTAAAACTGCATGTATAGTATGATGACTTGATTTTTTTAGAGGTATTTGTAGGTCTGTACGTTACCTGTAAAAGATTGGATAGAAAAACAGAAACTCCATCAGTGGTTGTCTCTGGGAGATGGAATTATAATTGTGTTTTTATTTCACCTTCGTCTTTATATATTATCCAAAATTTCTACAGTGAGCATTTAAAACTGTTATGGTAAGAAAAAAAGTTAAAATTTTCAACAGTTAAAGAATGTTATTATTTTTTTTTTGCCCACTATCACACAGCTAATAGAAGCTAATAGAAACACGGGAGACACTGCAGACTTTATCTCCTAAACCCCCAACCAGAACTATTCAAGGTTACAAATAGATTACAGTTGACTAATTGTAATCTAAATTGATTACAAATAGACTAATCAAGGAAAACATCTAAGGTATTTGGTAAAGCGTATTCCTGCTCCCCCTGCACCATGTTAAACACTTTTTTTTTGTTTTGCGGTTCGCAGGCCTCTCACTGCTGTGGCCTCTCCCGTTGCGGAGCACAGGCTCCGGACGCGCAGGCTC